>NC_133324.1:607335970-607675970 GCF_042186555.1 Aquarana catesbeiana | reverse complement strand
CACTGTGAGGAGGACGCATCTACACTAACTTGTAGCTTTAGCTGAACACTGTGCACTACACTAACTTGTAGCTTTAGCTGAACACTGTGAGGAGGACGCACTACACTAACTTGTAGTTTTAGCTGAACACTGTGAGGAGGACGCACTACACTAACTTGTAGATTATTTAGCTGAACACTGTGCAGAGGTCGCACTACACTAGCTTGTAGTTTTAGCTGAACACTGTGAGGAGGACGCACTACACTAACTTGTAGCTTTAGCTGAACACTGTGCAGAGGTCGCACTACACTAACTTGTAGTTTTAGCTGAACACTGTGAAGAGGACGCACTACACTAACTTGTAGCTTTAGCTGAACACTGTGCACTACACTAACTTGTAGCTTTAGCTGAACACTGTTCAGAGGACGCACTACACTAACTTGTAGCTTTAGCTGAACACTGTGCAGAGGTCTCACTAAACTAACTTGTAGCTTTAACTGAACACTGTGAGGAGGACGCACTACACTAACTGTGTAAGTGGGTGGTGCTGCGCTAATCCTGAATGCAAGAGCCAGTGTGGCTTAGGCGATAGACATCACTTATATCGCCAAAATAATAAATAGTAGAAATAAATTACAATGATGGTATTAGTATTAGGACTAATACAGTGACTAATAGTGCGTAAAGTATTCTGGATATAAATAGTAACAGCATAAATCGTGACAGAGTTTAATAAATATATAGTATAGCATAAAACGTGACAAAGATTAATAAGATAAAACACACATGTTGAAGGGTAAATACCAGTGATAATAAAACTGATTAAACATCAATATCTGACAGTACTCCTACATAAAGTGCATATTAATTGAAGTTGTGTGCATCCACAGCTCAAAAGTGACAATGTGTACAGTGCAAACAATAAGTGCAAATGTGAAATCCTCTTAAACAGTGAAAAAGTAGTTCACTACTTTTTGCATAAAGTGCATAATGTGCAAAACTTCATCAAAAGATTGTATGATAAGTGTCCCAAATCTTGAAAAAATGGGAAAAAAGGAAAAAGCAATGAAAAAGATGAAAAAATGGAAGAAACTTTCACAAGAAAAAAATCCTTTGAATTTAAATATGTGACAGCAACGTCCTAACATGCACACGTTGCAGTTAAAGTGCTAAGGTGAATCACATCAAGTGCTTCTTCGTGTGCAGACACTCAGGTGGGTAATGGCCCCTTAGCTTAAGGTAATAGGACAAAAGCATGTAGCCAGGAGAGCTTTTGTAGCATCCGCCTATGGGCTCCAGCGCGTCCCTCACCAGCCTAGGTCCTAGGATGGGGTTCCCTCAGATGTAGTGCGGGGGGGATGTAAAGGATAATAAGCAGGAAGAAAGCCAATAGTGTAATCCCGTTTGATAAATAATGCTTCTTTTTATTCAAAATTATAAGTACTCACATTAAAAATCAAAAACAGCAGTTTTGATCCACCGAGCGGCGAGTTCGTATGCCTCTGATAGTGTGTGCAGCCTGTCCCGTCCCTACGCGTGACGTCACACCACACGTGACTTCATCAGGCTCTCCCTGTCAGCGCAAACCAAGGAATGCCGTTTACTTCCTGGTTCTCACGATAATCAGCTGTGATTGGTCACAGCTGATCACGTGGTAAGAAGCCTCTGACAGAGGCTTCTTACCACGATTGGAGATGCGGGGTGTCAGACTGACTCGCCGCACTCGCGGTCGCCGCGATGCGCACCCCTGCGGGCGCGTGCCGGCATGTTATCCTGCTGGACATCATATGACGCCCAGTCAGGATAACAGAACCACTTCCCGGATGTCATTCTGCATACGGCGGGTGGGAAGTGGTTAAGGACGCGGCAGCCTGCTTCCCGGCCCCCTTCTTAGCAACCAGCTATATACAGCATAAAAAAAAAATGCAAATCACGGTAAAAACACGGTACTTGCGTTTTGTATGCAGGTCCAGTGAAATCTATTACAAGCAAAACGCTGCATTTTACGGAAAAAAAGTCCCGGACCCTTTCCAAAAACGCAGAGGCACAAAAATGCATTGATGTGAACATGTTCCATAGGAACCCATGTTAAAAAATTCCCATGCATTTCTGCAAAATGCATCAAAAAACGCATTATGCCGCGTACACACGGTCGGACTTTCCGGCATACTTGGTCCGGCGGACCAGAGTGTGCCGGACAATCCGCCCGTGTGTGGGCGGCGGCGGACTTTTCCGGCGGACTTCTTCCCAAAAGCCCGCCGGACCTAGATTTTAAACATGTTTGAAATCTTTCCGTCGGACTCAGTTTCGGGCGGAAAGTCCGCTCGTGTGTGTGCTGGTCCG
Organism: Aquarana catesbeiana; assembly: GCF_042186555.1. Taxonomy (NCBI): domain Eukaryota; kingdom Metazoa; phylum Chordata; class Amphibia; order Anura; family Ranidae; genus Aquarana; species Aquarana catesbeiana. The sequence continues at coordinate 607,673,648 of NC_133324.1, read as the reverse complement.
ACGGAAAGCCCGCTCGTGTGTAGGCTGGTCCGACGGACCAAATACGACACGAGGGGATGGTATTGCATCTCGCGCTCGCTGCAATAGGAAAAACAAATCTTCCTATTGCGGCGAGCGCGGGGCATACCAGGCCCTTAGGTCTGGTATGGATTATAAAGGGGAACCCCGCTACGCCGAAAAAACGGCGTGGGGTCCCCCTAAAATCCATACCAGACCCCGATCCGAGCACGCAGCCTGGCCGGTCAGGAAAGGGGGTGGGGACGAGCGAGCGGCCCCCCCCCTCCTGAACCGTACCAGGCCGCATGCCCTCAACATGGGGGGTGGGTGCTTTGGGGGAGGGGGGCGCCCTGCGCCCCCCCCCCCCCAAAGCACCTTGTCCCCATGTTGATGAGGACAAGGGCCTCTTCCCGACAACCCTGGCCGTTGGTTGTCGGGGTCTGCGGGCGGGGGCTTATCGGAATCTGGGAGCCCCCTTTAATAAGGGGGCCCCCAGATCCCGGCCCCCCACCCTATGTAAATGAGTATGGGGTACATGGTACCCCTACCCATTTACCTAGGAAAAAAGTGTAAGTAATAAAACACACTACACAGGTTTTTAAAATATTTTATTAAACAGCTCCGGGGGGGGATCTTCCTCCGGCTTCGGGGGTCTTCTTCCGGCTTCGGGGGTCCCTCCGCTTCATCTTCTCCCGGCGTCCGGTTGGTTCTTCTCCGCTCTCCGGCCTCTTCTCCCGGTGTCGCAGGTCTTCGGCCGGCCCCTCCGCTCTCTTCATGTAGCTCTATTGCGAGCGGAGGTCCGGACTTCTTGGCTTCTTGGCTTCTTGGCTTCTCTTCTCTTCTCTTCCCCCAGATGTTGACACGACGCTCTCTCCGGCTGGACTGGTCTCTGAGGGCTGCGTTGTGACTTATATAGGCGGAGACCCCGCCCCCATATGATGTCACAGTCCCTGGGCATGCTGGGACTGTGACGTTTTAGGGGGCGTGGTCGACCACGCCCCCTAAAACGTCACAGTCCCAGCATGCCCAAGGACTCTGACATCATATGGGGGCGGGGTCTCCGCCTATATAAGTCACAACGCAGCCCTCAGAGACCAGTCCAGCCGGAGAGAGCGTCGTGTCAACATCTGGGGGAAGAGAAGAGAAGAGAAGCCAAGAAGCCAAGAAGCCAAGAAGTCCGGACCTCCGCTCGCAATAGAGCTACATGAAGAGAGCGGAGGGGCCGGCCGAAGACCTGCGACACCGGGAGAAGAGGCCGGAGAGCGGAGAAGAACCAACCGGACGCCGGGAGAAGATGAAGCGGAGGGACCCCCGAAGCCGGAAGAAGACCCCCGAAGCCGGAGGAAGATCCCCCCCGGAGCTGTTTAATAAAATATTTTAAAAACCTGTGTAGTGTGTTTTATTAATTACACTTTTTTCCTAGGTAAATGGGTAGGGGTACCATGTACCCCATACTCATTTACATAGGGTGGGGGGCCGGGATCTGGGGGCCCCCTTATTAAAGGGGGCTCCCAGATTCCGATAAGCCCCCGCCCGCAGACCCCGACAACCAACGGCCAGGGTTGTCGGGAAGAGGCCCTTGTCCTCATCAACATGGGGACAAGGTGCTTTGGGGGGGGGGGCGCAGGGCGCCCCCTCCCCCAAAGCACCCACCCCCCATGTTGAGGGCATGCGGCCTGGTACGGTTCAGGAGGGGGGGGGCCGCTCGCTCGTCCCCACCCCCTTTCCTGACCGGCCAGGCTGCGTGCTCGGATCGGGGTCTGGTATGGATTTTAGGGGGACCCCACGCCGTTTTTTCGGCGTAGCGGGGTTCCCCTTTATAATCCATACCAGACCTAAGGGCCTGGTATGCCCCGCGACGGGGCTAGCAAGGTGTCAATCTCGCCGATAAAAGCGGCAAGATTGACATCCTTCTCTAGTCCCGTCGCACCTGAGTCACGTTCAAAATGAACGGACTTGTCCGTGTGTGGGCAAGTCCGTTCATTCTGAAAGTCCGCCGGAACTCCGGCGAAAGTCCGTCGGAAAGACGGGCGGACTTAGCCCGCCGGAAAATCCCGGCGTGTGTGGGCAAGTCCGTTCGTTTTAAAGTCCGGCGCACCTGGCGGACAAAGTCCGTCGGAAAGTGTGCCGGACCAAGTAGGATAGAAAGTCCGCTCGTGTGTACGCGGCATAAGTGTGAATAGAGCCTAAGGCCCCTTTCACACTGGGGCGGTAGGAGCGTCTGCGGTAAAGCGGCACTATTTTTAGCGCCGCTTTACTGACGTTTTAGTGGCGTTATTCGGCTGCTAGCGGGGCAGTTTTAACCCCTCTGCTAGCGGCCAAAAAGGGGTTAAATCCGCCCGCAAAACGCCGCTGGATCGGCATTTTGCCGACAGTATCACAGCGCTGCCCCATTGATTTTAATGGGGAGGAGCAGTGAGTTCACCGCTCCAAAAAAGCTGCTGGCAGGACTTTTTGGGACGCCCTGCCAGCGCACCACTCCAGTGTGAAAGCCCTCACTGGAGTGAATGGAGCCGCTTCTTTAGGGCGTTTTGCAGGCGCTATTTTTAGTGCCATAGCGCCTAAAAACGCCTCAGTGTGAAAGGGGCCTAAAAAAAGTCCTGCTAGCAGCATCTTTGGAGCGGTGTATACCGCCGGCAAAACGCTGCTGCAGTGGTGTTTTGCGTGCAGATTTAACCCCTTTTCGGCTGCTAGCGGGGGTTAAAACCGCTAGTGGCCAAATACCGCCGGTAAAGCAGCGCGAAAAATAGCGCAGTTTTAGCCCTGCCGCCCGCACCGCCCCAGTGTGAAAGGGGCCTAAGGCCCCCCTCACACGGACGGACCTTTCAGGTCCACCTCGGACCTGAACGGACACTCCTTAGACCTCTATGGAGGGTCAGATGTCAGTGGTGACATGTCCGCTGACATCCGACCCACTCCAATCCTAAAAAGTGTAACGGAGGAAAAACCTATTTTTCCATCCATCTGCGAATTGGATCGGGCGACGACGGACTCTACGGTCCATCATCATCCGATCCCCCATAGAGGAGAGCGGCACTCTGACAGGTCTGTCCCTGCACAGTGTGCAGAGACAGACCTGTCATCTACCTGCCCAGCGGGGATTGACGGAGCGATCCCCCGCTGAGCACAGCAGGCTCCATACACGGGGTACAAAGTCCCATCATGTGTATGAGGCTTAAACACCAGATATTCACGTTTTCATATCTTTAAAGGTCACCATACACTGGCCAATCAGTTAGATCTTCCATAAATTAGATTCAGTGCAAGAGCCGGTTTAATTTCTACAATTAGAAGTAATTCTTACAGTGCATCTTCCTATTACCGCTTTAGCCTAATGCTCTCTTTCCACTATTTCAACACCAAAGTTGCGTGATTTACAATGTGCTTTCGGCTTGTTTTCCACTATTGCAACTTGTCATGCCACTAGGGACTGAAAAGTTGCATCACAAGTTCTACCCCATTATTTACAATGAGTACCGTTCATATGTGTGCGACTTCAAGTCGCAGCAACTTCAAAGTAGTCCCTGCACTATTTTGGTCCCACTTTGATGTGACTTGAGGTCCATAGACCTCAAAAATACACAGGCTATGCTTCAAGTTTTGGCAAAAAGTTGGGGGAAACTCGCGGCAAAAAGCACGCAACTTTGGCCTTTCAATAGTGGAAACTGTTATATCCTCTGAGTTGTGAGAGACACAAGACTCTGGAACAATGGATGTTTATTTCAGTACACTCTGTACACTGCAACATGCATCTCAGGACAGGTACATCTTATATGCTTCCTTACATGTGCTCTAAGAAGGCTACTATACCCCTTGACCCTTGTCATCACTCCTGGGTGGAGCCAGCCTTAAAGTGACAGTACATGTGGAACCTTTCAGGTATAACACCTTCCATCCATCCCTAAAAAAAAAAAATTACAACAAAACAAGAAAAGGCACAAAACATTAACTAATAACTGTCCAATAACAGTCCTCCAAACACAGGAGATGAGCCGGATATTTCCTGCATCCAGATGTGAGACCAAGCTTCCAGGGACAGTTGCGGGGATACAATGTCATCGGATCACTTTCGGCGGCCCCGTCGAAAGTCTCGTAACCGGTCTGGAAGCTGAAACCTATCAGGAGGGCGACAGTGTTGTTGAGGTCGGGCACCCAGCGACTCGGGACTGGAGGAAACAGGGCTGACCGGAATGGGCACCGGCGGGGCCAAGAAGGGATCCACCAGCTCAGCGGGTGAACAGACCTCCGGACCAGGGCTGGAGGGCTCTGTTGGAGCTGAGTTCAAAAGTTCAAAGTCCCCCCCAATCATCAGTCCCCATGCATTCTGATCCGCTGGGAGCAGATCCTTGCGACACTGGTGGTTCAGCTGGCGTCAGGGATTCGGGCAATTGAAAACGAGGACGCAGTTGGTCTGCATGCCGTCTGCAAATGGAACCATCTTCCAGGCAGACCCTATACATCTTGGGTCCCAAAGTCTCTGCAATGACAGCAGGAAGCCACCGGGCGTTGGAAGCCCCATAAGATCGGGCCCATACCTTTTGTTGGGCTGTGAATCGAGGGAGCTCACCATGTTTGACCATCTTGTCTTGCGACTGCAGTACATGTTCCTGGACTGTTTGAGGACGGAGCATGTCCAAAACAGTCCATGGCTGCCGACCCAGAAGGAGTTCTGCTGGAGTTTTCCCGGTGGTTGCATGTGGTGTGTTTCTGTAAGCAGAAAGGAAGGAGTCCAGCTGCTGGGGTGACAGGGACTGTTGTTTACTTGCAGCCACTGTAGCTTTGAAATAGCGTTTAAAAGTCTGCACAAACTGCTCTGCTTGACCATTAGTAGCCGGGTGGTAAGGTGCAGTCAACTTGTGCTTGATGTTGTGGGCAGTCAGGAAACGCTGAAACTCCTGACTGGTGAATTGTGCACCATTGTCAGTGACGATCTCTCTGGGGTATCCAAACGTAGCAGCGAGATGTAACAGTATGGAAACAGTTGCCTTAGTCGTTGGCTGAGTAACAGGAATTACCTCAGGCCACTTTGAATGGGCGTCCACTATGATCAAGAAGGTGTGTCCTCTGATCGGGCCTGCAAAGTCCAAGTGTAGGCGAAACCAAGGAACCCGTGGGCCAAGTCCAGGGCTGGACACACCCTCGAGGAGGGTCTCTTGCAGTTTGTGCACATCCAGCACAAGCATTCACATATGTTGTGATATCTGAGTCTAGGTTTGGCCACCACACATAGCCTCTGGCTTTTTTGTTTCATACGTGTGCCCCCGGGATGACCAGTATGTAGCAAGCCCAGAATGTGTCTCCGGAGGGTCTGTGGAATGATCACTCGGTCCCCCCATAAAACACAGTTGCCAGCCACAGTTAATTCCATACGCCTACGAAAATAAGGTTCATAATCCTGTGTGACGGTTGCAGGCCAACCGGACCGTACCCAGGAGATTATTGTTTTCAGAAAGGTATCCTTGGCTGTATGGGCTGCTATCTCCCCAGAAGACAAGAAGGACAGGCTGGTGTAACGACAACTCTTGACCGGTGGAGAAGAGTCCATCGACTTCCCTGTCAGTCGGGACATTGCGTCCGCATTCGCATTGGCATCATGACCGCGATACTGGATTTTGTAGCTGTATGCTCCCAAGAATAGGGCATAGCGTTGGAGGCGGGCCGCAGTAGTCTGAGAGATGCCTTTGTCAGGGCTAAAGATCTGAAGGAGTGGTTTATGGTCTGTCAGTATGGTGAATTCCCTACCATACAGGTAAAGATGAAACTTCTTAATTGCCCATATCAGCGCTAGTGCCTCTTTGTCAATGCATGAGTAATTGCTTTCTGCTTTTGTCAAAGACCTGGAGGCAAATGCCACTGGTTTTTCTGACCCATCTGGTAAGATGTGAGATAGTACAGCACCCAGACCATAGGGTGAGGCATCACAAGCCAAGGTGAGAGGCTTCTGGAGGTCATAGTGCACGAGCATGCGTGACGCCAACAGCTTCCGCTTAGAGACTTCAAAAGCCGTTGGCATGCAGCCGACCAGTCCCATCTTGAATGTTTTTCCAAAAGCTTGTTCAGCGGAAACAAGGTGTGTGCCAGATCTGGCAGGAATTTGTAGTAATAGTTCAGCAAGCCAAGGGTATGATCGCAACTGCTGGACGTTGGTTGGGGCTGGAGCTTTGACTAAAGCATCAACCTTGGCTTCCGTGGTGTGTATACCCTCTGCATCCACAAGGTGGCCACAAAACTCCAGTTTAGGCACCATGAATTGGCATTTTGCTAAGTTCACTTTTAGACCCTGTTCTTGGAGTCTCGCCAACACAAGCTCCACGTTCCGCTTGTGTTCCTGCTCTGTCCGTCCTGTGATGAGCATGTCATCTAGCAGGCACTGCGTGAAAGGAATGTCCGCCAAAATCTCGTCCATTTTTCGTTGCCAAATGGCTGGGGCGGAGGCTACACCAAACACCATCCGATTGTATTCATACAGTCCCTTGTGGGTGTTGATGGTTAGAAACTTGCGGGAAGAAGGATGGACCTCAAACTGTAAATATGCTTGTCTGAGATCAAGCTTGGTGAACTTTTGGCCCCCTGCAAGAGAGGCAAAAATGTCATCTACTCTGGGTAGAGGATACTGGTCTATCTCCAGTTGGGAGTTCAGTGCCATGCGGAAATCTCCACAAATGCGTAAGTCCCCATTCGCTTTCTTTACTGGTACAACTGGTGATGCCCACTCGCTGTGCTCTACCTTGGAGATGACACTTTGTTCCTCCAGCCGACTTAGTTCTGCTTCCACTCCTGCTCACAGTGCGAAAGGTACTATCCGAGCTTTGAAGAACTTAGGCTGAGCGTTGGGTTTCAGCTTGAGTCTTACACAGTCGTGCTTTATTTTCCCCAACTGGTCATCAAAGATCTTTGGGAAACGCTGCTTCAGGGACACCACCCATCCCTCATTATCTCCTAATGGAATTGTAACAGTGTTACAGGGATTTATGGTGATGTCTGGCATACCAAAGTGAGCAATCCAGTCCCTCCCAAAGAGAGGGGGTCCCCCATTTTCTAGGATGTATAATGGCAGTCTCTTTGTCTGACCCTTGTACAATACCTGTACTTTCGCATAACCCAGTGGGTGGAGTATCTGCTTTGAATATGTCTGCAGTTTGATTGGTGTTGGGCGGACAGTTGTTTGGGTCTGAAGTTGTCTCCATTGTTTCTGGGTGATAACTGAAACTGCTGCTCCTGTGTCTACATCCATCTTGAGTTTCTTTCCCTCCACAGTTACCTCTACAGTCATTGCGGAGGGTGCTGAATGCATATGATGTATGTCTAATCTGTGGAGCACTTCCTCATCCTCTGACTCAGATGATGATGTATATCTTCCCACCATATATGTCTTTGTCTTGGGGTTCAGAGGTTGTTTATCTCGCACCTTCTTGCTACGGCAAACTCGTTTAAGATGGCCTGTCTTACCGCAATTATGACAGGTCTGATCCTTAAACCGGCAGACTTTGTGGTCATGGTCTGTATTTCCACAACGGTAGCAGGCTGACTCCCGACTTGGTGGGGGTCTGTATTTCCAGTTTGCGGCAGTTGGCTTGACTGCTGTTCTGAAAACTTCCTGTTTCACCTCTTCCCTTCTGCCCAGGGGGTTCAATTCCTCTGTATCTTTCACAGCCATTTCCATCACTGAAGCTATTTCAATTGCCTTTGTAAGGGTAAGATCTTTGTCTGTTAACAGTCTCTTTTGGCTAGACTCACAATTCAGTCCCATTACAAACTTATCTCTCAGTGCAGTAGGTAGATACTCCCCAAAAGAACAGGTAGAGGCTAGTCTGCGAAGGGCGAGCACATGAGCTTTAATTTCTTCACCTGGCTGCTGCTGCCGCTGATAAAACCGAAATCTTTCTGCAATCTCTAATGGTTTAGGCTGGAAGTGATCCTCTAACAGTGTCAGGAGCTCTGCCAATGTCTTAGTTGCTGGCTTTACAGGGAAAAGGAGATCTCTAAGAGTGTCATATGTCTTAGCACCAACCACTGTCAGGAATACTGCTACTTGCCTGTTATCTGGGATGGCATTTGCACTGAAATACTGTTCCAGTCTCTCAACCCAGGAACTCCAGGATGTCTGTTCCCCATCAAATTCACCTAATGTCCCGATCAATGACATTTTCCTGCTGGGCTCTGTGATTGCTTTTATCCAGATGACAATCTACACTGCCTTTGTCTCTCTCTCAGACTGATAGACACTTTGTAAATCCCATCCTCGTCGCCACTGTTATATCCTCTGAGTTGTGAGAGACACAAGACTCTGGTCTGGAACAATGGATGTTTATTTCAGTACACTCTGTACACTGCAACATGCATCTCAGGACAGGTACATCTTATATGCTTCCTTACATGTGCTCTAAGAAGGCTACTATACCCCTTGACCCTTGTCATCACTCCTGGGTGGAGCCAGCCTTAAAGTGACAGTACATGTGGAACCTTTCAGGTATAACAGAAACCGAGCCTTAATGCCACACGACTAATTCAAAACATCTGAGAAAAAGTTGCACTGAAGTTGGAACAAAGTAGTGCAAGAACTTTTTTTGGAGTTGCACCAATTAGAACGGGGGAACATTGAAATACATGTGTTTTGACTTGTCCTGCGACTTCACATGTGTCAAGTCGCACAACAACTCGCAGTAGTGGAAAGACAGCCTAAGGCCACTTGGGACTGAAAAGTTGCATCACAAGTTGTACCCCATGATTTACAATGAGTACCGTTCATATGTGTGCGACTTGCTTATGCGCATGCCGTATACACAGCGGGCACACATCTTTATTACAGAAATCCATAGTTGGCATGGAAATTAACCACTTGCTTACTGGGCACTGAAACCCCCCTGCTGTCCTTCCCAATTTTCAGCACTGATCCATTTTGAATGACAATTGCGTGGTCATACTTAGCCAAATTTTTTTTTTTTTTTTTTTAAGTTCCCACAAATAGAGCATTCTTTGGGTGGTATTTGATCACCTGTGTTTTTTTTTTTTCTTTTGTTCAAACAAAAGAAAAGACAGATTTTTAAAAATAATTTGGTATATTTTTGGATATTTTAATAATAAATTTTGCAAACAGGTAATTTTTCTCCTTCATTGATTTACGCTGATGAGGCGGCACTGATTGGTTACACTGATAGTCAGCACTGCTTGGGATCACTGGTGGGCATTGATAGGTGGCACTGGAAGGGGGTACTGGTGGGCACAGATGAGGCAGAATTGCCTCTTCGGGACCAATGTCCCTTGCACCTAAGCCGGTGATCAGCTTTTATTTTTATCCTCATGCTGTCAGCACAAGTAGAAAAAATAAACAGATCGGCCCTTACTTCGATCTGTGATCACCCGATTCTCAGTGACTACGTCCTATGACAGCCTCCCAGAAATTCAGGTCCACGCTGTGGCCGTTGTTTGGCTATAGCACAGACACCAAGTGGTTAATAGAAAAACAGATGCAGATTTCTAGGACTGGCCAAAAATAATGTTTAGAGTCAAAGGCAACTGATGACTGTCTATTAAAGGTCTAAATGGGCCATTAACATGCATCACTATTGAACTTAGGAATGTGTCTTTGCAAAGTTAAACTCATTAAAATCCTTTCTTATTTTTGCTTGGGGATAGACTGCAGAGGGATTATAAGTTTTGGGGGATGTCTACACCCCTGATAGGGTGAAGACACCTACCAAATTTTGCCAATTTCGCATTCCAAATTATTCACTTCCTGTCACATAGCCAAACAGGAAGTGAGGGTAAAACCCTACCACTGTATGTCCTTGGAGACACACAGGTCAATCTAAATAGTTTCCCCATTCGGGAAATTGCACTCTAGCATTTTGCCATGTACATCCCAAATTCTTATGTATCTTGGGGTTTATTTACTAAAAGGTAAATCCACTTTGCACCACAAGTGCACTTAGAAGTTCAGTTGCTGGAGATCCGAGGGGGACATTCAAGGAAAAGAAAAAACAGCATCTTTGCCTCTACATGATTGGATGATAAAATCACCAGTGCTACCCTTCTGATCTTCATCAACTACACTTGTATTGCAGAAAGGATTTGCCTTTAATAAACCCCAAAATACCTAATAATTTGGGGTGTATACAACAAAGTGCTAGAGTGCAATTTGCATAATGGGGGCACTAGTTAGATTGACCTGTGTGTCCCCAAGGAAAAATTAGTGTTTTACTCTCACTTCCTGTTTGGCTATGACAGGAAGTGAAGCCAATTTTAAGAAAAGGGACAAAGCCCAACCTTAAAAATAAATAAATAAATAAAAAAAAATCTTGATTTCCATTAAGAGTCCACAATTGGAAAAGGATTGACTTCAGCTTGATTTTAGTTCAGTGCTCTAAATCAGTGCTTCTCAACCCTGTCCTCAAGTACCCCCCAACAGGCCATGTTTGCAGGTTTTCCTTCACCTTGCACAGGTGCTTTAAATCAAAGTCAATGGCTTTGTATTTTGGACAGCTATTTTAGAGAAGATAAAATTTCCTAAACATGTCCTGTCAGGGGGGTACTTGAGGACTGAGGCTGAAAACCACTGCTCAAAAAGAAAATTGAATACTTACCACTCTGAAATGTTACTTTCCTGGTCACTATCCATGGCAGCATATGCACAATCCATGCATGTGCTACAATGAAGGCACCAGGAAAGTAACTTAAAACTAAATCATAAAAAAAATGAAAAAGGGATTTGTCCAAGACATGCCAATCAGCCTATTTAAGCTGCAGCTGGGAAATCCGATGCATGAAAAGAACACACATAAAACAAAGAATGTGAAACAATTTTATTGGTCCAAGAACAACACACACACACACACACACACAACTGTGTGTGTGTGTGTGTTGTTCTTGGACCAATAAAATTGTTTCACATTCTTTGTTTTATGTGTGTTCTTTTCATGCATCGGATTTCCCAGCTGCAGCTGGACGAGGGACGTGCCTGTACATGCTCCACACACAGCAACAAGGTAATCCTTTTTCCTCATGACATTTAGCACTACTTTGTCCCCATTTCACTACTTACTGAGCCCCTAACCATTTCTTATAGGAGTTACTTTGGACTCACCATCCATTCTCTCGGTAATCCTCAACATCGATTTCCTATGAGTCACATTCTCTGCTATATGGCTGATCAGGTAATGCGTTCCCTGTCTCCTCAGCAGTCCCACTATTCCTTTTAATATAGCTTGTGCTGTCCTAACTTTTCCCCTTGTTCCCATCTTTCCCTAGCATTTATTGCAATTGCTGCCTTTTCAATAAAATATTCCATCTCATGCATTTGATTGCATCAATATGAGACTTCTATCTGGCAGTGCACCTTACTAAGTAAGTTCCCTTTTATGATTCTTTTCTTTGCTAAATTTATAACGATCATTAGTTCTACCTTTAAAGCAACTCATTCTCCCATTTAGGTCCTTTTCCAATAGATTGCTGATTTCGTTAATTGCTCTGCTGTGTGTGTGCATCCATCCACAGGCACCTTGTGCCCATTGCAATCTACTATTTTTTAAAGAAAAGTGTGAGTTTTTTATAATTTTTTTAAATAGATACAGATATATATATTTTTTCGCTTTATGCAATCGATGCACAACTGCATCATTTCTAGTCCCTCACATGCAAAGTTTGACATCTACTCACATATTTTCAATACATTCCTTTGCCAGGTTTACTGTGTGCCCCCTGCAGGCACATTATACGGCGCGGCCTGCCCAATATTCCCCTGTGGTGACGCCTTCCGCGCCCCCCCTTGGGTGTCGGCGTTTCAGGTACGTTTGCGCCACCGGAACCAGTGGGGCTACCTTGTTGCATGATTGTCCAGCCACAATATTGATCTTTTTGAGTTTGTACTAAATACTGCATTGTTAAATAATTTTGCTCACATGATGTTTTCTGTATCCCCATATACAGACCTTTTTACATATTCATTTTTGAGCTCTTGTTCCCTGAGGAAGCCAATGTCTTGGCGAAACATGTAGGAAATCGAGCCCCCATTTCGACGGCCACCTCCATCTGGCCTACTCCATCATACCTTGGGTCACATGCAGTATACATATTCATTTTAAGTGTTAATCGATTTAAGTGTGTTTTCCTATGTATGTATTATTACTAATAAACTTTGTAATTTTCTATCTTTTAAAAACCTTCTTTTTCCTTGTTGCATTCTTTGACCTTAGCACCGTTATAATCCCCTGTCCCTACATCCATTAGCTACATATTTTGCCTGTTCGCAAGTTCTGGTGCGAACCGAACAGAGGGGTGTTCGGCTCATCCCTAATTGCCGGACTGACATTTCATTATAGCCGCGAGTAGTTTTAAATAACTTTTATTCCTTAAGGGCCAGTTCACACCACATGCAGTCCAGTGCGTTTTTTTTCTGCATCAAAAATGCACCGAAAGTAGGTTATATGGTTTTCAATGGCATAGTTCACACCAGTGCTTGCAGTTCCAGTGCGTTTCCAGTTCCCCAAAAAAAAGTCGAACATGCTGCATTTTTTATGCACTGGACTGTACTGGAACGCTGTAAAATGCATCAAAAACGCACCAAAATGCACCAAAAACACACTGCAATACACTTGTCCTTATTTAGGCCTGATTCATATCTATGCATTTTTAGCGCTTTTTGCATTTTGCAGATTTGCACCACAGAACGTGTTCCATAGGAAACCATGTTAAATGGACTGTAGTGCAGATCTGCAAAATGCAAAAAGCACTAAAAATGCATAGGTGTGAATCAGGCCTTAAGGTTAAGAAAACAGAGGGGGGGAGCACTGGACTGCATCAAAAATGCACCAAAAACGCACTGGAACATGCATACATTCTGCATCTGCATGCAGAAAAGCACCTGGAACTCATCCGGACTGCGTTTCTATGGTGTGATCTTGCCCTTAGGGCCCTTAGGGCCACTTCACACCATAGAAGTGCAGTCCAGACACGTTCCAGGTGCTTTTCTGCATGCACGTTTTTGATGCGTTCCAGTGCGTTTTTGGTGCGTTTTTGATGCAGTCCAGTGCTTTTTTCACCTCTCTTTTTTCTTAACCTTAAATAAGGACAAGTGCTATCCATTGCGTTTTTGATGCGTTTTACAGCTTTTCAATACAGTCCAGTGCAGAAAAAATGCAGCATATTCTACTTTTTTTCTGGAACTGGAACGCACTGGAACGGCAAGCACTGGTGTGAACTATGCCATTGCACACCATATATCCAAATTTCCATGCATTTTTGATGCATAAAATAAGCACTGGACTGCATTGGTGTGAACTGGCCCTTAAGCAATTTGTCATTTTTAAAGGCATTTCTCTTTGTTTCCTTTTTGGGGTTGTCCAATTGGTGACATTGATATATGTCCCTTACGGTGGGACCTGGGCCCCATACTCATTTTAAGGCCAATAACTAGAAGATAAGCCAGCCAAGTGGGGACTAGTAAAATTGCCAAGTTCCCTTAGACTGCAATGGTCTGCAGTGGGGAAGAGGCCGGTTAATATGTCACAAAGGCATATGTGTTGGAGCTTTGAGGTGCACACCCTAATACAATAGGCCGCGCACACCTATGTTGAAAGGCTTATATGTAGGGATGAGCTTCGAGTCGAACTCATGTTCGACTCGAACATCAGCTGTTCGCAAGTTCGCCCAGCAGCGAACAATTTGGGGTGGTCGCAGCAAATTCGAATGCTGAGGAACACCCTTTAAAAGTCTATGGGAAAAATCAAAAGTGCTCATTTTAAAGGCTTATATGCATGGTATTGTCATAAAAAGTGTTTGGGGACCTGGGTCCTGCCCCAGGGGACATGTATGAATGCAAAAAAAAGTATTAAAAACGTCAGTTTTTTCGGGAGCGGTGATTTTAATAATGCTTAAAGTGAAACAATAAAAGTGTAATATCCCTTTAAATTTTGTAGCTGGGGGTGTCTATAGTATGCCTGTAAAGGGGCGCATGTTTCCCGTGTTTAGAACAGTCTGACAGCAAAATGACATTTCAAAGGAAAAAAAGTCATTTAAAAATACTTGCGGCTATTAATGAATTGCCGGTCCGACAATACACATAAAAGTTCATTGATAAAAACGGCATGGGAATTCCCCACAGGGGAACCCCGGCCAAAATTAAAAAAAAAAAATGACGTGGGGTTCCCCCAAAAATCCATACCAGGCCCTTATCCGAGCATGCAACCTGGCAGGCCGCAGGAAAAGAGGGGGGGATGAGCGAGCGGCCCCCCTCCCTCCTGAACCGTACCAGGCCACATGCCCTCAACATTGGGAGGGTGCTTTGGGGTAGCCCCCCAAAGCACCTTGTCCCCATGTTGATGAGGACAAGGGCCTCATCCCCACAACCCTGGCCGGTGGTTGTGGGGGTCTGTGGGCGGGGGGTTTATCGGAATCTGGAAGCCCCCTTTAACAAGGGGACCCCCAGATCCTGGCCCTCCCCCTGTGTAAAATGGTAAGGGGGTACAAAAGTACCCTTACCATTTCACTAAAAATCATCTTCTCTTCTTCATCTTCTTCTCTTCTTCATCTTCTTCTCCCGGCCGAGCCGCGCCCATGGTGGCATGGTGGGAGGCTCCCGCTGTGTGACGCTTCTCCTCTTCTGACGGTTCTTAAATAACGGGGGGAGGCGGGGCCACCCGGTGACCCCGCCCCCTCTGACGCACGGGGACATGACGGGACTTCCCTGTGGCATTCCCCGTGACACCACAGGGAAGTCCCGTCAAGTCCCCGTGCGTCAGAGGGGGGCGGGGTCACCGGGTGGCCCCACCCCTGTTATTTAAGAACCGTCAAAAGAAGAGAAGCGTCACACAGCGGGAGCCTCCCACCATGCCACCATGGGTGCGGAGCGGCCCGGAGAAGAAGATGAAGAAGAGAAGAGCGGGAGCCTTCCTCCATGCCATGGATGCGGAGCGGCCCGCCGCGGAGGAGATGCTGGACGAGAACACCGGAGGAAGAACCAGAAGAAGAAGATGGAGGAAGAAACCGAAGGAAAATAGAAGAAAGAAGATAGAAAATAGAAGAAATAAAGGAATTGTCAAAAACTGTCTCTTGTCATTTTTAACATCTTTGACAGTTTTTTAGTGAAATGGTAGGGGTACTTTTGTACCTCCTTACCATTTCACACAGGGGGGAGGGCCGGGATCTGGGGGTCCCCTTGTTAAAGGGGGCTTCCAGATTCCGATAAGCCCCCCGCCCGCAGACCCCCACAACCACTGGCCAGGGTTGTGGGGATGAGGCCCTTGTCCTCATCAACATGGGGACAAGGTGCTTTGGGGGCTACCCCAAAGCACCCTCCTAATGTTGAGGGCATGTGGCCTGGTACGGTTCAGGAGGGAGGGGGGCCGCTCTCTCATCCCCCCTCTTTTTCTGCGGCCTGCCAGGTTGCGTGCTCGGATAAGGGTCTGGTGTGGATTTTTTGGGGGGACGCCATGCCAATTTTTAAAAAAATTTTGGCGCGGGGTTCCCCTTAAAATCCATACCAGACCTGAAGGGCCTGGTATGGATTTTTGGGGGGACCCCACGTCATTTTTTTTTTTTTTTTGGCGTGGGGTTCCCCTTAATACCCATACCAGACCTGAAGGGCCTGGTATTGAATTTTGGGTGAACCCCACGCATTTTTTTTCTGAATTGTTTGTTTTCTTAACCGCTTCAATACCGGGCCAATTCTGACACTTTGCTCCTACATGTAAAAATCATCATTTTTTTGCTAGAAAATAACATAGAACCCCCAAACATTATATATGTTTTTTTAGCAAAGACCCTAGAGAATACAATGGCGGTTGTTGCAACTTTTTATCTCACACAGTATTTGCGCAGGAATTTTTAGAACGCGTTTTTTTGGGGAAAAAAACAGTTTTGTGTTTAAAAAAAAAACAAAACAGTAAAGTTAGCCCAATGTTTTTGCATTTTGTGAAAGATGAAGTTACGACGAGTAAATAGATACCTAACATGTTATGCTTCAAAATTGCACACGCTCGTGGAATGGCGCCAATGTTCGGTACTTAAAAATCCCCATAGGCGACGCTTGAAATTTTTTTACTGGTTACATGTTTTGAGTTACAGAGGAGGTCTAGGGCTAAAATTATTGCTCTCGCTCCAACATTCACGGCGATACCTCACATGTATGGTTTGAAAACCGTTTTCATATGTGGGCGGGACTTACGTATGCGTTCGCTTCTGCGTGCGAGCACACGGGGACAGCGGTGCTTTAAAAAAATTTTTTTTTTTTTTTTATTGTTAATTATATTTTTTTTTTTATTTTGACACTTTTTTGAAAAAAAAAAAAAAAAATGATCACTTTTATTCCTATTTCAAGGAATGTAAACATCCCTTGTAATAGCAATATAACATGACAGGTGCTCTTAATAGTGAGATATGGGGTCAATAAGACCCCATATCTCACCACTAGGCTGGGAAGCCTGAAATAAAATAAAAAAATAAAACAATCGCCGCTTCCAAGCTGAAGCGGCGCCGTTTTTTTGAATGGAGAGGCCGGGCGTGACGTCATAACATCGCACCCGGCCTCCGACGATCATAGAGACTCCGGGGACCATATGGTCCGCCAGAAATCTCTATGATCTACATCCGGCGCCGGCGGATCCACTCTCCGCCTCACCGATCGTAACGGTGAGTCGGAGCAGGCACCGGAGGGCGGCGGGAGGGGGGGGACGTCCCCTTTCGCCTCCCATAGGAACGATCAAGCGGCGGAACGGCCGCTATGATCGTTCCTATGGTGTCGAGATTCGCCGGCTGAAACCGGCAATATCTGAATGATGTTTGTAACTACAGGCATCATTCAGATATACCTGCTCAAAGCCAAGGACGTCATATGACGTCCTTGATATTGAAGTGGTTAATGCTGTTTTTATCAATGAACTTGTATGTGTTTTGCCGGACCGACATTTCATTAGAGCCGCACGAAGTGAACCAGCGTTAAAAAAAAAGAGGTGCGCCTGTTCAACCTATGCAAATGCTTTTACGTTGCCTGACATTTACTAATATTTTGCCGGCGCACTGAACTAAAGTATTTGAACAAGCGCAAATGCCGTTTGAGCATGCGCAGTGTATAAATTCACCTCCCGCAGTTTAAATGTATTTGCCGGTGTCTTGCCGAGAAAGTTTCCCCGGCGGATAAGGACCCCCCTGTACTGCGCAAGCGCTGCGCTTGCGCAGTACGAATGACTAGGAGCCGCCGAAAATAGCCGAAGCTAAAAAACTTTAATCAGCTGTACACGGCGCCTGCGCCCTAGGTCCAGGTTCAAGCCCCACCATCCAAGTGGACCTAGATGGAGAATAAAAAAGTGCAGAGCGCAGCGAGGCCGTGCCCGAAGCGTGGCGAGCGAAGCGAGCACGCGAGGGGCCCTCTTACAGGCGCCGTGTACAGCTGATTTCTTCTCTATTTCGCTTCGGCTATTTCCGCCGTCTCCTACTGCGCAGGCGCTGTGCCTGCGCAGTAGAGGGGGGTCCTTATCCGCCGAGAGGAACTTTCTCGGCAGAACACCGGCGCTGCCGGCTTGTTCTGAGAAAGTCACTTTCTCGTTCTATCTTGGCCATATTTGTGACTTGGCCAGTTAGTACAACACTTCCCCACATCACCCCCATATTATTGGCACTTCCAGCTTGTTTAAATTTCAAGTTAAACATGCCGTGCACCAGGTCTATAGTGGCGTACAGATCACCTCTTCCCGTGTGCCGGGAAGAGAATAGTAAACGGGGGATCGCGCTGCGTTACCAGCGCAAATGCTTTGTAAATATGAAAATGTCATTTGCGCATCGGCGTGCACCGCAAGTCATGGCGCAAATGCTTCGTAAATCAGCCCCATGTGTATAAATTGTTTTTACAGCAAATGCATTAGTAAGCCTTGTGCTGTCTTCTTTAACTAAGAACCATGAGTTGGAGTGAAATATATACACTGGTAGCAAAACCATCAAACTCCATAACGGAGAAGTATGTACCATACTGTGTAACACTTGTTTCTGGCCTGGTGAGGGAACAGCACTGTTTGAGCCAATACTACCCAGTCAGCTGCCTGAGGGTCTAGAAACATTCCCAGCACTTGTGAATTTACAAATTGGGCCTACAAAGCAAATAACAAGTTTCCTGTCCAGAACACCACTAAACATATGGTGTACATTTTGCCAAGTACCATGCTGGGTATAATCTACCCAGTTTTATGCCGCGTATACACGGCCGGACTTTCCATCAGAGTAGACTCTGACAGTCTTTCCGACAGAGTTCCAACAGAGTTCAGCTGAAACGGACTTGCCTACACATGATCACACCAAAGCCCATTCATTTAGAACGCAATGACATACGACGGGACTAGAAAAGGTAAGTTCAATAGCCAGTAGCCAATAGCTGCCCTTGTGTCCTTTTTGGTTTTCCCGATAGGTATTGAGTCCGTCGGAAAGATTTGAAATATGTTCTATTTCTAGGTCCGTCAGAATTTTAGAAAGAAAAAGTCAGATGAAGCCCACACACGATCGGAATGTCCAACGGAATGATTCTGTCTGACCTTTTCTTCCTGAAAGTCCGGTCGTGTGTACACCGAATTAGAAGAAATCTCATTGAATGAAATAAAAAATACAAACCAAGCAGAAAGAAAAGGTGTATAACTGTCAATGCAAACAAACTTCCAAGTCACGCAAGGCCAAAAATGGAATCCACCAGTGGATTTACAGCACGTCACAGAACAACAGAACCTTGCTAGGACAAACTTCTGCAAAAAGAGGAGGGAAGAATTCCTAATTAAATTCTTCAGAAAAACTTGATGGATAAGACACCAGTGCAAAAGTCTTATAACTCCATAGCAAAACCCCTGTACCAGGAAGTAAAGGCCTACATATAGAAGCTGTTGGAAAGGAGGTGGATACGAAAGTGCAAATCTCCTTACTCCACCCCTGTAGTTTGTGTAAGAAAAAAGGATGGAAGCTTGAGACTATGTGTAAATATGAAGTCTATGCCTGACAAACACCCCTTGCCAAAACTTCAAGACCTGCTAGACAATTTATAAGTGGCTACCTTATTTCTAAAGAGTCAGGGCATATGACAGCATTTAGTACACACTGGAGTCTACATGAATGGGTACAGATTCCTTTTGGCTTGATGAATGCCCCAGCAGCATTTCAAAGATGCATGAGGAGACACTGGAAGAACTAAGAGATGAATGTTGTTCGCCTTATCTTGCTGATGTGCTCTGTTATTCCTGAACCTTTTCAAAACACCTTGAAGTACTGTGGTTTTTCATAAGCTACATGCACATGGGATCAAGCTGAGAGCAAACAAGAGTGAACTTTTTAAAAGAGAAGTAAGATTTCTTGATAGACTTGATTAAGACAATGGTATTCAAATGGATGTAAAGGATACAGAAGCAGTGGATGCACTCAGAAAAAGCTATTACCACTGTTTCATACAAAACTTTTCACAACCCCTTTATGACTTACTACAAATCAAAAGAGGATATAAGGAGACACGAATAGGGAGCTATAGTAAATGGGAAGACATCTGTAAAAAGGGAACAGCTCAACAGCTGCCCTTTAGGACATCAGTGGATGTCAAAACAAGCTAATATTGACAAGCTAATACTGATGTTGATCAAATCCCCAATCCTTGCCTATTCTGACTTTAATCCGCCAATTGGTATGGATTTTAAGGGGAACTCTGCGCCAAAATGTAAAAAAAAAAATGGCGTGGGGGTCCCCCCAAAAATCCATACCAGACTCTTATCGGAGCACACAACCTGGCAGACCGCAGGAAAAGAGGGAGGGATGAGAGAGCGCCCCCCCCGAACCATACCAGGCCACATGCCCTCAACATGGGGAGGGCGCTTTGGGGTAGCCCCCCAAAGCACCTTGCCCCATGTTGATGGGGACAAGGGCCTCATCCCCACAACCCTTGTCCGGTGGTTGTGGGGGTCTGTGGGTGGGGGGCTTATCGGAATTTGCAAGTCCCCTTTAACAAGGGGACCCCCAGATCCTGGCCCCCCTGTTTGAAATGGTAATGGGTGCATTGTACCCCTACCCGCCCCCCTCTGACGCCACAGGGAAGCCATTGCGAATTCCCCGTGCGTCAGAGGGGGACGGGGTCACCCGGGTACATCAATGTGTGGCCCCACCCTCAGTTATAAAAGAACTGTCACCTGAGAGGATGGTCATTATGGCGGGTGCCTCCCATGGAGGCGAATCAGAGGCGGCGTGCAGGTTTTTTTTTTGGTCTGTCGGCAGAGCGAGAGAAGAAGATGAATGGACTTCGTGAGACATTTTTATTTTTTTATTTTTTAATAAAGGACTTGTCCCAAGATGTGTCTTGTGGTTTTTTTAACATTTGGACACTTTTTTGTGAAATGGTAGGGGTACCTTGTACCCGTCACCATTTCAAAAGGGGGAGTGAGATCTGGGGGTCCCCTTGTTAAAGGGGGCTTCCAGATTCCGATAAGTCCCTGCTCGCAGACCCCCACAACCACCAGGCAAGGGTTGTGGGGATGAGGCCCTTGTCCCAATCAACATGGGGACAAGGTGCTTTGGGGGGCTACCCCAAAGCACCCTCCCCATGTTGAGGGCATGTGGCCTGGTATAGTTCAGGAGGGGGGGTGCTCTCTCGTCCCCCCTCCTTTCCTGCAGCCTGCCAGGTTGCGTGCTCGGATAAGGGTCTGGTATGGATTTTTGGGGGACCCCCACGCCATTCTTTTTTAAATTTTGGCACGGGGTTCCCCTTTAAATCCATACCAGACCCTTGGGTCTGGTATGGATTGTGAGAGGGACCCCTACGCCATTTTTTAAAAGAAAATTTGGCACAGGGTTCCCCTTAATATCCATACCAGACCTGAAAGGCCTGGTATGTAATTTGGGGGGACCCCCGTGCAATTTCTTTTTACATTTTGGTTCGGGTTCCCCTTAATATTCATACCAGACCCAAAGGGCCTGGTTTGTTGTTGTGGGGGACCCCCATGCCGTTTTTTTCAATTACTTTTATCTGTATTGCCGAGACCCGACAATTCATTATAGCCACGAGTAGTTTTAAATTACTTTTTTTCCTTTAGAAATGTCATTTTGTGCAGAGACTATTCTAAACACGGGAAAATGCGTCACTTTACAAGCATACTATAGACACCCCCCAGGTTCGAAATTTAAAGGAATATTTCACTTTTATTGTTTCACTTTAAGCATTATTAAAATCACTGCTCCCAAAAAAAGTAAATTTTTCAACTTTTTTTTGCATTGATACATGTCCCCTGGGGCAGGACCCAGGTCCCCGAACACTTTTTATGACAATACCATGCATATAAGCCTTTAAATTAGCACTTTTGATTTCTCCCATAGACAATTCATTATAGCCATGAGTAGTTTTAAATGACTTTTTTTCCTTTAGAAATGTCATTTTGTGCAGAGACTGTTCTAAACACAGGAAAAATGCACCACTTTACAGGCATACTATAGACAACCCCCAGGTGTGAAATTTAAAGGAATATTTCATTTTTATTGTTTCACTTTAAGCATTATTAAAATCACTGCTCCCGAAAAAATGGCTGTTTTTAAAACTTTTTTTGCATTGATACATGTCCCCTGGGTCAGGACTCAGTTCCCCAAACACTTTGAAAATAACTTGCATATTAACCCTTAAAATTAGCACTTTTGATTTTTCACGTTCGTGTCCCATAGACTTTAACGGTGTTCACGTGTTCGAACAAATTTTTTGCCTCTTCGCATGTTCTGCTGCAAACCGAACCGGGAGGTGTTCGGCTCATCCCTAGTTTTCACTAATCACTTCACTTGCTTTGCACAGGCCTATCCTACGTGCAACAAATCAGGAAAAATTGCTGCAGAGAAGATTTTCAATGACTTCATTCCCAGATTTGGATATCCTGAAGAAATGCACAATGATCAGGGCAGAGAATTTGAAAACCAATTTTTAAAATGATTGAGACAATTGTCTGGAATAACACATTCTAGAATACCATATCATCCTCAAAGCAACCCTGTTGAACCATTGAATAGAGCATTATTGCCAATGCTTTGTACATTGGAAGAGGAAAGGAAAGCTCAGTGGAAAGAGTATTTACCACAAATAGTCCATGCATATAATTGTACTAGGCATGAAGCAACCGTCTATGCTCCTTCCTTTCTGTTGTATGACAGAACAACCCGTTTACCAGAAAACAAAAAGGTAGGAATCTACAGCAAAGTTAATGTTAAAATCTTCGCAATGTACATAGATCACCTAGAAGAAAATGTTTTTTCTCAACAAAATTTGGATTTACTCTTTAATTGCTTGCCGACCATCCACGCAGTTGTACTGCGGCAGAATGGCACAGGCAGGCGAATCGCCTTTATGCTACATTGGGCGCCCCCCCCGCCGGCCGCAGTGATCGGATTCAATCAGGAACCAATCAATCCCAAGGCCCATGCCAATGAAATCTGGCCTGGACCTGGTGATCGCTCCTGACGAATAATATCCTTCCCCTGTCTGTGTAACTGTAAACACTGACAGGGGAAGTGATGTCATCTCTCCTTGTGACAGTCTTTTCGTTCCAGACCGAGAGGAGAGAGCATCAAACAGTGAGTTGCACCAACACTACACTGACACCAGATCACGTAGGCACAAAATTCACCCCCCGATCACCCCCCCCAGTTAACCCCTTCACCACCTGTCACTGTGTCACCCAGTACAGCAGTCAGATTTTTTTTCTGATCGCTGTACTAGTGTCATAAGTGACACTAATCAGTGTTAGGGTAGTTAGTATTAGGCTCAGATAGGTCTAGGGACCCCCCTAACCCCCCCAATAAATTTTTAACCCCTTGATTTCCCTAGTCACCTGTGATCACAGTATAAGTGTCACGGGTGACGCAGTTTAGCTAGATTTTTTTTATAGCGTCAGGGCACCCACCGTATTTTACCCAATAAAGGTTTAACCCTCTGATCACCCGGCGGGTATTCAAAGTTGTGTTTTAGCGTCAGATAGGGTGTGCATCGCCCCAGGCAGCGTCAGATCAGTGCCAGTACCTCTAACACCCACGCATGCACTATTCCTCCCTTAGTAGTATAGTGTCTGAACAGATCGATATCTGATCTGATCAGATCTATATTAGCGTCCCCAACAGTTTAGAGTTCCCAGAAATGTAGTGTTAGCAGGATTAGCCCAGATATCTGCTAGCACCTGCGTTTAGCCCCTCCGCCCAGCCCAGCCCACCCAAGTGCAGTATCAATCAATCACTGTCACTTACAAAACACAACACACATAACTGCACCATTCACAGAGTCAGGCCTGATCCCTGCGAATGCTAATGCCATGTACACGCGACCGGACTTTCCGGGAGAAAAGGTCTGGCAGAATCATTCAGTCTGACATTCCGATCGTGTGTGGGCTTCATCTGACTTTTTGTTTCTAAAATTCTGACGGACCTAGAAATAGAACATGTTTCAAATCTTTCCGACGGAATCAGTTCCTATCGGGAAAACCGCTCGTCTGTAGGCTATTCCGATGGACCAAAAACGACATAAGGGCAGCTATAGGCTACATATAGGCTATTGAACTTCCTTTTTCTAGTCCCGTCGTATGTCATCGCGTTCTAAACAATCGGACTTTGGTGTGATCGTGTGTAGGCAAGTCCGTTTCAGTGGAACTCCGTCGGAACTCCGTCAGAAAGACCGTCGGAGTCTATTCTGATGGAAAGTACGGTCTTGTGTACGCGGCATAACAGTTTTTTTGGTAGCGTTTGAATCAGTCGCTAACAGTCAAGAGCTTTTTTACCTGTGAGTCTCACTAGTGTACCAGTAAATTTAGAGACCAAAATGTCAAATCGGAGGTACACTAGTGAAGAGGCCTACAAGTTTCTGAGCATGACAGCTAGTGTAGAGGAGTCACTCATCTGTCAGATTCAGCCTCAGAATACGATCCTGTAGACGACAGCGGCACCCTGACAGATAGCTCTGATGACGGAGTTGTGGTCTCTGCCAAGGTCAGACGTACCAGACCCCGATCTTCTGCTGTCGTTGAGGTGCAAGAACCGCGGGTCCCTCGTATGGAGCAGAGAGCCAGTACTAGCGCTGCTATTCCTTCTTGTGAACTGGCAAGCACCAAGTGGCCTAGTACATCCTGGTCATACATCCAGCACTGCAGTAACACTTGGTGACGTGGCGAGTCCCATAAGTGCAGTTCAAGCTGGCGGGGTGGCAAGCACGAGTAGTGTCCCGCTGCCACCAAGAAGAAGACAAAGACAGGCCCATCGAGCCCATAGTGCCCTTCCTGCTGCATTCGCCAATCCTAATTGGGAACCCACCACTTCTGCAGCACTCGTACTTCCCCCATTTACTGGCCAACCCGGAATTCAGATGGAAACAGTTGATTTTACGTCACTTGATTTTTATTTGCTAGTTTTCACCAAAGATCTCCATAGATCTATTGTGGACCAAAGCAATTTATATGCTGGTCAATTCATCGCCTCTAATCCCAAGCTGACCCTTGCCAGAGATGGGAGACCAATTACGGTCTCCGAATTTAAGACCTTCCTGGGCCTATCCCTTCTCATGGGCATAACTAAAAAGAGTGAGTTGCGGTCATATTGGTCCACTGATCCAATTCACCATACACCCATGTTCTCTGCCTCCATGACCAGGACACGATACGAGCAGATCTTGTGGTTCATGCATTTCAACGATAATGAACTCTGTCATCCTCGGGGTGACCCTGAATTTGATCGGCTCTACAAAATTCGTCCCCTCGTAAACCACTTCAACCAACGTTTTGCAGCCTTGTTTACTCCCCATCAAGTTGTCTGCGTTGATGAGTCCCTGATTAAGTTTTCTGGCCGCTTGTCATTCAAACAGTACCTTCCCAGCAAGCGTGCCAGATACGGGGTCAAGATGTATAAGCTCTGTGACAGGCCCACAGGCTATACATATAGTTTTATGGTTTACGAGGGAAGAGATAGTTACGTAGAGCCAGAGAACTGAACTGACTACATAGGGAGCACTGGTAAGATTGTGTAGGACTTGGTGTCACCCTTATTCGGAAAGGGGTACCATTTGTATGTGGACAATTATTACACAAGCATGCCACTTTTTGGTCACTTGTTTGATCATCAAATTGGCGCATGTGGCACCGTTTGATCTAATCGCCGGGGCTTACCCCAGTGACTTGTAGATTCCCGTCTTAGGCTGGGGGAGAGAGCCTGCTTGAGATAATAATTTGCTCGCTGTGAAGTGGAGGGATAATAAGAATGTTTTCATTCTGTCCTCCCTTCACGCAGACTCTGTGTCCACGAATATAACTTTAATATGGGAGGGGTGGACCTCAACGACCAGTTGTTGGCACCGTACCTAATTGCCGTAAGGCCAGACACTGGTACAAAAAAGTGTCTGTTTATTTATTTCCACTGGCTTTGCTGAACTCTCATGTGCTATGTAGAGCTTCAGGATGAATTGGATCCTTCCTTAAATTCAGGAAGAGATCATCAGAGCCCTTCTGTTTCCAGACAGTGCTCTGGCCAACTTCCCAATGCAAATGCAGTAAGTCGGCTGCATGAGAGGCATTTTCCACATGTCCTCTCTGGCACCCCTACCCAAAGAAACCCCCAAAGAAGATGATGTGTCTGTAGAAAGCGCGGATTTAGGCGTGACACCCGCTTTTATTGTCCCTCCTGTCCTGACCAACCTGGTCTTTGCATTGGTGACTGTTTCGAACGCTATCACACACTCGTTGAGTACAGGCATACCCCACTTATAAGTACACAATGGGGTTTATTTACTAAAGCTGGAAAGTGCAAAATCAGGCTCACTTCTGCATAGAAACCAATGAGCTATCTAACCTCAGCTTGTTCAATTAAGCTTTGGTAATAAAACCTGGAAGCTCATTAGGTTCTATGCAGAAGTGAGCCTGATTTTGCACTTTCCAGCTTTAGTAAATAAACCCCATTGTGTACTTAAAAGTGGGGTATGCCTCTATTAGCGTAGGGTACAGCACCACACAGTCATAGGCATACGTACACAGGGTCTTGGGCCTCGAAAGATGTGATGGCCATCAAATTTTGAGAGACTCTAATCTGAAACGTTCAGTTTATTTAACACAAAAAAATAAAAAGGCCAAAAATAGTTGTGGTTGTATTTTTCTTCTCTCACTCTCCCTCTATTATTCTCTCTCTTATGTTCGCTCTCTACTGTCCGCTCTACTGTTCACTCACTATTGTTCTATATCTATCGTTCTCTCTGTTTTATTTTTACTATGTTTTTTTGTATTTGCTTTGCAGGTATGGTATGTTATACTGTAATGTTTGTTTTATTGTTAACCATCATTTGCTTAGCAGGTACGCCATTCAGTTGCAGCGCGGATTTCTTTATCTTGACAGCAACAGCGTTTTCTCCCACAATACATAAAGCCGTAACTCCATCGCTCTAGGAGGTGATTTCACCACCACAGTTAAAAAAAAGAGCATATATGCAGAAGCATGAGGGCAGCAGGGGTGGAGGAGCGATTTGCTCCTAACTTTTGGGGCGGATGCCCCCATGCTTCTGCATATATATATTTTAGGCACAGATTGTGTTAAAAAATGTTTTATTTTTTAATATGTTTTTTTTGTATTTGCTTTGCAGGTATGGTATGTCTTACTGTTATACTGTAATGTTACTTTGTTTTATTGTTAACCATCATTTGCTTAATATAACACACAGGGATTTCTTCAGAAGAACAAAAGATCACTATGTATTGCTTTGTATTTGCATGACTCATATGGTATGGGAGCTGTGATGCCGATAGCAATTACCGACCATAAGAAGGGATCGTCTTGGATCTGCTACCTGATATTAGGGATGAGCCGAACACCCCCCTGTTCGGTTTGCACCAGAAGGGAAAAGACAGGGAAAAAATTTGTTCGAACACGCGAACACCGTTAAAGTCTATGGGACACGAACATGAATAATCAAAAGTGCTAATTTTAAAGGCTTATATGCAAGTTATTGTCATAAAAAGTGCTTGGTGACCTGGGTCCTGCCCCAGGGGACATGGATCAATGCAAAAAAAGTTTTAAAAATGGCCGTTTTTTCGGGAGCAGTGATTTTAATAATGCTTAAAGTGAAACAATAAAAGTGTAATATTCCTTTAAATTTCGTACCTGTGGGGTGTCTATAGTATACCTGTAAAGGGGCGCATGTTTCCGGTGTTTAGAACAGTCTGATAGCAAAATGACATTTCAAAGGAAAAAAGTAATTTAAAACTACTCGTGGCTATTAGTGAATTGCCGGTCCGACAATACACATAAAAGTTCATTGATAAAAACGGCATGGGAATTCCTGACAGGGGAACCCCGAACCAAAATTTAAAAAAAAAATGACGTGGGGGGTCACCCTAAATTCCATACCAGGCCCTACAGGTCTGGTATGGATATTAAGGGGAACCCCGGCCAAAAATTTTTTTAAAAATGGCGTGGGGTCCCCCTCAAAATCCATACCAGACCCTTCAGGTCTGGTATTGATTTTAAAGGGAACCCCATGCCAAAATTTTAAAAAAATGGCGTGGGGTCCCCCCAAAAATCCATGCCAGACCCTTATCTGAGCACGCAACCTGGCAGGCCACAGGAAAAGAGGGGGGGACAAGAGAGCGCCCCCCCTCCTGAACCGAACCAGGCCACATGCCCTCAACATTGGGAGGGTGCTTTGGGGTAGCCCCCCAAAACACCTTGTCCCCATGTTGATGGGGACAAGGGCCTCATCCCCACAACCCTTGCCCAGTGGTTTATCGAAATCTGGAAGCCCCCTTTATCAAGGGGACCCCCAGATCCCAGCCCTCCCCCTGTATGAAATGGTAAGGTACCATTTCACAAAAAAAGTGTCAAAAATGTTAAAAATGACAAGAGACAGTTTTTGACAATTCCTTTATTTAAATGCCTCTTCTTTTAAATACTTCTATCATTTCTTTATATGTGCAGAATTGTGTCCAAATATTCTGCTGTTCACCTTTGAACCCATACTACGTTTTAAATAAGATAGCAATTTTGGGATCAGCGCAGATTTTTTGCGATATACCAGAATGATACCTGCGGGTTTAGGTGTCATCTTGGTATCATTCTTTTCAGCCAGCGGTCGGCTTTCATGTAAAAGCAATCCTAGTGGCTAATTAGCCTCTAGACTACTTTTACAAGCAGTGGGAGGGAATGTCCCCCCCCCCCACCGTCTTCCATGGTTTTCTCTGGCTCTCCTGTCCCAACAGGGAACCTGAGAATGCAGCCGGTGGCTCCGCCAGCTGACCATAGAGCTGATCAGAGACCAGAATGGCTCCAATCATCTCTATGGCCTAAGGAACTGGAAGCTATGACCATTTCATGACTTAGATTTCGCCGGATGTAAACAGCGCCATTGGGAAATTGGGAAAGCATTTTATCACATTGATCTTGGTGTGGTCAGATGTTTTGAGGGCAGAGGAGAGATAAAGGGTCTAATAGACACCAATTTTTTCAAAAAAGAGTACCTGTCACTACCTATTGCTATCATATGGGATATTTACATTCCCTGAGATAACAATAAGAATGATAAAAAAAATGAAAGGAACAGTTTAAAAATAAAGTAAAAAAGCAAAATAAATAATAATTTAAAAAAAGCACCCCTGTCCCCCCCCCTCTGCTCTTGCGCAAAGACGAACGCAAGCGTCGGTCTGGCATCATATGTAAACAGCAATTGCACCATGCATGTGAGGTATCACCACAAAGGTCAGATCGAGGGCAGTAATTTTAGCAGTAGACCTCCTCTGTAAATCTAAAGTGGTAACCTGTAAAGACTTTTAAAGGCTTCTAAAAATGTATGTAGTTTGTCGCCGCTGCACGTTTGTGCACAATTTTAAAGCATGTCATATTTGATATCCATGTACTCGGCCTAAGATCATCTTTTTTATTACATCAAACATTTGGGCAATATAGTGTGTTTTAGTACATTAAAATTTTAAAAAGTGTGTTTTTTCCCCAAAAAATGCGTTTGAAAAATCGCTGCACAAATACTGTGTAAAAAAAAAAAAATTAAACACCCACCATTTTAATCTGTAGGGCCTTTGCTTTAAGAAAAATATATAATGTTTGGGGGTTCAAGGTAATTTTCTTGCAAAAAAAAAATATTTTTTTCATGTAAACAAAAAGTGTCAGGGCTTTGTCTTCAAGTGTTTAGAAGAGTGGGTGATGTGTGACATAAGCTTCTAAATGTTGTGCATAAAATGCCAGGACAGTTCAAAACCCCCCTAAATGACCCCATTTTGGAAAGTAGACACCCCAAGTTATTTACTGAGAGGCATGTCGAGTCCATGGAATATTTTATATTGTGACACAAGTTGCGGGAAAAAGACAAATTTTTGGGTTTTTTTGCACAAAGTTGTCACTAAATGATATATTGCTCAAACATGCCATGGGCATATGTGAAATTACACCACAAAATACATTCTGTTGCTTCTCCTGAGTAGGGAGATACCACATGTGTGAGACTTTTCAGGAGCCTAGCCGCGTACGGGACACCGAAAATCAAGCACCGCCTTCAGGCTTTCTAAGGGTGTAAATTTTTGATTTCACTCCTCACTGCCTATCACAGTTTCGGAGGCCAAGGAATGCCCAGATGGCACAACCCCCCCCCCCCCCCCCAAATGACCCCATTTTGGAAAGTAGACACCCCAAGCTATTTGCTGAGAGGCATGTTGAGTCCATGGAATATTATATATTTTGCCACAAGTTGCGGGAAAATGACAAACTTTTTTTTTGTTTTTGCACAAAGTTGTCACTAAATGATATATTGCTTAAACATGCAATGGGCATATGTGGAATTACACCCCAAAATACATTCTATACATTCTATTTGTGGGAAAAAAAAGGACGCACATTTCGTTTGGGTACAACTTTGCATGAATTGTAAAAAGTCCCCTCATCTTTAGGCAACCAAATAGTCCAGGGCTTAAGTGGTTAACAAAGACATGGAAAACAATTGGGCAAGAAACAACATGCTGCAAGCCAACTGAAGCACATGTTGGCCAATTATACAGCACAGTGCTGCAGCAGGCAAATGGGGACAAGCACATGTTTTTAACGGGGACCTGGTAGTTTCTTCTCAAATTTATCATAATAGTGTTATGAGGAGGCCCTCTGCCTATTCCTCTGGATAGTGGTAATGTCTTCATTACCTTTATGAGAGCTGCCATCCTCCTCTTTGTACCTCTTTTTACTAAACTGCTATATTGCTATGGTGCTATCCAGTCACAGCATACTGTTAACCCTGGTGTACAGTTCAGGTGCCAAGGCACCTTTTACCATTTGCCTGCTGCTACCATACTCCCTTCTCTAACCACGCCTGTGCCTCTGCCACATTTTCCCTAAATGGTATATGCACTACTCTTTTCTCCCCACAAATGACACCCCTCTATCAACTTCTCAGAACTTCTACTATACTAAGTCCACTAAAACAGTTAAAAAATGTCCTCAAAACTAGCTCTTCCTTACTGCTATTCTTTAGTGAAAAGAAGTGCTCCACCACCCGAATGGCAGACATAGAAATGTAATGGCTTTTGGCAACATCTTTGGAAAATGCCTTAGGCTTCTTATCTCGAGACCCCCAGACTCATTCTCTACACTGTCCCTATGTTGCTGGATGACTGGAGTGATATCAGGAAATCAGAGTCAAATCAGGGAGAGAAATATTGTGTAGAGGGTGCAGGAGATGAAAAGTAGTGGAAGGAGGACAGGTATACCTGGAAACTTTTGAAAATTCTTATTCCTGAAAATGGAAGTGGAGTAGGGGGCAAGTTTGGAGGGATATAAACGTGAGTTTGCATATGATGTGCAGGGATCATAAGTATGTAATGTACAGAATGCAAGGGTCAGTTGTGTGTAATGTATGCATCGTAGGAGTATATATAGGCCAGGGTACAGCACTCACTATGATTCTTTTCACCACACCCTCTTAAAAGTAGCAAAACAGTCTCACTTATTATTATTATACAGGATTTATATAGCGCCAACAGTTCGTGCAGTGCTTTACAACATGACTACTTATGCAAATACATACACAATGGGGTTGATTTACTAAAAGGAAAATTGACTGTGCATTTTGCAAAGTTCAGTTACACTTTGCAAGAGCAGTTGCTCCAGAGCTTAGTAAATGAACAAAAGCTCTGCTGACTTCCATCATTCAATCATGTGCAAGCAGAAATGCTGTTTTCTTTATTTTCTTTGCATGTGATTGGGTAATCTTCTCAAAATTAAGCTTTACATCATTTACTAAGCTCTGGAGCAACTGCACTTGCAGAGTGTAACTCCACTTTGCAAAGTGCACAGTCTATTTGCCTTTAGTAAATCAACCCCTATGTATACACACTGCAAATACATACAGTCAGGTCCATAAATATTGGGACATCGACAAAATTCTAATCTTTTTGGCTCTATACACCACCACAATGGATTTGTAATGAAACGAACAAGATGTGCTTTAACTGCAGACTTTCAGCTTTAATTTGAGGGTATTTACATCCAAATCAGGTGAACGGTGTAGAAATTACAACAGTTTGTATATGTGCCTCCCACTTTTTAAGGGTCCAAACGTAATGGGACAGATTAACAATCATCCTTCAAACTTTCACTTTTTAATACTTGGTTGCAAATCCTTTGCAGTCAATTACAGCCTAAAGTCATCAGTTGACGCTGGGTTTCATCCCTGGAGATGCTCTGCCAGGCCTCTACTGCAACTGTCTTCAGTTCCAGAGCTTAGTCTGACACACATACACCTACCTCCTGGAGAGTGTTCTTGATCTGGCCAACTGTTGTGAAGGGTGTTTTCCTCACCAGGGAAAGAATTCTTCGGTTATCCACTACAGTTGTTTTCCGTGGTCTTCCGGGTCTTTTGGTGTTGCTGAGCTCACCGGTGCGTTCTTTCTTTTTAAGGATGTTCCAAACAGTTGATTTGGCCTGTCAGAGAACTATCACAAATGCTCGTTCCTGTGTGCCAGTCAGACGTTCGGCAGGAACGAGTGAGCCTCGGGCCAGGCACGCACGTTAGTACACTCTTACGAACGAGTGCACGTCAGCACGGGCACGTTGCACGTCCACGAATCACGGCGCAAGGCGCCCTATTTAAAGGATCAGCATACTTGTGTCAGTGCTGGATTGTCTCAGCTAGTTCCTGTATCCTTGCTGCTGTTTTGATTGAACCTTGATCCTGAACCCTTGGCTTTCCTGACTACTCTTTCGGATTATCGCTGCATCTCTGCCTGCCTCTGCTTCCTGTACCGAACCCGGCTTGAACTTCTGACTACGGCTCTGTCTTCCGATCTTGTACTTCTCTGCCAGCTTGTTGCCAACCACCGCCAGCCCCTGACTACGAACCTGCCTGCCGATTGTGTACCTTCCTGCCAGCACATTGCCGACTCCTGCCTGTCCCCGACCCTGCAAGTATTCCTGTTAGACTTTTCCTGAACCAATCCAGGTTCGGCATCCCACCTGCTCCACTAAGGCTCCGGTGTCCTTGATCCTGCCAGCAGGCACCTGCGCCCTTCCACTGCCCTAGCAGCCCTGTCTCAACTTCCAGAGGTGCTAGGACCGGAACCGTGTAAGAGGCCACCCTCGCCATACTCCGCTATAAGGTACGTGACAGTACAATCCAGCCACATGGAGTCCGAAAGGGGGGCCTCAGCTATGGATGCTCTGTGCCAACAGATTGCAAACCTCACTCAAGCAGTCCAGGGCCTGCAGGATGGCTACCAGCGACTCGAGCAACAAGTGGAGTCTCTCTCTCCGAACACCTCAGCACACCGGACAGCCGCAGCACCTGCATCATCGATTTCAACTTCTACTCCCACAGTAGTGGTGCCACCCCCAGAGCCACGAGTCCCTGCTCCAGAGAGATTCATGGGAGACCGCAGCAAATTCCGCGCTTTCAGAAATGCCTGCCGTCTGTATTTCCTGCTACAGCCTCACACCTTCTCTTTGGAAAGTACCAAGGTGGGATTCATAATTTCATTACTGCAGGGAGAACCCCAGACCTGGGCTCACCATCTATTGGAACAAGCTAGTCCCTTGCTAAATACCATTGACTCTTTTCTGGATGAAATGGCTAAGCTTTATGATGATCCTCAACGTACCACCACAGCCGAGGCCAGTCTCCACGCCCTTCAGCAGGGTCGTAGGCCCGTGGAAGACTATGTTACAGACTTTAAACGGTGGAGTTCCGACACACGATGAAATGATGCCGCTCTCCGTTTTCAGTTCCGCTTAGGACTTTCAGAGGCACTTAAAAATGAATTAGCTCGTGTGGGGGTCCCCAATTCTCTAGAAGAGCTGATTCAGATCTATTCAGATCGATTGCCGGCTGAGGGAGCGAAGATCTGAAAGGACCAGCCAGTCCCGGCCCATGTGGATGCTACCTAGGGTACCTAGCCACCCACCTATTCCTGCAACCCCATTACCTATAAAAACAAAAAAGCACAGCGCTCACCAGAACTTCTAAATAAGCTACATCATATTTTAGAATTGATTTTATTTTTATTATTGCCATCAATTCTTTCTTTATATTTTATTATTAGTTTTTACGTTTTTCTCCTACAAGAGGGCGCCATGCCATTTCATGGTGTAATATTCGAGTTATTTCTGTATTAATAACTATATTTCAATAATTCATATTGATGAGAAAAGTTCCAAGAAAAATCTGTTAAGTTCTCGTGTAAAACCTCCAAAATTGATTTAATGATCAATTAGCAAAATGTTACAAAAACAATGTCAAAATGTAGAATACAAAAATAGATTATTCTTAAAATGAAGTTTAAATCAGATATGTCTGTGTGTATGTCTTGAGATGTGTGTCTGTGTGTGTGACTTGATGGGGAGCTGCAAAGAATCTGTCCCTCTCCCCACAGCCTGTCTGTACTCCTTCAATTAACTCCCACCTTTCCCAAAGAGGCTGGCTTAAAAACGGTTCGTTATAGTCCCATAGAAAAGACCGGGAAATTTGAATTACTCCTTCCAACATTCCTAAGGGCGGGGCTATGAACTATATGAAAAAGCTATCTTTTAAGAATCATTTAACTTACAATATATACATTTCCTTTAAACATATAAAATCCTACATATCAGTATACATATATGTAAAATGCAGTGTTCTTATTAATATCCTAATCAAAAAATATAGCAATGTAAAGAAACAGCTTATATTCTTAACATACTGAAACTTTGTGTCTTTGGAAAGACTGTAATCTAATCTTCTTACGATGGGGGAGGTGAAATGGTCTACACTAAATTGTATCCATATGTGAGATGAATCTCTCCCAAGAAATGCATACTAAGCCTAAACCAGCATAAACTTTCATGAGTATAAAAACCTATATAACTTCACCTTTTCCATACATAGAAGATATATATATATTTATATATATATTTATATATATAATTCAATTATCACAAGAACTCAACCATTCATAAATTCTGATATTCTAACATTTCCCTCTCAAAATGATTGATTTATCCAATCTTATCATTTTTAAATCTAAATCTGAATCTAACTCTAAATTCATTTATACCTCAAACGCATCACATCCGTATTCATTCATGCCCAAAGATCTTAAGATAATTGACTCAAATATATATTTTCAAATGTGATTCTATATAAGGAAAAGTGAATTCATAACCCTTCATCTTCATATACCATAAAAAAATATTTTCACAATTATTATTTTCTTTTTCTTTTACCAAATAAATCAATCCCCTTAATTTCATGATTCATAAATGTAACATTGTTGTACAATACTTTGAAATATAGATATCACTTCAGAAATTTGTTTCATATTTTCCCTCCAAATTGTGTTTAACATAAATCTATAATCCATAAAACCTTTCTAATAACCTTGTCAAAATTAAACATAAAATATGTTCTTAACTTCAATTTGTTCAATGTAAAGTTAATCCTATCTTGTTTGTGTACCTTTAAGAAAAATGTACTCTGTCTTAATTAACACCAGATGTTCCCTCTAACTAGAATGACTCTATTGTAGGGATGTTTAACCCTTTCAACTCTGAAAATACACTATGAGTGTAAAAAATGATGTGTAAAAAATATCTCATCTTGATATAATAAACATGTCCTGTCACATAAAAATTATATATAAAAACTGAAATATATATATGATGGATAAATTATTCCATCAGTAGTCAAAAAAAATCAAAAGTCCATTGTTTTTAGAATGTCCTCTCTTATCAGAGGTTCGAGAATTTTTTCTTCTTCTTCTTCTTCCTGCACTCTGTAAAGTTGGAAAAACTTTATTGAACATTAAAATGACAACAATAATTATAATGAATGAATCTCTTCTGTCAATTCTTCTCCCAGAACTGATATTCTTAAACTTCAAGATTTTGTTCCCATCTGGAAGGTCTAGAAATATTAAATTTCTTTCTTTTGGTGACTTACAAGTCAGATCCTAAAAAAGAATGCAGTATCATTATTGAGAATTTAAATACATGCAAAATATACCCCTACTTTACTTATTCATTTTACATACCAAAATTCTAATATGTTATTATGACATACAAACCATATTTTAATAATAACATTTCTAATTACCTTACTTTGCTCTATTTTTCTTAAAATGACCTATACTCTAATTTATTATTCTGTGTATTTAAACGACAGGACGCAATTTCTCTTTTTTCAGTCATAATATAAAATCTTGTTTTCATAAACTAAATAAAAGATTTTAAATTACCCCAGAAGACATAAGCGAATTATATATTCATTCACTTCTCTTCTATAATATTTCAGAGTAATGCGTGCTGTACTGTACTTCTAACATTTTCAATTCAGCATTTTCTGTAGAATTTTTGCTGAATAGTATAACCATTCTTTGGGTAACACCTAGAAAGACTTGTTGAACAATTCTTAATATTATTGACAAATCCTGTCTCAAAGCATCTCTCAGCACTTGTTCTAACAATCCAATTTATAGGCTTTCTGAATAAATTTAGCTGAGAATGTTCTGTTATCACATCTACCTCTATGGGTTTAGATTTTAAAGTTTTAAAAAATGGGCAATATTTGTCATATAATTCTCCTGAATGAATTCTCTTAAAAAGAATTTTTAATGACAGATCAGGTGTCCGTAATATGATCATCCTAGATCTCACAATCTTTTCTGTTACTTTGACTGCAAAATAAACACTTAACAATTGCTTCATATTTGTGTCAAAAGTATTTTCCATATTTGTCAAACCTCTGGAAAAAAAAAACCTATTATTTTCGGTTCACCATCTTTTACCTGAAATAAAATTACTGAGATGGAATTCTCAGATACCTTAGTAGACAATAAAACAGGCATAGACATTCCAATTTCGATTGTATGCAATGAAACAGCATTCTGCAAATCTTTTTTCTACATTTCAAAAACATCTGCATGGGTTTGAGACCATTCATCAAACACAACATCTTTTTGTTTCAGGAAATCAAATAATGGTTTAACTTTATCATCATATTCCTGTAAAAACTCTTTGCAAGAATTTACCTCACTCAAAAATTGATATAATGCCTTGTAAGATGTTGGAACTGGAATAGCAGAAATGTTTCTAACTTTTTCCTGTGATAACATTCTCTGTCCATGACTAATTTGCATATGAAGAAAGTTAACTTTATCTTTCATTAACTGAACTGACTCTGTG
Organism: Aquarana catesbeiana; assembly: GCF_042186555.1. NCBI lineage: Eukaryota > Metazoa > Chordata > Amphibia > Anura > Ranidae > Aquarana > Aquarana catesbeiana. The sequence goes on along the minus strand of NC_133324.1, from coordinate 607,637,012 downwards.
TTTAATTTCAATCCTGCTGTTTGTAACAGAGTAAATAACTCTGTCAACAGAGTGACATGTTCCTCTGTATTTTGGGTAGACAACAAAATTTTGTCCACATGTTGGAAAATACATTTTGGTCTAGAAAATTTTGATAAAACTTTCTCCAAGCACTCGTGCACTATTCCGTCACTGATTTCCATTTCTGGAATTATTCTAGTGAAGGCATAAGTTTCTTTATTGAAACTGAAGGCAAGTTTATAATGACAACTGTTTGTTACTGGTACTGAAAAATGACTATTGGAAATTTCCAGTACTGAAAATACTTTGGCCTTGGCATCCATTTGTGACATTAAATTTAAATTAGGAACAATAGGTTTGTTATTTGTAATGCATTTATTCAGTGATCTTAAATCAACTGATAAAGAATACGAATCATCAGCATTCTTGATAGGCCAAATACAATTATTTACCACTGATTGTGCCTTCTTTAATATTCCTTGTTGTAAAAATGATTGTACAATGTCAGAAACTGGACCTATTGATTCTTGTGGCAACTTATTTTGAATTTGGGGTTCAGGGTCTCGTCCCTCAATTTCTATCTCAATATCTTTAAACAAACCTGTATCCATTTTGTTCTGACTCCAAAGACTTTTATGTGCTCTTACCGATTGTTCCAATTCGAGATTGGTTCCTGTGTGTGGCCAATTAAGATCTGAAGAAATGTCAGCGACTGCTGTACAAATACTTCCAACATTATTGCACATGGAAGAATCTATTAACCTAGATTTGGGCCTAGATGAATCTTTCCATATAGTAGAATTACTTAAATCAATAATCCAATCTAATTTACTAATCACATCCATGCCTAAAATATTCTCTGTATTTTGGCAACACCAGATGTCCATTTTAGTTTTTAAAACTCCCGGAATCTCGAAATTCACACCAGAAACTTTAGCTGCAACTGTATTTCCTTTTCCATTGAAACCAATTAAATTACATTTTGGAGAATCAATATTCACATGTAATTTGTTTTTAGTTAAACTGAGTTTAGATCCTAAATCTATTAACCATTTAGTATTCTTGCCATTTAATAAACCATGTACCCATGGCCTTCCACTTTCATCTAATAAAAGTGAAGTCACATATTTTAATGTTGGAGATGACTCAGAACCTTTTTTCCTAAATCCTGATGGTGATGGAAGTAATCCATCCCTCTCATTTTCATCATTGTTTTTCAAATTGATTGAACTTTCATTAACAGTCAATGTACTGATCTGTTTGACTTCTGAAGCATAAGGCAAATCAGTCAAACTATTGTTTGAAGAAGAAAGAATATATTGCTCAGAAATATGTTCTGTATTTTCTACTTTCAAAGTTTTCCTTTGTGTAGTATGTAGGGAAGTATTTCCTGTCTGCTCTGAAACTTTAGTTCTGCCTGTGACGTGTATCTCACCATCTCTGGGTGTGGCCTTACACGTGGCACTCTGAACGCCATTTTGTAATATATCTAAACGGCGTCTGCATTCAGCAGCTTTATTCAATATTTTTGTTTTAAGCAAAACTTCATGTTCCTGGTCATCAACCTTGAAAAACCGCATATCTTGTACAAAAGGCTCCTGCATAGAATCTGCAGTAACATTCATAGAGTCTGCATTAACATTAATCTCTAAACTCTTGCTTGACTCTGCTTTAAACTTTACATTATTCTGTAACTCAGACAACTGAATATCCTTTATTTGAATTGCACTCTGCAAATCATCTATCCTTTCAGTCAAAATCTGACAATTAGTACATAAACTATTGTCCTTTATTTCCTCTTTTGTACCAACTACATTGCTTTCAAAAACTCCTGATATCATTGTATCATAAACTTTAATCAACTTAATCAAATTCCTAACCTGTTTGCTGAATTTCTTAAATGCAAATTTTGACTTTTGTATTTTCTTATTAGCCTGTAAGCATTCATTGAACATGTAACACCATAATTCATCATCTTTAACAAACTTTGACAAATTTTTAAATTCTAAATCACTCTCACTGGATAATTCATGAATTAAATCCATAACTTACCAATGTAAGACGGCTTCCTTCATGTAACACGCGTTCCCTCTCTTGGCGGGAAATTACGTCATCAAGAAACAGATTTTTCTTGTACGTGCACAAACGTCTCACCGATTCTGATCTTTCTTTTCCTTCCAAGTTCAATTCAATGATGCCGAAAATTAGCTTTTTCGATTTCTCCTGAAAGCTTGTCTGAATAATCACTGTTTTTGCTGATATTCCCTCTCGACAAGCGGAAGGAGAAATTATTGAAAAAAAAATTCGATATTAGGACAAAAAGAATCTGGCAATTGGCTCGCCACTGTAGTAATCGAGTTATTTCTGTATTAATAACTATATTTCAATAATTCATATTGATGAGAAAAGTTCCAAGAAAAATCTGTTAAGTTCTCGTGTAAAACCTCCAAAATTGATTTAATGATCAATTAGCAAAATGTTACAAAAACAATGTCAAAATGTAGAATACAAAAATAGATTATTCTTAAAATGAAGTTTAAATCAGATATGTCTGTGTGTATGTCTTGAGATGTGTGTCTGTGTGTGTGACTTGATGGGGAGCTGCAAAGAATCTGTCCCTCTCCCCACAGCCTGTCTGTACTCCTTCAATTAACTCCCACCTTTCCCAAAGAGGCTGGCTTAAAAACGGTTCGTTATAGTCCCATAGAAAAGACCGGGAAATTTGAATTACTCCTTCCAACATTCCTAAGGGCGGGGCTATGAACTATATGAAAAAGCTATCTTTTAAGAATCATTTAACTTACAATATATACATTTCCTTTAAACATATAAAATCCTACATATCAGTATACATATATGTAAAATGCAGTGTTCTTATTAATATCCTAATCAAAAAATATAGCAATGTAAAGAAACAGCTTATATTCTTAACATACTGAAACTTTGTGTCTTTGGAAAGACTGTAATCTAATCTTCTTACGATGGGGGAGGTGAAATGGTCTACACTAAATTGTATCCATATGTGAGATGAATCTCTCCCAAGAAATGCATACTAAGCCTAAACCAGCATAAACTTTCATGAGTATAAAAACCTATATAACTTCACCTTTTCCATACATAGAAGATATATATATATTTATATATATATTTATATATATAATTCAATTATCACAAGAACTCAACCATTCATAAATTCTGATATTCTTACACATGGCAAATCCATGCTGGTATGATGTGTAGGTATTTAGTTTTTTCAATAAATTCATTTTTATTTCTCCCCACAAGATGGTGCTATACTGTCTTATAACATTTCTTTGCTGTCATAGCAAGTTCATGCTAACAACGTAATGGACTAATTTCAGCCATTTTTATTTTCACATGTTCAATTTATTTATCCCACTTTAACCTACTTAATATGATTAACGTTATTACTACAGGCATTCATTTTGCTGCATGGTATTTTTTTTTCTGACCTCCTCTTCCCATTAGTCTCATGTGCTGGCGCCCTTGAGCGATCACAATGAGGTGGGGCTTGATTTGTTTATTTAACAGTGATGACTCAGAGCGTTGCCCATTCCCCAGACTACGTCAGTTACAGACGAAACATACATTGGGAGGGTGACGTTCTGACGTCATCGCTTTACATTTGGACGGGCACTCGCCAGCCGGCCGGCGATTTCACTCATTTTAACTACTACACTGTAAGTTTTCTACTTTTTTATAATAAAATAATTTTACAGAGTTACACTATGGTATCCTCTTTACTTCCATGTCTGTGAGTTGGAGATTAAAACCCCCCCGTACATACTCACGGCTACACCGCTAGAGGGATGCCTCAACGCTGGTTGAATATCAGGATCCTACTCACCTTACTGCCTGCCGCCCGCTATAGTGCATAGAAGGACGTCCCACACCCACTGTCCATCAGGCCTTTGGTTTATCGATGAGCTTGTTTAAGCTTACTTCTGGTAAGCGTGCATTTTAGGTGGTGGAGGATCACTTGATGGATGTTTTCTCAAATTCTACCTTTCCACACTGATTCCTATGAAGAGCTGTCCAGGGACTCTTCCCATTTCCATAGAGGATTTTTTTCCATTCATCTGGTTTATGGACTAATATCCCTAAGTGAATGATTGATGTCAAATAATAATGGAGGGATGTATATGTAACTCTAAATGTGAGGGATGGTTCCCATTCAGAGGTTCCCCGGGAAAAGAAAGGGAAACACCATAGCGTAATCCTGGTATTATCGTTTATTAAGAATAGTAAAAAACACTTACAGTGTAGTAGAGTAAAAACAGCATAACACAAATTCAGCCGGCCGGCTTAAGTGATCACCCGTCCTGCAGACGGTACATGCAGCACGTCAGCACATTAGCTCCTCCCGACGCGCGTTTCAATCGTGCCTAGGCCCCAGACGATGTCAGAGTGTGACGAAACGCGCGTCAGGAGGAGCTGACGTGCTGACGTGCTGCATGTACCGTCTGCCGGACAGGTGATCGCTTAAGCCGGCCGGCTGAATTGATGCTGTTTTTACTCTACTACACTGTAAGTGTTTTTTACTATACTTAATAAACGGTAATACCAGGATTATGCTATGGTGTTTCCCTTTCTTTTCCCTGGGAACCTCTGAATGGGAACCATCCCTCACATTTGGAGTTACATATACATCCCTCCATGGTGTGACCGATCCCCTGTGGCTTTGTGGAGCAGTGTCATTCATCATCCCCTCTAGCTATAGGAAGTGGAAATTGTTCCCTACCAGTCCATCCAGATAAAGGCCCAGACCGGGTTAAGGTCGCAAGCTCCTTTGGGCTTGCCTTGTGGTAAGCGCGCATTCTATATTGAGCTATCACAGTGGTGCGATGGAGGAATGTTTTACCCAATCACCTATTTGTATACTGTGAAGACCGGAATTTGAGCCCATGCCTTCTCACAACACTTTTTATGGACTATTCTTTTGCTTTGCTAGGGCTATATCAATGAGTTTTGGTTCATTATATTAAGTAATTTTGTATTTATATTTTTTTGTGGTTATTTATCAAGGTGTATATTATTATTTGACATCAATCATTCACTTAGGGATATTAGCGCTGCTACCTTTGTTGCTATTATGATATTGTGTGTATCTCACATAGTGCGGCTGCTTTTTTAGGGATTTTTTTTTTTTTTTCTTTTTTTCAGAACTCTAACACTGGTTTAATTTTTTTGGTGTTTTGTTTTTACAATATCATTCTTTGTGGCACGATTTGTAAAGATTTTTTGTGTACTACAGTGCGGTATTTTTCCCACTATACATGGTTTATGGACTGTGTTGTCTTATCCCTTATTTTCACATATATGTGGTTTGCTATTATTGAATTATTTCATATAGGCAGACCGCATTTTTTATTTTGAATTTATGCTTGTTTATGAATGATATTATTGGTTTCACGCCATTCATTTGCACTAACCACATTTAAGGGTATAGCGCAGTTCCTTTCTTTTGTTTTAACCCCATTACCTGCTCCAGTCACTGAAGCTTCAGAGCCAATGCAATTAGGCCTGCTTCGTGCACCATTGACACCAGAAGAGAAGCAGCGCCGCCGCATGAATAATCTGTCTCTACTGCGGAGGAGCCGGTCATTACGCCAACATGTGTCCCAACAAGACTCGTAAGTTTGACTATCCTCCTCTTGATCCTTGTGCTTTGACTCTAGCAAGATCGACTCACATTGCTGTTCCTGTCTCCCTACAGCTTCCAGAAGGGGTACTCCAGGTCAAGGCCATAGTTGATTCAGGCGCCTGTAGTTGCTTCATCAATCATGCCTTCGTCCTGCAACACAAGATTCCTCTGCAATCTAAGCAACATAAGTTGTCCATACGACTAGCTGATGGGTCCAACATCAAATCTGGGCCCATCATTCAAGAAACTCAACCTTTGCCTGCTGACATCTCACCCAACCACCAAGAACTGTTGTGCCTAGATGTTATATCCTCACCGCTCTTTCCAATCATTCTGGTAATGCCATGGTTGCAAGCACACAACCCACAGATAGATTGGACAACCGGCAAGGTAGTTTTCCAGTCATCCTATTGCCTCCATAATTGTCTCCAGACCCTCCACCACTCAGCCCCAGTTGTTGGCTGTTTAAAACCAGCATCCGAATCCCAAGATCTTGTTCCATCCGCATACCATGATTTCCTGGATGTCTTCGATAAACAGAAAGCAGACACTCTTCCTCCCACCACGAGAACCTCAAGAAGGGGTTTATCCATCACTCTACTTCTCCAGCCGGGGCAGGAATATTCTTTCTCGAAAAGAAAGACCACTCACTCCGTCCATTTGTGGATTACAGGGAATTACATCGGATTACTGTTAAAAATCGCTACCCCCTGCCTCTAATTCCAGAATTGCTCCAGAGACTCCGCTCTGCAAGGATATTCACCAAGTTGGATTTACGAGGTGCTTACAACTTGATCAGAATCAAAAAGGGTGATTAGTGGAAAACGGCCTTCCGGACTCAGTTTGGCCACTTTGAATACCTCGTTATGCCCTTCGGGTTATGCAACGCCCTGGCAACCTTCCAGCATTTCGTAAATAACATCTTCAGAGACTTCCTAGATCTATTCATGATCATTTACCTAGACGACATTCTGATTTTCTCGGTCTCTCTAGAACTACATCATGACCATGTGAAACAAGTCCTTCTTAGGTTAAGACAAAATGGACTCTATGCCAAGGCAGAGAAATGTAAATTTGAACGGCAGACCATTCACTTTCTCGGACTAGTAATCTCCACAGGAGGGATGGCAATGGATCCTCAAAAGGTCGCAGCTATAATGTCCTGGCCACCTCCCGTTGATAAGAAAGGGGTACAACGGTTCATCGTTTTTTCTCGAACTTTTACAGGAAATTTATTAAAAACTTCTCTGGTATCATCATGCCCATCACTCAACTCACCAAGAAACGGAACCGCTTTCAGAGGACAGAGGTAGCTCAAGCTGCTTTCAACAAATTAAAAGGACTGTTCACCTCTGCCCTGGTATTAAAGCACCCTGACCCCGCTCTTCCATACATACTGGAAGTAGATGTCTCAGAGAGCGCTGTAGGGGCCATCCTGTCTCAGCGCCAAGGACCTAAAGCTCTAATGCACCCTGTGGTCTTTTTGTCCAAGAAATTAGGGCCTTCAGAAAGGAACTACGATGTGGGAGACCGGGAACTGTTGGCAATCAAATCGGCACTGGAAGAGTGGCGGTACCTCTTGGAGGGAGCAACACACCCAATACTGATCTTCACGGATCACAAAAATTTAGAGTATCTCAGGACTGCCAAACGCCTCAGACCCAGACAAGCAAGATGGGCTCTTTTTTTTTTCTTGCTTCAGTTTCCATATAACCTACCGGCCGGATCCAAGAATGTGAAACCAGACGCGCTATCGCGTATGTTCACGGAAGTCGAGGTTCCACCCCAAACGGATACCATCTTACAGGCTGGAAATTTTCTGCTTACACAAACTGATTTAATGTCACAGATTCGTCAAGCATCCAGGGGAATCTCTCTGCCTCCAGATATGAACCTTCAAGAAAACGATGGGCTCTATTGGCAGGGGAATAAAGTTTTCGTACCACAGAATCTGCGCACTACTATCTTACAAATGTGCCATGACTACCCGTTGGCTGGCCATTTCGGGGGATACAAGACCATGGATTTGATCCAGAGACATTTTTGGTGGCCCAGCTTAGCAAGGGACTGCAGGAAATATGTTGGCTCATGCTCAATCTGTCTCAGGAACAAAAACAGCAAAAGCAAAGCATGGGGATTATTAAGACCACTACCCATTCCTGAAAGACCCTGGGATAAAATCGCGATGGATTTTATTGTAGAGCTCTCTCCATCGGAAGGGTTTTCATCCATCTTTGTAGTGGTGGATCGCCTCTCCAGGAAGTCACATTTTGTTCCTATGAAAGGGACCCCATCAGCAACAGAAACTGCTAAAGTTTTCATTAAAGAAATTGTCAGGTTTCATGGAATTCCTAGTGACATTGTCTCAGACCGTGGAGTGCAGTTCACTTCAAGATTCTGGAAAGCACTATGTGAAGCACTGGGCATCAAACTCAATTTCTCTTCGGCTTACCATCCCCAGTCCAACTAACAGACTGAGCGTACCAGTCAAATGCTAGAACAATACTTGCGCTGCTTTACCTCCTTTACCCAAGAAGATTGGGCCTCACTACTGCCCTTGGCGGAATTTGCATTTAATAATTCTACCCATGCAGTCACCAACCAATCTCCCTTCTCAAATTATGGGTTTCATCCCTCTTTCTTGCCAACATTGATTCCGGATTCCCCTTTGCCAGCTGTTCAGGACAGACTAAGTTTCCTTGCTGCCAATAACCAGGTGCTGAGGGAGACCATTTCCAGGACGCAGGAGGCTAATAAAAGGTTCTTTGACAGGAAGAGGAGGGGGAACTGGATTTGAAGGTTGGTGACCGTGTGTGGCTTTCGACAATAAATCTAAAATTGGCCTGTCCATCCAGGAAATTGGGACCTAAATATCTGGGACCTTTCCCGGTCAAGAGAAAAAGCAACCCAGTGGCTTATGAACTTGAACTCCTCGACTCATTCAAGATCCACCCTGTGTTTCATACCTCCTTGTTGAAACCTGACGTGGTTAATCCCTTTCCAGGTCGTGAAGTGGCGCCCCCAGAGGCTATAATGGTGGATGGAGAGGAGAAGTTTGAAATCGAGACCATTACAGATTGCAGGAGAAGACAAGGACAGAACCAATATCTAATTAAATGGAAAGGTTTTGGTCCAGAAGAAAATTCCTGGGAACCAGAGGCAAACCTCCATGCTCCAAGACTTATACAAGCCTTTCATCGCTCTCATCCAGAAAGAAGGGCCCAGATGGGCATCCGCAGGCTGCCCGTAAGGAGGGGGCAATGTCAGAGAACTATCACAAATGCTTGTTCCTGTGCGCCAGTCAGATGTTCGGCAGGAACGAGTGAGCCCCGGGCCAGGCACGCACGTTAGTACACTCTTATGAACGAGTGCACGTCAGCACGGGCACGTTGCACGTCCACGAATCACGGCGCAAGGCGCCCTATTTAAAGGATCAGCATGCTAGTGTCAGTGCTGGATTGTCTCAGCTAGTTCCTGTATCCTTGCTGCTGTTTTGATTGAACCTTGATCCTGAACCCTTGGCTTTCCTGACTAGTCTTTCGGATTATCCCTGCATCTCTGCCTGCCTCTGCTTCCTGTACCGAACCCGGCTTGAACTTCTGACTATGGCTCTGTCTTCCGATCTTGTACTTCTCTGCCAGCTTGTTGCCAACCACTGCCAGCCCCTGACTACAAACCTGCCTGCCAATTGTGTACCTTCCTGCTAGCACATTGCCAACTCCTGCCTGTTCCCGACCCTGCCACTTGTTTGTTTCCATTGTGGTGGTGTATAGAGCCAAAAAGATTAGAATTGTGTCCATGTCCCAATATTTATGGACCTGACTGTACATCATAGCGGCCAACAGTCCCGATTTTCCAGGGACCTTCACGGTTTTTAGACCCTTGTCCCGGTCTGTCTGTGTGTACATCACAGGAATTTGGCGTTGTCCCGGGTTGCTGGCCCACAGCTGGCCGCAGCTCCTAGATGTGAAGACATGGCCACGGGGAATCTCCATGTGGCTAGCAGGTCTCTTCCATGTGTACAGTGCAGAGGTGAGGGGCCTCCGAACTGGGCAGCTAATTAATTGGCTAATCGGCTTCTCTCTTTAGTGTAAATGCACTTGTTCACTTGTACACTGGTCCTAGTTAGCTGTCCGGGTTGGAGGCCCCTCCCCTCTGCACTGTACACACAGTAGAAACCTTCTAGCCAGAGGGAGATCCCATGGGTGCCACAGAGCTGCTGTCCGCCCCCCCTTTTAGTGAGCTGACAGCCAGCAGAGGTGCAGGGGGAGATGCTGCAGGCACCAGGATGTTGCAAGTGAATGGCCATCATGGGGTGATCTTCTGGATGGTCTGTGTGTGGGGGGGTAACAGAGTGCTGTGTTGGAGGTTCACATCAAGTGAAGTCCTGTACCATGCCTGCACCCTCTCACCCTCTCCTGTACCATGCCTGCACCCTCTCACCCCCTCCTGTACCATGTCCGCACCCTCTCATCCTGTCCTGTACAATGTCCGCACCCTCTCACCCTCTCCTGTACCATGTTCGCACCCTCTCACCCTTTCCTGTACCATGCCTGCATCCTTTCACCCTCTCCTGTACCATGCCTGCACTCTCACCTCTCCTGTACCATGTCTGCACCCTCTCACCCTGTCCTGTACCATGTCCGCACCCTCTCACCCTCTCCTGTACCATGTCCTCAGCCTCTCACCCTCTTCTGTATCATGTCTGCACCCTCTCCTGTACCATGTCTGCACCCTCTCATCCTCTCTTGTACCATGTTCGCACCCTCTCACCCACTCCTGTACTATGTCCGCACCCTCTCTGATAGTCTCCTGTACCATGTCTGCACCCTCTCTAACAGTTTCCTGTACCATGTGTGCAACCTCTCTGACTGTCTTCTGTATCGTGTCCTCACACTCTCTGACCATCTCTCGTATCATGTCCTCACCTACCTCCCTTCTCTTCTCCAGGCAGTCAGTGAATGTAGAGCACTGATAATTGTTTACACCTCCAGAATAGAAATTCCTGAGATTTCACGATTTCCGTAACGACCCAGTTACCAGATTGAAGTTTCAACAGTGCCAGGTCAATAGCTCAAAGTTCTCAGGTAGGTGTGGAGTATAGGTTATACTTCCCATTTCTAACTGCAAGATAGAATGGGTGGGAGAAAGTTTATTTTTTTAATGTTTGTTCCACTTCTTTCATAGAGCTTTGGAAGGCCACTGTTTGTTATTCATCATGTGGTTGGGCAGTAAGGAATAAGTTCACTGCTCGTGCTGCTTCATATCCACTCTGTTATATGGTGAAACTTTCATTTTCTTAGTGAATTGTAAATTAAAATGTTGGTGTAAATTAAAATGCTTGTATTTAATATAAGGTTGAAGATTGAAAGGAAAAAGAGGTAGAGGTAGAAATGAACTAATCAAAATCATACACAACGCAAACACCTTGACTGTGTGACATTGATTAAAAAAACAGCAACAACATTCACCTGTTTGAATGAGAAACAAATTCTTATTAACAAATGTTGGGACTGCAATGATTTGCATTGCAGAGCAGCAAAAATGATACCCCCCCCCCCCGTTGCTTTCAGCAGGCAGTACCACTACTGAATGCAACTGTGCTGCTCAGTGAAAAGCAAGCAATATTGAATTGTAAAATTTATTTTTTATGTAATCTATAAACAAAATATATATTATATAGTTATAACAAAATTCTGTTTTATTTTATCACATAACTTGTGAAAATTAAAAAGATGTTTCCTGTACAGAAGCATGGCAAAGTTATATGAAAATGAAAATAGGCAAATTTTATTTGCCCCAAAGTTATATCCTGTAGCTTTTCTTCACCAACCAAGAATGGGTCACCTAGTAGAGAAATCTGGGATGGCCTATCCCGCCACATGAATGGAAACCTATTTCAAAAAGTTTCATCAAAGTCTTACCCTAGTTTCACACTATAGCGTTTCTGCCAGCCGCCTTTGGACGGGCACGGCAGCCCATTTATTTCAATAAGCTGCTGTGCCTGCGTTTCCCACAGAAAAAGGTGCATGCACCTTTTTCAAAACGCAGCCCACAGAAAAATTGCATAATAAAATTGCGGTTCCTGCACACGCACTGCTAATTTTCATGCGTGGGGGTGCCATTTAGAATGAATGGAAGCCCTGCGTGGTTTCACAGAGCAGTGTGTTTTCACTGTGTGTGGTTGCGGAGGCGGGAATTGCTGTGCTTTCCGCACTCACAGCCACACACATAGGTGTGAACCAAGCCTTAGCCATTGAAGCCAACTACCAAAGCCTTGTGATGAGATACTTGTTCCCCAAATCCCCCATACATTCCCAGTGTATCCCTCACAATGTTTTAGAGGTTTCGGGTTTAGAGGTTTAAAGAAAGTGAGCTGACAGAAATGTAAGCAAAAACAGCAACAACATGCTGAAAATTACTACTATCTTTCAAGCAAGTAGCTTTCAAGAAAAGGATAATTGTATACACATTAAAAAAAAAAAATGTAAATTACCTTTTTCCAGTCTTTTCATTTCCAGGATCCCTTTGATGGAGTATCGCTTTGGCTCTGGAAATATTTGGATTTGGACGCTCAATCTTCATTCCTGCAGCCACCACTCTAATATAATAAAAAAAAAGGACTTTCTCTAACAGCAGTACTTTTCTGAGGGCATAACAATAGTACATACTGTATGTAAAACGTATATATATGTATTTTTTAAAAATGTTATTTTAACACTGGCTGACAGGATTGTGAACAGTGTATGTGTCACCTAGGTTTAGAACCTTAACCATAGTGAGGGGCTCCAGGGTTGATGACTGATACTGAGAAAACTAGAGTAAAACCTTGGATTGCGAGCATAATTTGTTCCGGAAACATGCTTGTAATCCAAAGCACTCTTATATTAAAGCAAATTTTCCCATAAGAAATAATGGAAACTCAAATGATTCGTTCCACAACGATTTATTCATAAGTCCTTCAGCATATAGTCCATATAAAAAAGATTATAGCAATGTGATAGGTTGTGTAACCATAAAATGTCCATCCACAAATGGCAGCCTCCACAAGGGGATTAGAAGCAAAATCCAGCAGGAGCTACAGAGTATAAAAGAGAAGAGAGGCGACTCTAAGTGTAGCAATATGGTTACATTTAATGAAGGTAAAACATTTAGCAACTCACATGGTTGATGATTAACCACTTCAATACCATGCACTTTCCCCCCTTCCCGTTCAGGACAATTTTCAGCTTTCAGCGCTGTCGCACTTTGAATGACAATTGCACAGCTATGCAACACTGTACCCAAACTAAATTTTTATCATTTTCTTCCCATAAATAGAGCTTTCTTTTGGTGGTATTTGATCACCACTGGGGTTTTTATTTTTTGCTAGACAAACTAAAAAAAACTGAAATGTTTGAAAAAAAAAAACGGTTTTCTTTGTTTCTGTTATAAAATTTTGTTTTCTCATTCACTGAGGGGCACTGATAAGATGGCACTGATGGGCACTGATGAGAAGGCACTGATATGTAGAATTGATGGGCACTGATAAGCAGCACTGATATGCAGCACTGATGGGCACCGATAGGCGGCACTGATGGGTACTGACAGGCGGCACTGATGGGTGGCACTGATGGACACTAATAGATGGCACTGATGGGCAGAACTGATGATGACAGGTTTTACTGATGGGCACTGATTGGCTCTGTGATAGGCACTGATTGGCACTGTTGTGGGCACTGATTGGCACTTTGATGGGCAATGACAGGCGTTTCTGATGGGGCACTGACTAGCAGCTTATGAGCACTGATTGGCATTGTTGGTGGCACAACTGATGGGGATGTGCTGATAATCCATGTGCTGATTATCAGCACAGACCCCCCCCCCCTGACAGGGAGAGCCGCCAATTGTCTCTCTCTGTCAGCGCGAACAGAGGAAAGCCGATTACTGGCATTTCCTGGTTCACGCTGTGATCAGCTGTGATTGGTCACAGCTGATCACATGGTAAGGAGCCCCTGTCAGGGGCTTCTTACTATGATCGGAGATGCAGTGTGTCAGAGTGACACACAGCACCACTGATCGCCGCGCTGAGTGCCCCCGCGGGTGTGCGCTGGCATGTTATCCTGCTGGAAGTCATATGATGCCCAGTCAGGACAGCAGAGCCCCCGCCCGGCCATCATTCAGCTATAGGCCAGACGGGAAGTGGTTAAAAGAGGCACATCTAAGTATGCAGGCATCCGGGGTAAAGCTATCCACATAGACCATTCCCCGCTCCGCCGGCTCTCACCGCTGTCAGTCTGCAATCATGACTGGGAAGACTACCCTGCAGTAGAGTGAGCTGAATGCGTGACTTGAACCGCTCGTGGAGTGCAGCATGGAAGAGATGATGTCGATGGCGGCAAGGGGGATGGTCTATGTGGACAGCTTTACTCCAGATGCCTGCATACTTAGATGTGCCTCTTTTAATCATCAACCATATGAGTTGCTAAATGTTGTACCTTCATTAAATGTAACCATATTGCTACACTTAGAGGCACCTCTCTTCACTTTTATACTCAGTTGTGATATGACGCTACTTGTATATCAAGACGTCGCTTGTATATCAAGTCAAACTTTATTTATTGTCTTGCAAAACGCTCTCAAACCAAGTTACTCTCAAACCAAGTTACTCTTAAACCTGTCATTTGTTTTCTCAGAATTTGAAAAAAAAAACATGTTCTGCATTCTGAAGCCTGGAGGCTTTGTAGAGATTTAAGTGGGAATAAGTCTCCATTCCTGGGTCCTGGGCAGACCTCCTTGGACTGTACCTAGTTTCATAGTTAGTCTGGTTGAAAAAAGACACATCCAGTTCAACCAATAAAAGGGAAAAAAAATTACGCAATCCTATATGTACAATCCTATACCCACAGTTGAGCCAGTGGAAGGCAAAAAAACCCAACAAAGCATGATCCAATTTTCTCCAGCAGGGGAAATTCCTTCCTGATCCGCAAGAGGCAATCAGATGTTCCCTGGATCAACTTTACATATAAATATTAGTATCCAGTTACAGTATCTCACAAAAGTGAGTACACCCCTAACATTTTTGTAAATATTTTATTATATTTTTTCATATGACAACACTGAAGAAATGACACTTCGCTTCAATATAAAGTAATGAGTGTACAGCTTGTATAACAGTGTAAATTTGCTGTCCCCTTAAAATAACTCAAAACAAAACCATTAATGTCTAAACCACTGGCAACAAAAGTTAGTACACACCCCAAGTGAAAATGTCCAAATTGGGCCCAAAGTGTCAATACTTTGTGTGGCCAGCATTATTTTTCAGCACTGCCTTAACCCTCTTGGGAATGGAGTTCACCAGAGCTTCACAGGTTGCCACTGGTGTCCTCTTCCACTCCTCCATGACGATAAAATGGAGGTGGTGGATGTTAGAGACCTTGTGCTCCTCCACCTTCTATTTGAGGATGCCCCACAGATGCTCCATAGGGTTTAGGTCTGGAGACATGCTATGCCAGTCCATCACCTTTACTCTCGGCTTCTTTAGCAAGGCAGTGGTTATCTTGGGTGTGTGTTTTAGGATCGTTATGTTGGAATATTGCCCTGCGGGCCAGTCTTCAAAGGGAGAGGATCTTGCTCTGCATCACAGTACATGTTGGCATTCCCTCAATGAACTGTAGTTCCCCAGTGCCAGCAGCAATCATACAGCCCTAGACCATGACTCTCCCACCACCATGCTTGACTGTAGAAAAGACACACTTGTCTTTGTACTCCTCACCTGGTTGCTGCCACACACGCTTGACAGAATCTGAACCAAATACGTTTATCTTGGTCTCATCAGACCACAGGACGTGGTCCCAGTAATCCATGTTCTTAGTCTGCTTGTCTTCAGCAAACTGTTTGCAGGCTTTCTTGTGCATCATCTTCAGAAGAGGCTTCCTTCTGGGACGACAGCCATGCAAACCAATTTGATGCAGTGTGAAGCGTATGGTTTGAGCACTGACAGGCTGACCCCCCACCCCTTCAACCTCTGTGTAGTGATATAGTAGTAATGGGTAGATGAGAATTAATTAGTTATTATTATAATGTGAGTAATTTCAGGCAGCACTGAACTGTTGGCGTAGAAATATGTAACCGCTCCTAATATCCTATACCACCACTGCGCCAATGAAAATAAAAATAAAATGGTATAAATGTGTAAATAGTAAAGCTGCCACTTTTTTATAAAAATTGTAAAATATCAAAAATCATACATATACTATAAACAATAAAACATAGGAAGATATTAGTGGCGCTAGTGAATGTGACAAATGACTGTGAATCAACAATAAACAGAAAATAAAGGCTGTTTAGCCTAAAGAAGGAGGGGGAGGGGAAAAGATTTTCCCCAGGGACTTTTAAGGTGCTATTTAATCAACAGTATAATCAAAAATTCTGTACAATCATCTTAAATAAAATTAATGTTTTATTAAATCACAATTAAAATATCCATGCCTCACTTGAGGAGTGGGACATGTTCTTAAGAACAATTTGACATAGACAATGTCACCCAAAATTATTCACATTAGACAATGCAACAAAAAGCAACTACTTAAAAGTGCCATGACAATCTGCCGCTCGACATGTTTCGCTCTAATACGAGCTTCTTCAGGAGTTTAAAGGCAATGATTGTGGTGGACTCTAAATGATAGGAGAATAAACAATAATCAATACATACATTTAAACATGTGTAGAATACATCTAATGAATATTAAATTCAATTAACAGAGTGGAGATTGATACAGGGCATTTAAATGCATTCATGTAAGTTTAGGTACTAAACACTTCAACCAAATATATATAGAAAATCAAGGTTTATACATCTTACCAGGCTGTAGCGCACCGATACGACATAAATACTCCAATAGAATGACAAACTGCTGCTAATTTCAAATCGGGGAGTTCTCATATATGAGGGATATCGCTGCCATACTGTGACCACAGGGGAACATAAAGTTTAAAAATGGCCCTTTAAAAAGCAGAATAGATTCAAAGTTAGATCAAAGTTAGAAAAAAGGGATCGCATCCAAAATCCTTCATATTTAAATTTCAGGGGATATGTTCCCTAAAGTAGAACCAATTAAGGATCTATTACCTAGAACATAAAAGTATCACGGCATATAACATCACGTAGGTAGGGATGGCATCATAGTCAAGTGAAATAGTCACTAATGACTGCAAAAATAGATAATGCAGGGAGCGATCACCAACAAGGATGTTTTCTAGATAAAGAAAAAGAGAGTGCAATAAAGGGACCATTAGAGATTCAAAGGTGCAGCTTACTGTCAACTAATGGCAGTGTTGCAATGAGAGAACTTACTTCACAGACAGTAGTCCGGCACGCAGGCTTGAGAGAGCTTCACGCTGCCTCCGTAGGACCGCACCGGTGACAGAACTGTGGGCGGTGTGTAGCCGCCTTTATATACCCCCATTGCGGCGGCGTCTGATCTCGCCGCCGGGATGCGGACGCTCGTTGAGACTGACTACGTCATGACGCGGGGGGACGTAGTGACGTCATTATGACGTCGGCAACGTGTATAGAAGTTAGTGCGCATGTCGACGTAATTATGGAGCCTGTGGAGCATCAGGGCGCCAAAGGCGCCATCTTAGCTAAGGGAAAGGGAGAGGTAAAGACGAATGGAAATAAATTGAAGCATTGTGCCTGCTTCTGTTCTAAAAAACAATAGAAAAATATGTATTCCCAATAATTCTCAATGGAGGCTCATGTACGTCATTAATTAGGTGTCAAAAACCCCATCCTGACATGATCAGACTCAAATTGATAGGGCCACCAGCCATGGGGGCGATTGGTTTTACACCCCCAATGGTGGGTGCCCCGGGCGTCCGTGTGGTCTAAATTGACAGAGATAATCCCAATATGAGAATAGTTCCGGCAAGTTGTTGCCAAACATAAAAACAAAAAATCAAAAAATCTTTTAGGTGAAAATTTGCAGCCACAGCCTACAAGATGTAATACAAATAAATCAGTGGAGGTTCAATGATATCAGATATAAGATATAACATACAAAGATGCATATGGTCATATTACAACTATGGTTAACTATTTTATTATGGCTCATGCATACATGTGATGCCAAAACACAGCATTGAAAATACTGAATATAGTGAATGACCGGAAAAAAAAAAAAGAAAAAAGCAAGACAACCAAAAAACAAAAAACAGGACACGGCCACATTAAGGTTAAGGATACTACAGTTTTCAAATAAATGGCTTGAAACTGAACGCATCGTTCATGCCTGGATGCTGGAGAGCCGACAATTTGTGTATCCAGCGTGCCTCCTTTTGTAGGAGGAGCTTGTCATAGTCTCCCCCTCTAGCACCTGGGGAAATGTGTTCCAAAGCAAAAAAGTGTAAGCAGTTAGCGTCAAAATTGTGCTGCAGGCCTACGTGCCGGCTGATGGGGGTCTCCATTCTTTTTTTCTGTATAAGGGAGACATGATCCCTAATTCGACAGAAACACTATTTTAGCCAAACACGAGAGTGGGAGGCAATACAAGCTGGTGAGTGCGTTTTTCAGAGGGAGAGGTGTCACAAGCACGTTGGTGTGGTGGAAGATTAAGAGTTTTAAGAAGACTAAAGTCTCTTTTTCATCTTTTGCATTTTATATTTATTTATGGACTATATATTTATATAGATTTTTTTCACTTGTCACTGGGTGATATATATCACTTTATTAGAATCATTGTCTCAGTATTTTTAAATCACAGTCATTTGTCACATTCACTAACGCCACTAATATCTTCCTATGTTTTATTCTTTATAGTATAGGTATGATTTTTGATATTTTACAATTTTTATAAAAAAGTGGCAGCTTTACTATTTATACATTTATACCATTTTATTTTTATTTTGATTGGCGCAGTGGTGGTATAGGATATTAGGGGCGGTTACTAGGTATGAGCCGAACACCCCCCGGTTCGGTTTGCACCAGAACCTGCGAACGGACCAAAAATTTGCACGAACGTTAGAACCCCATTGAAGTCTATGGGACTCGAACGTTCAAAATCAAAAGTGCTAATTTTAAAGGCTAATTTGCATGGCATTGTCCTAAAAAGGGTTTGGAAACCCGGGTCCTGCCCCAGGGGACATGTATCAATGCAAAACATTTTTTTTTAAATGGCCGTTTTTTCGGGAGCAGTGATTTTAATAATGCTTAAAGTGAAAAAAAAAAAAGTGAAATATTCCTTTAAATATCGTACCTGGGGGGTGTCTATAGTATGCCTGTAAAGTGGTGCGTGTTTCCCTTGCTTAAAACAGTCTCTGCACAAAATGACATTTTTAAAGGAATAAAAGTCATTTAAAACTGCTTGCGGCTTTAATGTCGGGTCCCGACAATATGGATGAAAATCAGTGAGACAAATGGCATGGGTACCCCCCCCCCCCCAGTCCATTACCAGGCCCTTTGGGTCTTGTATGGATATTAAGGGGAACCCTGCACCTAAATTAAAAAAGGAAAGGCGTGGGCCCCCAGGCCCTATACACTCTGAACAACAGTATACAGGCGGTGCAAACAAGACAGGGACTGTAGGTTTGTTGTTAAGTAGAATCTGTTTGTAATTTTGAACTGGTACATTTTTTAAAGTGTAGCTCCAGCCAAAAAAAAACATAGGGAAGGGTTATCACCCCTATGACACTTGTTTTGCTGTTTGTGCTCCTCTTCAGAAGATTTCACCTCACTTTCTGTCACAATGACAAATGTTTTTAGAAAATTTGGGGTTTTTAATGAAACAGGGATTGTTGATAAAGCATCAGTGGAAAGGAGAAATGTTTTTCCCATATTAACTCTTACAGGAGAGAATTTCCCTTCCTAGGGGAAGATTTTATCTCACTTCCTGTTGTCTCCTTCCGTTTGCAAGTAGGAGTCATTTGTAAGTTGGATGTTTGAAAGTAGGAGCCTGCCCTATATACTCTGCAGAAATTGTGGCCTTAGGGGTTGGTGCTGCCACAACACTGTAAGCCCTCACAGGGCCCTGCTCTGAAATATTAGATCAAGAATTGTAATTACATGCACCTGTTAAACAGGGGAAGAAAAATTGGACCTTTGGTGGTGGTGGTGCTGGTGCCACAACACTGTAAGTCCTCACAGTTACTCTTGGTGGGCGCTGGAACGGGCCCTGTTGTGAAATATTAGATGAAGAATTGTAATTACATGCCCCTGTTAAACAGGGGCTGAAAAATTGGGCCTTAGGCACTGGTACCACAACACTGCAACCCCTCACAGATACTCTAGTTGGAGCGCAGGAACGAGCCCTGCTGCAAAGAATTGCATCAAAAATTGTAATTACACGCCCCTGTTAAACAGGGGCTGAAAAATTGGGCCTTAGGCACTGGTGCTGGTGCCACAACACTACAACCCCTGACAGATACTCTAGTTGGAGCGCAGGAACAAGCCCTGCTGCAAAGAATTGCATCAAAAATTGTAATTACACGCCCCTGTTAAACAGGGGCTGAAAAATTGGGCCTTAGCCACTGGTGGCAGCGCCCAGAAACAAAAAAATTCTTACAAGCTATCAGCATGATCATTGAGGAGGAAGAGGATAGTCACTCAGCATAACAGGATAGTCACTCAGCATCAACATAGGCCGTCTTGAAGGGATCTGACATTTCAAAAAAATGTATTCGATTACATCAGCATCAGGTGCTTGGTATCTGGTGGTGATCCAAGACTGATTCATTTTTCTGAAGGTCAGTCGACCACCTTCATGATCGGTTACAAAGCCTCCAGCAGCACTGAATGTGCGTTCCCGAAAGAACGCTGGATGCAGGACAGGCCAGTAGCTCAATTGCATACTGTGCAAGCTCTGGCCAGTGATCCATCCTCAAGACCCAGTAACCCAGAGGATTTTCGGTGGGAAAGGTATCCAAGTCAGATCTTTTAGAAATGATAGAAGGGTTTGGCGCTGTTCCTATTTAGTTTCCTACCTCCATATAGGTTACTAGATTAAAATAAATTCTTAGGTGCACCGTGCATATATCAAATATTAAATACAAATTAACAATATGAATTCCCAAGTATACCGTGCATGTGTCAATTAAATATTCTGTTGCAATATTGTGCAATCATAGGTGATACATAGACATAACTTAAATGCTTACATAGTAATATTGCTAGGGAGGGAAGAAAGGGGGGGGAGGGGGGGGGAGGAGGGGAGGGGGGGGGGGAAGGGAGAAGGGAGTGAGATAGGGAGGTGGGGAGGGGTGTAGGAAATCTGTTCCTAAGGAAAATTACAATAACAAAATAAAGTGCAAATGTGCTGGTGCAATCCAAAAGGCAACAGTGACAAGATAAAAGTGCAAACGTGCTTCAAAATTCTTTAGTAAGTCTCTTGTGTCATATTCTTGTGCTGTGGTGATAATCCTTCACTTATAATATCTCTTTGCTCTAAAAGTGCAGCCACTCACCAGATCACTTCACCCCTGCGGGGGTAGTAGGCAGTTACAGTTTTATCGCCACTGTACAGCGATCGCTGGCGGGCTCAGGATCGTGGTATATCATATATAAAAAGAGAGGGAGTGCCCATAGCGTAAAATTGCTTTAAAAAAGTTTTATTACACAAAATGAAAGGGTACTCACACTTTTACGGTAAAAATCAAGCGAAATGGTAAAAACGTCAAAACCGTCATTAATATCCTTCAGCGCTGGTACAGGAGGTGATGTTTGGGAAGCACAGATTAGGCCACGCCCTACGCGTTTCGTCGTTAGGACGTCTACGTCGCCACCATGTAAAACAGACGCTGGCGATGGTTGCTGGAATCATTCCTTGGGGCTGTGGACTAAAAAATTGTCTGAACGCATCGGTCAGACGGCCACCTTCTCCACCCCTCCTTCTTTGACTGACTGAAGCCTCGGCAACACATTGTCCAGGAACAGGAGTTTGTAACCTCCCAGTCTCTGGGAACGTGTTGCACAGACCTTTCTGCAAGGCCTCCCGAAGATGTTTCATCCTCTGCTCCCCCTGCGACGGCAAGATAAAGTCTGCAACCTTACTCTTGTAACGTGGATCAAGGAGGGTTGCCATCCAGTAACGATCCCTCTCCTTGATACCACGAATATGAGGTTCCTTCCGCAGGCTTTGCAGGATCAGGGAGGCCATGCAGCATAGGTTTGCTGAGGCATTCGGTCCTCTGGGTCACTAAGGACGACATGATCCACAGCCACCTCCTCCCAGCCACGTACAAGTCCTTGGGTTTCTAGGGACTGTAAATGATCCCTTAAAGACTGCTGCTGATGCTGAGTGCCAGGCTCCACCTAAATGCTGACACAATCCTCCTCCTCCTCGTCTTCTTCCTGTGTGATCAGCGGGCATGCAGGAAAACTGTTTGGATAAAGGGGGCCTTGAGAGCTAAGGAAGTCCTCCTCTTCCTGCCTCTGTTCTGCCTCAAGTGCCCTGTTCATTATTCCAAGTAGCGTGTGCTCCAACCGGTGGAAAAGGGGGACAGTGTCACTGATGCATGCACTGTCACTGCTCACCATCCTCGTGGCCTCCTCAAATGGTGACAGGACAGTGCATGCATCCATGATCATGGCCCACTGGCATGGGGAAAAAAAAACAAGCTCCCCTGACCCTGTCCTGGTGCCATAGTCGCACAGATACTCATTGATGGCCCTCTTCTGCGTGTGCAGCCGCTGCAGCATGGCCAACGTTGAGTTCCACCTGGTGGGCATGTCACAGATTAGGCGGTTCTTGGGCAGGTTAAATTCCTTTTGTAGGTCAGCCAGCCGAGCACTGGCATTATATGATTAGCAGAAATGCACACAGACTTTCCCGGCCTGCCTCAGGACATCCTGTAAGCCCGGGTACCTGCCCAAGAACCACTGCACCACCAAGTTAAGGACGTGAGCCAAACAGGGCACATGGGTCAGTTGTCCCTGTCGGAGGGCGGAGAAGAGGTTGGTGCCATTGTCGCAAACCACCATTCCTGGCTTAAGTTGCTGTGGCGTTAACCACCTCTGAACCTGCCCCTGAAGAGCTGACAGAATCTCTGCCCCAGTGTGGCTCCTGTCCCCCAAGCACACCAGTTCAAGCACCGCATGGAATCTTTTGGCCTGCGTACTTGCGTAGCCCCTTGAACGCCTACGGAGCACTGCTGGTTCCAAGGACAAAGCACAGGAAGAGGCCATGGAGGAAGAAGAAGAGGAGGGGGTGGAGGAGAGAGGTGTATCAGAATCACCAGTAGTGGCATTTTGGAGGCGTGGTGGCGGAACAACCTCCAACACTACTGCACCTTGTCCTGTATCCTTCCAAGCTGCCAGCAGAGTCACCCAATGCACCGTGAAACTTAGGTAACGTCCCTGTCCATGCTTGTTGGACCATGAGTCAGCGGTAATATGCACCTTACCGCTGACCGCCCTGTCCAGCGAGGCCAAGACATTGCCTTCCACATACCAGTAGAGAGCCGGAATCGCCTTCCGTGACAAAAAGTGGTGTTTGGGAACCTGCCACTGAGGAACCGCACATTCCACAAACTCACGGAAGGGGGCAGAGTCTATCAACTGAAATGGCAGCAGTTGAAGTGCTAGCAATTTTGCCAAGCTAGCATTCAACCGCTGGGCACGTGGATGGCTGGGAGCAAACTTCTTTCTGCGGTGCAGCAGCTGGAGCAGGGAAATTTGCCTGGTACAATCTGACGTTGGTGTACCGATAGCAGATTGCCCGCAAGTACTTGGCTGTGACACACCTAATTCTACACCTTCATTCCTCTCAGTGCAGGCCTCAGAGAGGACTGAAGGTATAGTGGGGTTGGAGATCCCAGCTAATGAGGAGCAAGGAGAGGTCCTCTTTGTTCTTTGGTGTGGGTCTTTTAGGTACGCTTGCCAACGAACTGCATGGCAGGTCAACATATGTCTGGTCAAGCATGTGGTGCCCAAGCAGGAGATGTTTTGGCCACGCGAGATACGCTTGAGACATATGTTGCAAATAGCAGCGGTGGGATCTAATGCACTCATTTCAAAAAAGGCCCACACCAAAGAACTTTTGGAATATCGCGCAGAGACAACAGCGCCCTGCACATGTGGAGCTCTGCGGTGTGATGCAGTCAGTGTACTGCCCTTAGACTGGCCCCTGGAGGGCATCCTGCCTCGTTTGTGATGTGCCTCCTCCTCCTCCTCTCTCCTATCAGGCACCTATGTGGAGTCAGTGACCTCATCATCCCCTCCCTCCTCATCACTGGAGCAAAGCTGGTAGTGTGCTGCAGCTGGGGGAACATGACTGCCAGATTGCTGTCCTTCTTGGGCACCCCCTCTATCTGGGCTCACGTTACTGCCTTCCTCTAGCTGAGTACCATCATCGGAGCCTTCAAAACGCTGGGCATCCTCCTGGAGCATATACCCAACACTGTGGTCAAACAGTTGGGGGAACTCCTCAGGAGGACATGGTGGGGCTAGGGAAGCAGTCACTGATGCCATTGAGCCGAGGGAAGAAGCCGCGTTGGCAGCTGCTTTGCCAGACAAAGTACCCTGAGCCTGGGTGAGAGAAGATGAGGAGGATGAGGACGGCTTGGTCATCCACTCGACCAAGTCTTCTGCATGTTGCGGCTCAACATGGCCAGCTGCCGAAAAAAAGGCCAAGCGTGTCCCACAGCCACGTGCTGATGAGGATGCACCATCTCCACGACCAGCACTGTTGCCTCTAGACACAGAGCCTGCTTGCCCTCTTTTATTGGCTTGTGACTGTCTGCCTCTCCTTGTTGGCCTTCCAGACATACTATTAGCCTGCAGTGAGATGTAGCTGCACAAAACTGGGATGTATATATACCGATTATACTGCAGCTACCAGAATGCCTGCCTGTAGTATTATTAGTATGAGAACACCTGCACTTGTCTTCAGGTAGCTATACTGTAGGTGCAACTGTGCAGGGTACACAGTACAGTAACTGGAAATACGTCAAGAGCCTACACAAGCACCTGGCTTAAGGTAGTTATACTTTAGGTGCAACTGTGCTGGGTACACAGTACAGTAACTGAAAATACGTCAAGAGCCCACACAAGCACCTGGCTTCAGGCAGCTATACTGTAGGTGCAACTGTGCAGGGTACACAGTACAGTATCTGGAAATTCGTCAAGAGCCTGCACAAGCACCTGGCTTCAGGTAGCTATACTGTAGGTGCAACTGTGATGGGTACACAGTACAGTAACTGGAAATACGTCAAGAGCCCACACAAGCACCTGGCTTCAGGTAGCTATACTGTAGGTGCAAATTATAGGAAGAAACAATCAGCGCCACAAGTAAAAAATATTGTGATGTTTAAATAAGATAACCTAATAATAAATACGCACAGCTGCTAAACATTCCAAGTGGTACACCACACTAATTTCAAAATGGATAGTAAATAAATAAATGTAGCGCTATGTGTAAAATTATAAATATAAAGTGCAAATCTCTAAAATAAATCCTACATATAAATGAATAGTCTATAAAATGAAAAAAAAATTAAGAAATAAAACAAGAAAAACTTTTCTTGTGATCAGTGTATCCACACAATTCCACCACAGTGACTGTTCGTCCTCAAAAGGAGTGCACACCACCACCAGTAAAAATGCACGCTCACCTCCCAGATGAGTCAAAACTCATATGCGGATCTCCCCACGAGCTCTCTGCTCTCACTTCCTCTTCCAAATCAATGGTGGGTAATCCAGATGGCTCTTTTCTTAATGGTAACTCAGCTCATTAATATCCAAAGAAGCGGATCATCTCCCAGCTTGGCTCAAGATTCCATGAGTTCAGGACATGTAAATAATAAGTATAGAGACCATAGTGTTCTCCGTATACAAATTTATTCAAAGCCCCCAAACAGACAAGTTGCACTTACAAGATAAAAACTTTTAAAATCTCGTATCGGCCAATCACAGGCCTTCCTCAGTAGATGGTGGAAGGCCTGAGGAAGGCCTGTGATTTGCCGATACACATCTAGAAGGGAGGAGCTGATAGTCACGTCCAGCCAGGCACTGTGTATGTGGACACGGTGGTGCTACTCTGGAGGTTTTTATGTGATTGTAAAAGTTTTTATCTTGTAAGTGCAACTTGTCTGTTTGGGGGCTTTGAATACATTTTCATACGGAGAACACTATGGTCTCTATACTTATTATTTACATGTCCTGAACTCATGGAATCTTGAGCCAAGCTGGGAGATGATCCATTTCTTTGGATATTAATGAGCTGAGTTACCATTAAGAAAAGAGCCATTTGGATTACCCACCTTTGATTGGGAAGAGAAAGTGAGAGCAAAGAGCTCATGGGGAGATCTGCATATGAGTTTTGACTCATCTGGGAGGTGAGCGCACATTTTTACTGGTGGTGGTGTGCACTCCTTTTGAGGATAAACAATCACTGTGGTGGAATTGTGTGGATACACTGATCAAGAGTTTTTCATGTTTTATTTCTTCATTTTTTAATTTTATGGACTATTCATTTATATGTAGGATTTATTTATTTTAGAGATTTGCACTTTATATTTATAAGTTTACACATAGCTCTACATTTATTTATTTACTATACTGTAGGTGCAACTGTGCAGGGTACACAGTAAAGTAACTGGAAATACGTTAAGAGCCAACACAAGCACCTGACTTCAGGTAGCTATACTATAGGTGCAACTGTGTAGGGTACACAGTACAGTAACTGGAAATACTGTAAAAACACCTGCCTGCCTGTCAGTATATTAGGAAGAGAAGAACAGGATCTAGCTAAACTGAATACAGTATATATATATATATATATATATATATATATATATATATATATATATATATATATATATACACAACACCTGGGATGCATATATGTATACACAATACACTGTAAGTGCAGCTAACTGACTCGACCTGCCTACTCTATCTAACTTAAATCAAATGACACTCTCTCTCTATCTATCCCTCTCCAGTCTCCACCGCAACACACTACACAAGGCCACCACGGAGGCGGCCTTATATATTGTGGGGCGTGTACTAAACCCCCTGAGCCATAATTGGCCAAAGCCTCCTTGGCTTTGGCCAATTACGGCTCTCTGTACACACAGCGCTGTGATTGGCCAAGCATGCGGATCATAGTGTATGCTTGGCCAATCATCAGCCAGCAACGCACTGCGATGCCGCAGTAAATTATGGGCTGTGACGCGCCGCTCGAATTTGGCGCGAATGGCCCATATCGTTCGTAATTCGGCGAACGACCGAACACACGATGTTCGAGTCGAACACGAAGCTCATCCCTAGCGGTTACATATTTCTACACCAACAGTTCAGTGTCAGTTCATTTTTACCATTTGCAGCCATGGATGCAATCAATTATCTGTCTAATAGACAGATGAACCCTGAGGATATCTTTTCCACCAATCAAGTAATGACTGATAGTGAGGAAGATGTTTCGGAGACTTCGAAATTTTTGGAAAATCTCTTAGAGAAAGAAGTCAAAACTTGGTGGGATATTTTCACGTTTGAGCATTATGAAAAGGAAAATCTCATTTTTAGGAGCCTGAGATGGGAAGTTTCCCCTCAGGATGGTCTTAGAGACCAAAAATATATGGCTGAATGGCTTGATTTTTTTAACAGAAGGGATAGAGAACTTCAAGCTTTGGTTTTAAAGAGAAAACATATCAAGTTGGATATTTGTGAACCAAAAGATCAATGCAATACAAACTACATTGGAACCTGTGAAGGATTCTAACCAGGTGAAAGAGTTCAATGCCCACATAAAGAAAAAAACTAGAGAAAATAGACCGAGAAACACAAAAGAAAAATGTCAAAAAATATATTAGGGATCATAATGATTTTCAGACAAATAATATTTATGTGTGGCAAGAATTGAATATGGGGAAGGATGACAAGTTGAACGAAGGATCTGAACCAACTATTAATAATGATATATCAAAAAGTGATTTAAATATCAAACACATCAAGAAGGTGACTGCCAAGGAGGCAGCTAAAAGGAATGAACATATTGGTGGAGCACCAACATGAAACGGGAGATCGCAGGTGAATAGGACTGGACAGCCAAATCAACACCTACAACAAGCGAGACCCAATATGCAAGAAAGGGGTGGTTACCAGTATCAATAGTACCCATCTCCTCAGGCCTTTAGGGGGAACAACCCACGCTATTACCAATCACCTAGATGTATTAGAGGGAGTGCACCACAGAACGATATTCATTTCCCTCCACAGGACCACCAACAATGGTATCATCATCCTCCTGCGAACCATTATCCAGATCCAAGGAAGGAGGTACCCATGCACAATAGATATCAGGTGCTTGCAGATGATGAGTATTATGGAAATTACTCTAACCAATACCCTCCCACCCCTTTTCAAGGACAGCAGGGGAGGGGGGGAAGAAGAGAGGGAATTTCGAAAGAATCCTCAAGTGCACAAACACAAGGGAGGAGAAAGAAATATACTACCGTATCATCAGAACAAAGACACAAGTTTGAGGTTTACATTGATACGCACAAATTCATTAGAACACTAAACATAAAGAAATACTTCATAAGCCAGTTGGGAGATTCTTCACCCAAAGTCTCTTATTCTATTGAGAAAATTGATAGTGGACTGAAAAATAAGTCCATATTCAATCCCCAGAACCCAAGTAACCACTTCATTGAGGTTTTCAAGAATTTAGTACTGAAGGATATTGAAGAATTAAACCCAAAGGAAAGAATAAATCCTGAATACATCAGAGAAGACATTAGATCACTTGAAGAAAGGAAGGACATCATCATCCGCCAAGCAGATATGAGGGGGAGGGGGCGGTGGTGATCAACAAATCCTTTTATGTTAGTCAACTTGATGACCTGTTGGGTGATGACATCACATATAAAAAAAACTGTTGATGGACCCCACAGAGTCATATCACACCCAGCTGGATTTATTAGTGGAGTGGGGTTATGGCATCAATGCCTTGAATTCCAAAGAAAGGCAGTATCTAGTACCCAGTGCATGTAGGATTCCCATCATCTACACGCTGCCCAAGATACATAAAAACACACAAGTTCCACCAGCACGGCCTATAGTCAATGGCATAGGGTCAGTAACAGCACGGTTGGGGGAGTATCTTGATAAATTCCTTCAACCTAGTGATACTTCAGAATTATTGCTATTGTTGGATGAACTTTAATTGAGCACTACATCTGAAACCTACTTGGTTACAGCCAACTCGTGTTCGTTATACACACTTATCCAACATAAGGATGAAGCTTTGGAGTTAAACTGGGCACTTAGTAGAAGGGATGACATCCCACACTCACAGAAACGGTTTTTGGGATATGCGCTTGATTATTGCATGTCACATAACTACTTCTGGTGGAATGGACAATTCTTCTCGCAACAGGTTGGCGTGGCTATGGGAGCTAAGTACGCTCCCAGCCTAGCCAACCTGTTCATGGCAGAATGGGAGGATAGGCATGTCTTCAGTAAAAAATGCTCACAACTGAAGTTTTATCGCAGATTTATAGATGACCTCCTATTCATCTGGGAGGGGTCACTGGAATCTGCGGTGGAATTTTTAGAAGATTTGAATCGTAACACCAACAACATCAAGTTGGATTATCAGATCAGTGAGAATAGTATTAAGTTCCTGGATGTTATTATTGAAAAAGAGAACAACAAATGAAACACTAAAGTATACTTCAAGCCAACAGACCGTAACAGTTTCCTGTCAATTCGAAGTGGCCATCATCCCTCATGGATTAGAAACATACCTAGGGGGCAAATGCTAAGGATCCGACGGAACTGTACTAAAATGGCTGATTATCATCAACAAGCCCAATTACTTAAGATGAAGTTTTTGCAGAAGGAATATACAGAGGAGTCCTTGAATAAAACCATCCAAGAAGTATCCAAGATCCCAAGAGAATTGTGCCTAAAGAAGAAAACTGAGGTTCAGATGCCGAATAACCATCACCAACTGGGTTTTATATCCAACTTTCACTGCCAATACAAAGAAATAGAAAACATATATAAGAAACATTGGCATATATTGTGCAGGGACAGACATCTAGGGGAGATATTGGATAGTCAACCAAGGTTTATCTACGGGCAGGCCCCAAACCTTGGTGATCGAATAGTAAAGAAAATATTGGATCACCCAGATCAACAGGCTCTTAAAATCAACCTGAAAGGATTTTTTTTCCTGCAGAAAATGCATATGTTGCAGAACCGTTAAGATCAGCAATAGGGGTAGAACTAAAATTTCCAACAGAGATGGCGAATCCTTCGACATTAAAGAGTTTATCACCTGTAACTCTTCACATGTAGTATACTTGATGTGGTGTCCATGTGGGCTACTTTATGTAGGAAGAACAAAAAGACTGCTAAAAGTCCGGATAGCAGAACACCTGGCAAATATAAGAAAAGGTTTTCGTTATCACAGTGTATCATTACACTTTAGAGAAAAACATAATCAGGACCCCTCTTTATTACAATTCTGTGGGATAGATACTGTTCATCCATCTTGGAGGGGTTATAATAGAGTAAGGGATCTTTCCCAAAGAGAAACCCGCTGGATTTTTTTGATGAAGTGTATTGCCCCTAGGGGGTTAAATATTGAGGTAGACCTCAATTGCTTTATCAATAATTACTGATCAACTCATAGTCTGATGTTTGGTCACTTTTTAGATATTAGTCACAAAATGTTAGATATTAAGTTGATACTCATCATCAGCTATATTTTTTATTCTTCAATACTGTTATTTCTTGTCATTCTTTAAATCATTGATTAATGTTGTGATGCATGATTTAATCCTCCAACTTTGTAGGAATGTGCATTTCTAAATAATTATTTGATCTGCTCAGAACATATATATACATTTTTCCCTGGACCCCTATTAAGGAATATGAGGTAGGTGTGAAATGTTTTCTCCTTTCTTTCACACGGGCGGACCTTACCAGTGGCTCCTTACCGATATTAATGTAATATATTTTACCCTTTGGGGATAGAAGTAGTTTTTCTTCAACTTGATTATATTATTGTATTTGTCTATTAATTCATCGGATGTCTCTGTTATTACAGATTACCGGTGATTGTTTTAATCATATTCTTTTAGCTTACCTTTTTAAATCTACACCATAATCATATTGTTGTAGTTGTTTCACTCTTATGCCCTGTACACAGGATCGGACATTGATCGGACATTCCGACAAAAAAATCCATGGATTTTTTCCGACGGATGTTGGCTCAAACTTGTTTTGCATACACACGGTCGCACAAAGTTGTCGGAATTTCCGATCGCCAAGAACGCGGTGACGTACACCACATACGACGAGACTAGAAAAGGGCAGTGCAGTACTATGCGCGGCACCCTTTTGGCTCCTTTTGCTAATATCGTGTTAGTAAAAGTTTGGTGAGAGACGATTCGCACTTTTTCAGACTCATGGTTTTCTGATCGTTTTCTGCTGTTCAGTTTGTGCTTGTGGGTTTGTATCTGGTCTTCAGAGCGTGCAGCGAGTACAATTGACTTGTCGTTGTGTTCATGTTCGTTCGTAACTGTTTTTTAGGTCGCTCTTCGCAGGCCTTGCTGTTTTTCAGTGCATTCTGTTACTTCGTTCTGAGCAGCCGACCGTTTTCTAGCCATATTGCGTATACGTACTCCTCGTAGAGTTCATGATGTGCGGGGGCTTGGTGTTGGGGTCCTTACCGTGACACAAGTCTAGTCCATGAACCGGGTGGGGAGGAGTTCATGGACCAAGAATTGGTTGCTCCAGTGTGACCAGTTCTGTCATATGCATTTGCTCCGTGAGATCCGTGAGAATAATCCTGATGATTTCAGGAACTTTCTCCGGATGACGGACCCCGTATTTCACCATTTGTTGACTTTGCTGACCCCTTATATTAGCAGGCAGGATACCTACATGAGGCAAGCCATCACTCCGGAGCAGAGGCAAGTCGCCACCCTGCGGCACTTGGCAACGGGAAGAAGCCTGCAGGACTTGAAGTTCTCGACAGGCATCTTCCCCCAGGCTCTGGGGATCATTATCCCAGAGACCTGTTCTGCCATCATCCAGGTCCTGCAGAAGGAGTATATTAAGGTAAGATTTATCCTTTAACATCACATTTTATTGTATTTAATGTTTGTTAATATATTTTATTTCTTTCCTCATTCCCTAATTACCATGATTGTAATATGCTGTGAATGTCCCCTTTGTCCTCATGCATGCTGCTTTTTTTTCAAAAAAAATTTTTGTCCTTCATACATATTTGCCTTCACTTACCTCCCCAGCATGCTCTCCTGGCCCTATATTCACCTTGTGTAGTCACTTAACAATGTATTTTGTCAGCTCCATAGTAGTGCTTTACCCCAAACACCCCCTAAAATGTGTAAAAATGTGAGTGGAAGAGGCTTTTTTTGGTGTGCCAAAATCATTTGGAACCCTCCCTCCCCCCAACTGCTAACTCAGCTGGTAACAATCCTCTATCTGTTGACTTTGCCAAACCCATACACACTATACCCACTTCTTTTGCGGTCAGATTTATGGATGAATTCCCCAAAGCATGTAGTGCAAGGGCCTGCCTGAATACTTTTAAATGGTACTGTTTAAAGTTTTTGTATCCTATTATTATCTTGATAGGTAATAGCAGAATGTATAAATGTGCTAAAATGTGTACAGTGTGTATTTATCTCTTTGTATTATGACACTTCTTACCTGTCCAGTGGGCTGCCAATAGTGTAAAGTAAGGAGGGGCTGGCCAAAGTAATACACATTATTTAGGCATTCATCTCTCAATGAAGTGGAGATGATTACCTGTCCAAAACATCCTCCCCCATAGGAGGAGGAATCTGCTAGGTGGACCTTATACCTTTGTCTTTAAATACTCCCTAAAATAAATGTTATACTGATGTTGGCCAAGAATGTTTGTGTCTAATCTGATTTCCCTGTTTATGTGTAAAATGATTAATTTAAATTTCTTGTTTGACTCCACAGTTTCCTTCCAACCCACAGGAATGGCAGACTGTGGCCTCCCACTTTGCCCAGCGGTGGGACTTTCCTAACTGCGGAGGGGCAGTTGATGGGAAACACGTCCACATCGTCCCACCACCCAACTCGGGGTCATACTATTATAATTATAAGGGGTTCAATAGTATTGTGATGTTGACAGTGGTGTCGGCTACTTATGAGTTCCTGTATGTGGACGTGGGGAAGAATGGCCGGATGTCCGATGGTGGAGTCATCGCCCAGGCGGAGTTCTACAGGTGTCTCTAGAATGGAAGCTTGGACTTGCCACCTCCAGATGACAATGTGGAAGGACTCCCATTCGTCTTTGTTGCTGATGAAGCGTTTGCACTGGGGGACCATCTTATGCGGCCATTCCCGATGAGGACCCTCACCCTGGACCAGAGGGTTTTTAATTACCGGCTGGCCAGAGCCAGAAGAGTGGTGGAGAACACATTTGGAATCATGGCCAGCCGGTTCCGCCTATTTCTTACACCCATCCATATGGCGGAGTATAAACTGAATCATATCATCCTGGTGTGCTGTGTTCTCCACAACTTTTTAAGGTGAAATTCTGCCAACTATGCTGCCTCAGTTGGGCCTGAGGCCGGAATTCAAGTAAATGAACCAACCCTGACAGCGCTTGAAAGTGGCCGTCCATGCTTGCCCCCCCTGAGTGCCCGCGAGGTCCGTCTTAGATACCTTGATTACTTTGCGGGTAGGGGGGCCATCAATATACCAGACAATGTCTGATACATTTTTAAAATAAAAAAATAATTTTAACTGCTAAAATCTTCGGTGACATTTACTGCTTGTGTTTCTTTTAGCTGACCCTGACAGAAATGTGGGGAGTGCTGAAAATGTTGTGATTGTGTAACCTTAAAAAGCACTGTTTGGTGTTATTTACTAAAGGAAAATACACTTTGCACTACAAGTGCACTTGAGCCTGCACTGAAACTGCACTTGTAGTGCAAAGTGTGCATCTTCAAAATTTGGCTTTTCTATAAAATGGCAAAAAATGTAAAAAATTTATACTTTACAAATACCACAAAAAAGGAAGGGATTTGGAGGTGTTTTAAACTCTCCCTAAAACATCAATGATGTTCTTCATTTTGTTTTTAACATCATTGATGTTTTTCTGGATGTTTTCCAAGTTCCTATTACACCCCATGATCTCCCGATCAAGATCTGTGCACTTTCACTGGTGAAATGACCTGGATCCACAACATCACGATCACCTAAAAATAGAGAAACAAAAACACACCATGTATTATACATATGCCGGCATCCATCTCTTACCTGAGCCTGTGGTCGCAGACACTCACCTGTTGTGGTGACTATTTCCACCACGTCTCCTTCCTCCTCCTCCTCTGCTTGGCTTTGGGGGATTTCACCTTCTTCATGAAGTGGGGGGTCTGTTGTCTCTTCTGCTGAGTAGTGTCCTCTGAGTCTTTTCTCCCCTATGTAAAAAAATAGGTATACTTAGCACACAGATATTTGATGACAGAAAGAGGAATATGAAACATTGCTTGGAAGTAGGGTACAATTGTCTGCTTTGGCAGAGTTCCAAGATGAAGAAATGTATTTGTCCTTTGTCAAGCTTGAATACTTCCCTGTTTTGTACAAGCTTCACAGATGGAGACACCCCTATAGTATACACTGGGTCACCTGTGTGGGCTCCCTAATAAAAAGGGTGTTCTGGTGTCCCCCCACTAGTGCTCCAGCGTCCAGGTGTGTAAACAGCTGCTGAGTGTCCTCTCCTTACACAGAATCTAGTTTGCATTACATTCTAGTTACAAACCCATCTAGACTCCAAAATTATTTTAAGAGAAGTAGGCTAGAAAAAATGTATTCAAATGCATATGGCCAAAACAATGGTGTTTTCTATGCTGAACGAACAATGTTTCATACGAATGAACAATGTGCCCATGAACATGAAAGGTGCCATTTTAAACTGTACAACAGTAAAGAAAAGCACATGGAGCAGCATGAACGTTAGAAAAATAAAGAATAGGAACACAGGACAACTACTTACTTTTTTGCAGCACTCTCTTGATCCTTCTGTACTGCTCGTGCTCCCTGATTTTGAGGTCCGACCACCACTTCCTAAGCTGATCCTTGGATCGTCGTACCCCGAAATTCTTCTGCAGACTTTTGACTACTTTTGCCATGATCTTGGCCTTTCTGACATTGGGGTTGGGGTAAGGTCCATACTTCCCGTCATAGTCGGCCCTCTTCAAGATGTCGACCATCTCCAACATCTCCCCAAAGGACATATTTGAGGCCTTAAATCGTCTCTTCCGGGATCGGGACGTTTCTGGCTCCGGGCTTTCCTCCCCCTCCTCCTCATTGCTGTAATTAGCACGCACCTGCTGTGTCTCCGCCATGTGCTCTTCCCCCACTGCGCCGAACGAGAAGGGGCGGGGAATAGACTAGAAAGAACGTCAGGGGCGGGCGGAGTTTCACGCATACGCAGTGTATATAAAGCGTAACACGCGTGCGTAGTACGTACGATCTGTGAGCGGAGGAAGGAGTATCGGAGGCGCCGATCATGATAACGAAGATAAGATCTAAACTTGGGCCTATACTGCTTCTAGATTGAGGCCTATATTGTAACAAGATTAAGAGAGTTTCACCTGACATTAGGGTTTGTCTTGTGTTGTGTCTTGCAGATAAAATGGATGGCTTCAATGACCACAACTTCCTCCCCCTGTTCATAGACAAATACAGGGAGCTGCCCTGTCTGTGGCAGGTCAAACACCCACATTATAATCATAAACAAAAGAGGCAGGCAGCGCTGGAGAAACTGCTGGAGGTAGTGAAGCCGGTGGTCCCCACGGCAACCATCCCCTATTTAAAAGCCAAAATTGGTGGCCTGAGGAGCACTTATCTTAGGAAGCGCAAGAAGGTCCAGGATTCTCCGAGATCAGGAGCTGCAGCAGATGATGTTTATGTCCCCAGGCTATGGTACTATGAGAGACTGCGATTTCTGTCAGACCAGACTGGAGTCAGGGAATCCCTCTCCACTCTTCCTTCCACTCGTCCTTCCACCCTATCTTCCACCCCAGCTGAGGCTTCCGATATCCAACCTGGGACTTCCAGCCAGGAAGAAGTGAAGGAGCCCAGCTGGAGCCAGGTATAGCATTCTTCTACATATTTCTGGTCAATAAATAAATTATGTTTACTAGATGTTATTATTGATCACTAATTGCTGATTTAATAAAGTGTTTTACATATCAATAGACAGTAGTGGGCAAAAATAATTGGGACAAGAATGAAAAATGCTGGGCTCAGAATGATCATCAGTTATATATTTGTTAACATTCAATTTGCAACAGTCATGAGGTGAAAAGTGTGTGTGATTGATGAAGAAAAAACTAAAACAATGTCCCTTTTTCATACACAGGAAGACCTCAGCCAGGAGGAGGCTGTGGAATGCGGCACACAGGAGGAGGCTGTGGAATGTGGCAGCCAGGAGAAGGCCGGGCCCAGTAGGAGCCTGACAGAATCGCAGGTTTCTCCGCTCCGCCTTCCAACCAAAAGACCCAGGAAGGGGAGTAACGTGCAAGATTCAGCACTCAGGCTGATTCAGGAGGCTTCTGCATCCCTTAGAGCCTTCCCCACTCCTGAAGAGGCCTTTGCCTGCATGGCTGCCACAAAACTGCAGGGCATGCAGGAGGGTCAACGCCTCCTGTGTGAGGACCTTCTTTACAAAAGACTAACTAAGGGGGTGAGGGGCGAAATCACACACAAAACCCACCTGTGTGAGTTGGACCATCCTCCTCCTCCTGCCACAACTTCACCACCATAGCCACAGCATGGAAGGAAGCGTGGAAGGAAGACCAGAGAGTGATGGCCCTGGGTTCAATCTGGTCTGACAAAAGATGTAGGCTCTTGTATGACCACAGCCTGGGAACATACATGTCATCTGCTGCTGTTCAGGATCTCTTGGACTTCTGGACCAGACTGTGCTCCCTTATATATGGACTCCTCAGGCCACCAATTTTGCAGTAAAATAATTGATGTGTGCCCTGGGGGTCAAAGGCTTCACCAATCTCTGCTGTTTCTCCAGCGTTGCCTCCCTCTTTGTTTGGTTCTGATCCCTTAATAAAGGATTTTTTGTTTCAATTATAATTGTGTGTTTCCATCAAAAAGGACAGTTTGTTTGTGAGGAGGCAGGTACATTTCAAAAATACAATGTGAAATTAACAAGAGACACCAACACCAAGCAACCTCCTTGAGATTAAATAATACACGATAATAACGGTGTTGTGGTAACTTGACACACAAAACACACCCAAAAATATTCAGGATGTAAAATCAAAAAATAAAAAAAAATAAAAACACGATCAGGCTTGAAAACAATACAAACCAAAAAAAAACATATATCTTTTTTGTCAGATGTGACAAATCAAAATATATTGATGAAATCACGATAAATAATAAAGAAAGAAGTTTGTGAGAAGTCTGTGTGAATATTAGCAGCAAAACTACTTCATTCTTCTAGCATTATAAAGAAGAGGAGAGTGCGCTGTGTTAAACAATTTTAAACATTGCAGCCTGATGAAAGTGCTATATCCATTCCGAACGCTAATTTTACCAGACCGAGTTGTTCCGTCTCGGAATTTCTTCTGAGCATGCGTGGCACTTTGTGCGTCGGAATTGACGCGATCGGATTTTGTTGTCGGAAAATTTTATAGCCTGCTCTCAAACTTTGTGTGTCGGAAAATCCAATGGAAAATGTCCGATGGAGCCCACACATGGTCGGAATTTCTGACAACACGCTCCGATCGCACATTTTCTGTCTGAAAATCCGACCGTGTGTACAGGGCATTAGTCTTTATGGGCAGATCATTCACTATTAGATTAGACTAAATTGAGTAGTAATTTTAGTAACTACATGTGCTACATTTCCTTTTCTAATATGTTCCATTTTTATGTTTTCACATACCATCGCCGTAATAAGTGCTGGTATACTGGTATATAGGCTGTGTTGTTATCTATATAAGATTTTTCACTACACATTATGACCTGTTATGATCACTGCATCATTACTATATCTCCTGGTCAGATAGATTTGTATATGCATTCACCGGCGCTTTGCAGTCATGGGGACATGATGTGTGTTCATGCGCAATATCGGGAATCACATGATCTTCAGAGGGATAAATATAAAAGGGATGATTGATGGACCGTGCAGCCAATCCCATGAAGAAGTCTTA
The DNA here is from genome assembly GCF_042186555.1 of Aquarana catesbeiana. Taxonomy (NCBI): domain Eukaryota; kingdom Metazoa; phylum Chordata; class Amphibia; order Anura; family Ranidae; genus Aquarana; species Aquarana catesbeiana. The sequence goes on along the minus strand of NC_133324.1, from coordinate 607,599,172 downwards.
GTGATGAAACATGTTCGGGGCCTGGCTACACGGCAATCAATCCTACTGACGTGAGACACCGCTTGCTGAGTAACAACACACTGACACAACGAGCAGGGACTTTGGGGTGGGTGAGAGATACATCGCAACCACACACTTCAGGTCCGCCGTGGCCGCAGTGCACCGCTGAGCCATCATTTGTTTGCTGTGGTGATTCATTTGAGGCTTTCTTTTGTCGTTTAAAATGTGAGTGTATACATTGAAGTGCTAGGTGTGATTTTAATAAACTGGTGGAAACGTTATCACGCTATGTGGAGCACTTCTTTCATCTTATTTTTCACATATGGAGCTATCTTGATTTGAGTCACGGAATACAATGGATGGTCGTTTTTAACCCAGGTGTGGTTTAAACACTATTTTAGCCAAACACGAGAGTGGGAGGCAATACAAGCTGGTGGGTGAGTTTTTCAGAGGGAGAGGTGTCACAAGCACGTTGGTGTGGTGGAAGATTAAGAGTTTTAAGAAGACTGAAGTCTCTTTTTCATCTTTTGCATTTTATATTCATTTATGGACTATATATTTATATAGATTTTTTTCACTTGTCACTGGGTGATATATATCACTTTATTAGAATCATTGTCTCAGTATTCTTGATTCACAGTCATTTGTCACATTCACTAGCGCCACTAATATCTTTATGTTTTATTGTTTATAGTATAGGTATGATTTTTGATATTTTACAATTTCAGGCAGCAACCTGATTCTTCCAGAGAGATGCATTTATTAAAACTTTTAAAACTTCAGACAGAACAAAGTCCATAAGATACTTGCAACAGATGACAAAATCCAACAGAGTAAATATGACAACGAACAATAGCCTTCAGAGTCCCACTTGTCTTACACTATATCTAGACCTGTGGCCCTCTACTTCATGAAGAATGAAAAAGACTGATTGCCGGATCGTCCCCCTGAAATACTAGTACACTGGGGGGGTTCTGCTGGGTCAACCCAAAATACTCTTAGATCTTATTGTTAATCAAAGTGAAAAACCACTATTTCCATGAATACCCCCTCAAGTCTAATTAGCATTAATAAATACTTATTCTATGATTCTTTATCATCCTTAAGCATGTAAACAATGTACCCTTTGAAATGTTCAATTACATTGAACAGGCCATTCCTCACATACCTAGGTAGACTTGCATAAGATTAACATATCAAAGGGTCATCAGCTGTCCTTTTGATATGTTAAAATTGAGTTGGCTTGGACAACTCAACTGAATTCCAGGTCAATATGGTACTGTATGTGTACATATATATAATCATATAATATCCTACATAAAACGGCCAACATATTACAACATATACCCCCCTTGGGTTGGTTCTAACTACTATAACTGACCCATAAATCAAACAACAATCATATCATTACGATTTAAGGTACTGAATGCTTTACAATGGCTCATATAAAATATGAAATTGAAACTGGTTACTAGGGTTGACCCCAACACCCCCCTGTTCGGTTCGCACCAGAACATGCAAACAGGCAAAAAATTTGTTCGAACACGCGAACACCATTAAAGTCTATGGGACACGAACATGAATAATCAAAAGTGCTAATTGTAAAGGCTTATATGCAAGTTATTGCCATAAAAAGTGTTTGGGGACCTGGGTCCTGCCCCAGGGGACATGGATCAATGCAAAAAAAGTTTTAAAAACGGCTGTTTTTTCAGGAGCAGTGATTTTAATAATGCTTAAAGTGAAACAATAAAAGTGTAATATCCCTTTAAATTTCGTACCTGGGGGGTGTCTAGAGTATGCCTGTAAAGGGGCGCATGTTTCCCGTGTTTAGAACAGTCTGACAGCAAAATGACATTTCAAAGGAAAAAAAGTCATTTAAAACTACTCGCAGCTATTAATGCATTGCCGGTCCGACAATACACATAGAAGTTCATTGATAAAAACGGCATGGGAATTCCCCACAGGGGAACCCTGAACCAAAATTTTAAAAAAAATAAGGTGGGGGTCCCCCTAAATTCCATACCAGGCCCTTCAGGACTGGTATGGATATTAAGGGGAACCCCGGCCAAATTTTTTTTTAAAAATGGCGTGGGGTCCCCCTCAAAATCTATACCAGACCTTTCAGGTCTGGTATGATTTTAAGGGGAACCCCGTGCCAAAATTAAAAAAAAAAAAACGGCGTGAGGTCCCCCTAAGAATCCATACCAGACTCTTATCTGAGCACGCAACCTGGCAGGCCGCAGGAAAAGAGGGGGGACGAGAGAGCGCCCCCCCTCCTGAACCGTACCAGGCCACATGTCCTCAACATTGGGAGGGTGCTTTGGGGTAGCCCCCCAAAACACCTTGTCCCCATGTTGATGAGGACAAGGGCCTCATCCCCACAACCCTGGCCGGTGGTTGTGGGGGTCTGTGGGCGGGGGCTTATCGGAATCTGGAAGCCCCCTTTAACAAGGGGACCCCCAGATCCCAGCCCTCCCCCCTGTGTGAAATGGTAAGGGGGTAGTACCCCTACCATTTCACTAAAAAACTGTCAAAAATGTTAAAAATGACAAGAGACAGTTTTTGACAATTCCTTTATTTAAATGCTTCTTCTTTCTTCTTTCTTCTTTCTTCTTTCTTCTATCTTCTATCTTCCTTCGGTTTCTTCCTCCATCTTCTTCTTCTTCTGGTTCTTCTGGTTCTTCCAGTTCTTCTGGTTCTTCCTCCGGTGTTCTCGTCTGGCATCTTCCTCCATGGCGTCGGCGTCTTCTTCTCTTATTCTCCTCGGGCCGCTCCGCATCCGTGATGGCATGGAGGGAGGCTCCCGCTCTTCTCTTCATCTTCTTCTCTTCATCTTCTTCTCTTCATCTTCTTTTCGGGCCGCTCCGCATCCATGATGGCATGGAGGGAGGCTCCCGCTGTGTGACGCTTCTCCTCTTCTGACGGTTCTGACGCGTCACGGGGAATGCCACAGGGAAGTCCCGTCAAGTCCCCGTGCGTCAGAGGGGGCGGGGTTACCGGGTGGCCCCGCCCCCCGTTATTTAAGAACCGTCAGAAGAGGAGAAGCGTCACACAGCGGGAGCCTCCCTCCACGCCGTGGAGGAAGATGCTGGACGAGAACACTGGAGGAAGAACCAGAAGAACCAGAAGAAGAAGAAGATGGAGGAAGAAACCGAAGGAAGATAGAAGATAGAAGAAAGAAGAAAGAAGAAGCATTTAAATAAAGGAATTGTCAAAAACTGTCTCTTGTCATTTTTAACATTTTTGACAGTTTATTAGTGAAATGGTAGGCCCCTTACCATTTCACACAGGAGGGAGGGCCGGGATCTGGGGGTTCCCTTGTTAAAGGGGGCTTCCAGATTCCGATAAGCCCCCGCCCGCAGACCCCCACAACCACCGGCCAGGGTTGTGGAGATGAGGCCCTTGTCCTCATCAACATGAGGGCATGTGGCCTGGTACGGTTCAGGAGGGGGGGCGCTCTCTCGTCCCCCCTCTTTTCCTGCGGCCTGTCAGGTTGCGTGCTCAGATAAGGGTCTGGTATGGATTTTTGGGGGGACCCCACGCCGTTTTTCTTTTAAATTTTGGCGCGGGGTTCCCCTTAAAATCCATACCAGACCTAAAGGGTCTGGTATGGATTCTGAGGGGGACCCCACGCCATTTTTTTTTTTTTAATTTTGGCCGGGGTTCCCCTTAATATCCATACCAGACCTGAAGGGCCTGGTATGGAATTTAGGGGGACCCCCACTTCATTTTTTTTTTTTAATTTTGGTTCGGGGTTCCCCTGTGTGGAATTCCCATGCAGTTTTTATCAATTAACTTTTATGTGTATTGTCGGACCGGCAATTCATTAATAGCCGCGAGTAGTTTAAATGACTTTTTCCTTTGAAATGTCATTTTGCTGTCAGACTGTTCTAAACACGGGAAACATGCGCCCCATTACAGGCATACTATAGACACCCCCCAGGTACAAAATTTAAATTTACACTTTTATTGTTTCACTTTAAGCATTATTAAAATCACTGCTCCCGAAAAAACGGCCATTTTAAAACTTTTTTTTGCATTGATCCATGTCCCCTGGGGCAGGACCCAGGTCCCCAAACACTTTTTATGACAATACCATGAATATAAGCCTTTAAAATTAGCACTTTTGATTTCTCCCATAGACTTTTAAAGGATGTTCCACGGCATTCGAATTTGCTGCGAACACCCCAAATTGTTCGCTGTTCAGCGAACTTGCGAACAGCCGATGTTCGAGTCAAACATGAGTTTGACTCGAACTCAAAGCTCATCCCTACTGGTTACATCTCTCTTCACCAGCCTCTAAAATAACCCCATGAAACAGTTATTAGATAATTTAACTTTATGACTGGAAAAGGATTTCATAAACATCAGTGGCCCGTATAGCTGTTAGGCTTTATTTCAAAGCTTGCAGTTTCTTCAGTATATCACATCAAGATCTTGAATATTGCGCAAAGACAAGCTGATGTTACAATCCAGTCTTCAGTTTGACACATCTCTCACCATCTCACTGAAAGTAAAGCTTGGTATGCTCTGGGAACTCCAATCCACATAAGTCCAACATCCTCTCATCTCCTGGCTCAAGGGTTTCATTTTTAAAGATGAATTGTTCAGTTTTAGTAATCTTCCTCACCAGTCCAAAATGAAACTTCTGCCAGCCTCAATTTTCTTTTGTAATTTGCTGTAGGCCAACCCCTCATTGCCTTCAATAGAGCAGTTACTTGGACCATTTAGTCCATAATTCCACATGAATGGGACCACAAGATGGTTTAGCTTGACATCAGTGTTTATCAAATCATCTGTCCAGATAAATCAGCAGTGGAAATTCTTGCCAGTATCTTCACCGTGAAAGGTAGAAAGTTATTTACATCCATATATGTCATAGCCTTCAGCCTATTATAAACAATTGATTCAACAAAGTTCAAATCATGACTAGAGTGATTAATTTCACTCGCCCCTCTTATAAATTTAGGAAAACCACCCAACATAGTATATTCTACTCAGTCTAAGTATACAAATACTCAGACACCCAGTAATTTATGCTATGCCGAGCCATTGTGCAGCATCTCACCTTAGATGCCAAATATACTGATATCAATACGTATTTTCTAATATGTACAGATGTTATGAAAATTATTTTAGGTTTAAACGCTTTTCTCTGGTTTTAAGATACAAATCAAGAAATAAAACATAATGAAAATAAATTTTAAAGCAAAATAGATCAGGGAAAGGGAGAAAGAAAAAAAAATTAGGGCGTTGAAAAAAAAAGTCCATTGCTTGATGAATATTGAGAGAGTCCATTATTTTTAAAGTCTTTGTAACAGCTTGCATAGCATGTTTATTGAGGGTAAAAACACTCACAATTTTGAAGATAAAAAAAGCGCTTTGTAAGTAGAATATACGGCAGTGCCAGTGGTGTCAGTAGTCCATTTGAGTCCAATCTTTCTGGTAAGCCTTTACTAAGAGCGGTGGTGGATCTTCTATCAATACGTTTACTTTTTTGTATCACCTTTATATGGACTAAGTTTATGTAACCAAGACCAGTATTGCATTTTATTATAGTTATTCTTTACACGGTATTTATATATTTTTTATTGTATCACATATTTATGGATCCAATTCACTAATAGAAATATCACCAGTTGTAATATATTAAATAGCCTTACAGACTATTTAAATATTTTCTAGCGCTGCACTTTCTCACACTGTATACTTTCTGCAAGATTAGATTACTTGTTATGTCAGCTGCTCATTCAGGTCAACCCATAGAAGACAGCACGATACATACACATTTTTCTTTTCACTGTTGCAATACCCTTTCTACTTCAGATGGGTTTAGACTGTACATATCTGTGATATTCTGCAAGTCACAAAACCATTTTAAAAATCTGTTTAAATCATGGCAGGGAACCATTCCTGTTTCTTTTAGAACTGAATCTAATTCTTTTGGTTTCATAGGCTTGATTACAAGCCTAACTTCACCTGTATTATTATTATTGTTAAAAACTGTGGTGGTCACAGTGGGTGTGGCTGGCAATTAATTATCAGATTTAATATGAGGCTCTGTTTCATTTGATAAAAGTTTGGGTTTGTATTTTGCTGCAGATTGCTGAATCCAAGATTTGACGCATATCTGCATTCCTGAGATCTCTTCTCTAATGCCATAATTCTTAATTTCAATCTCTCATTTTCCTCTGATAATTCATCACAACATTAAGATTTCTCAAGTAAAGCTTCCCCAATGGTAACTGCATGCCGTTTTAAATTTACAGTCTCAGTTTTTCACAAACCTTGTTGCTATTATTAACTGCATCCTGTAACTGGACAATTTCCTCAACCTTACCTCTCAAAGAACTATCCATAGTTAAACAGCAAGATAACAAGCCCTGCACAATACAACATTTTCTTTAGCTTTCTGAAATGTTGTAATCAAACACATTTTTCTCTAAAAATTCCTTCATAAAAGTCCATGTCTGTTTACATTTTTCTGGAATTTCATAAGGACCGCCATGACGCTTAATACATTTTAATACCCATCTGTTTTTTTCAGAACTCTAATTACCATCAATAAATACTTCTTCTATGGTTCTTTATCATCCTTAAGCATGTAAACAATGTACCCTTTGAAATGTTCAATTAGATTAACAGGCCATTCCTCACATACCTAGGTACACTTGCATAAGATTAACATATCAAAGGGTCATCAGCTTTCCTTTTGATATGTTAAAATTGAGTTGGCTTGGACAACTCAACTGAATTCCTGGTCAATATGGTACTGTATGTGTACATATATATAATTAGGATTGAGCCGAACACTCCCCTGTTCGGTTCGCACCAGAACATGCGAACAGGAAAAAAGTTTGTTCGAACACGCAAACACAGTCTATGGGACACGAACATGAATAATCAAAAGTGCTAATTTTAAAGGCTTATATGCAAGTTATTGTCATAAAAAGTGTTTGGGGACCTGGGTCCTGCCCCAGGGGACATGGATCAATGCAAAAAAAAGTTTTAAAAGCGGATGTTTTTTCAGGAGCAGTGATTTTAATAATGCTTAAAGTCAAACAATAAAAGTGTAATATTCCTTTAAATTTCGTAGCTGGGGGGTGTCTATAGTATGCCTGTAAAGGGGCGCATGTTTCCCATGTTTAGAACAGTCTGACAGCAAAATTACATTTCAAAGGAAAAAAGTCATTTAAAACTACTCGCAGCTATTGCATTGCCGGTCCAACAATACACATAAAAGTTAATTGATAAAAACGGCATGGGAATTCCCCACAGGGGAACCCCAAACCAAAATTAAAAAAAAAAATGACGTGGGGGTCCCCCTAAATTCCATACCAGGCCCTTCAGGTCTGGTATGGATATTAAGGGGAACCCCGGCCAAAATTAAAAAAAAAATGACGTGGGGGTCCCCCTAAATTCCGGTATGGATTTTAAGGGGAACCCCGCACCAAAATTTTTTTAAAAAACGGCGTGGGCCCCCCCCCAAAATCCATACCAGACCCTTATCCGAGCACGCAACCTGGCAGGCCGCAGGAAAAGAGGGGGGGACGAGAGAGCGCCCCCCCCTCCTGAACCGTACCAGGCCACATGCCCTCAACATTGGGAGGGTGCTTTGGGGTAGTGGGGGTAGTGGGTTGTAGGGGTCTGCAGGCGGGGGGCTTATCGGAATCTGGAAGCCCCCTTTAACAAGGGGACCCCCAGATCCCAGTCCCCCCTGTGTGAAATGGTAAGGGGGTACAAAAGTACCCCTACTATTTCACTAAAAAAGTGTCAAAAATGTTAAAAATTACAAGAGACAGTTTTTGACAATTCCTTTATTTAAATGCTTCTTCTTTCTTCTATCTTCCTTCATCTTCTTCTTCTTCTGGTTCTTCTGGCTCTTCTGGTTCTTCCTCCGGTGTTCTTGTCCAGCATCTCCTCCGCGGTGTCTTCTATCTTCTTCTCCTCGGGCCGCTCCGCACCCATGGCATGGGGGGAGGCTCCCGCTCTTCTCTTCATCTTCTTCTCTTCTTCTCCGGGCCGCTCCGCACCCATGCTGGCATGGTGGGAGGCTCCCGCTGTGTGACGCATCTCCTCTTCTAACGGTTCTTAAATAACGGGGGGGGGACCCGGTGACCCCGCCCCCCTCTGACGCACGGTGACTTGACGGGACTTCCCTGTGACGTCACGGGGAATGCCACAGGGAAGTCCCGTCATGTCCCGTGTGTCAGAGGGGGGCATATATATATATATACATATATATAATTAGGGATGAGCCGAACACTCCCCTGTTCGGTTCGCACCAGAACATGCGAACAGGAAAAAAGTTTGTTCGAACATGCGAACACCGTTAAAGTCTATGGGACACGAACATGAATAATCAAAAGTGCTAATTTTAAAGGCTTATATGCAAGTTATTGTCATAAAAAGTGTTTGGGGACCTGGGTCCTGCCCCAGGGGACATGGATCAATGCAAAAAAAAAAGGTTTAAAAACGGCTGTTTTTTCAGGAGCAGTGATTTTAATAATGCTTAAAGTCAAACAATAAAAGTGTAATATTCCTTTAAATTTCGTAGCTGGGGGGTGTCTATAGTATGCCTGTAAAGGGGCGCATGTTTCCCATGTTTAGAACAGTCTGACAGCAAAATGACATTTCAAAGGAAAAAAGTCATTTAAAACTACTTGCGGCTATTGCATTGCCGGTCCGACAATACACATAAAAGTTCATTGATAAAAACGGCATGGGAATTCCCCACAGGGGAACCCCGAACCAAAATTTAAAAAAAAAATGACGTGGGGGCCCCTCTAAATTCCATACCAGGCCCTTCAGGTCTGGTATGGATTTTAAGGGGAACCCCGCGCCAAAATTTAAAAAAAAACGGCGTGGGGGCCCCCCAAAAATCCATACCAGACCCTTATCCGAGCACGCAACCTGGCAGGCCGCAGGAAAAGAGGGGGGATGAGAGAGCCCCCCCTCCTGAACCGTACCAGGCCACATGCCCTCAACATTGGGAGGGTGCTTTGGGGTAGTGGGGGTAGTGGGTTGTGGGGGTCTGCGGGCGGGGGGCTTATTGGAATCTGGAAGCCCCCTTTAACAAGGGGACCCCCACATCCCTGCCCCCCCTGTGTGAAATGGTAAGGGGGTACAAAAGTACCCCTACCATTTCACTAAAAAAGTGTCAAAAATGTTAAAAATGACAAGAGACAGTTTTTGAAAATTCCTTTATTTAAATGCTTCTTCTTTCTTCTATCTTCCTTCATCTTCTTCTTCTTCTTCTGGCTCTTCTGGTTCTTCCTCCGGTGTTCTCGTCCAGCATCTCCTCCGCAGCGTCTTCTATCTTCTTCTCCTCGGGCCGCTCCGCACCCATGGCATGGGGGGAGGCTCCCGCTCTTCTCTTCATCTTCTTCTCTTCATCTCTTCTTCTCTTCTTCATCTTCTTCTCTGGGCCGCTCCGCACCCATGCTGGCATGGTGGGAGGCTCCCGCTGTGTGACCAGTCTCCTCTTCTGATGGTTCTTAAATAACGGGGGGTGGGGCCACCCGGCCCCCTCTGACGCACAGTGACTTGAAGGGACTTCCCTGTGATATCACGTGGAATGCCACAGGGAAGTCCCGTCATGTCCCGTGCGTCAGAGGGGGTGGGGTCACCGGGTGGCCCCGCCCCCCGTTATTCAAGAACCGTCAGAAGAGGAGACGCATCACACAGCGGGAGCCTCCCACCATGCCAGCATGGGTGCGGAGCTGCCCAGAGAAGAAGATGAAGAAGAGAAGAAGAGAAGAAGAGAAGAAGAGAAGAAGAGAAGGAGAGAAGGAGAGAAGAAGAGAAGAAGATGAAGAGAAGAGCGGGAGCCTCCCCCCATGCCATGGGTGCGGAGCAACCCGAGGAGAAGAAGATAGAAGAGGCCACGGAGGAGATGCTGGATGAGAACACCGGAGGAAGAACCAGAAGAGCCAAATTTTTTTTTTTCAAATATATATTTTATTATTTTCAAAGGAATAGGGCAAAGCCCAGAAAATACAAAACAGTAGGGGGGGGGGGGGGGTTGCTGCCTCCCGATATTGCATCGTAACAATACATAATACATCTTGAAGGCTTGACATAGAAATGTTGTTCTAGGGTATTATTATCAACATATTTTCAAACATAGTTTCCATATTATTACATCTCAGAATTTCAATTGCTGTGAATATATAAAGTAATCTGCAGTCAAGAATTCCCATCGTATGTCGATACTTTAGTAAACAGACTTAAATATTTTAATCAGGAAACAGCAACCTGAGTACAACACAGAAAATTAGAAAAGTAAGTAGAGGAAGAAAGAAAAGGAAAGAGAGAGAGAGATGGGGAAAGGAAAGTTGGGGGGGGGGGGCAGGGGGAAGGGAAGGATCATTGAGGTATTATGGGGATAAGCTGAAATCTTCATCTCCATAAGCTAGCCTCCATACGCTGGGTCTATTAATTCGGGTTCCCAAAAAGGGCTTTACCTTCTTCTGAGTATTTGAACATATTCCAGAGTGTCCAAGTTTTCTGTTTTGGGCCGTCATTATTAAATCCTCCATTTTATTTATGTCTTCTACTTTCCGTAGCCACATTGATATAGTTGGTGGGGATTGTTTCCATAATATGGGTATGCAGGACTTGGCTGCATTTGTTAGGTGTCTTAATATGGATTTTTTATAAGTTTTGAGCGGTATGGAAGATACGTGTAGTAGAAAGAATGCCGGGTCATTTGGGATCTGAAAGTCTGTGAATTTCTGAGAGATGGAGCGGACTGCAGTCCAGAAATTTGTCAATCGGGGACGAGACCAGAACATGTGTAGAATCGTTCCCACCTCCTTCTGACAGCGCCAGCAGTATTTAGAGGAGTCAGTAAAAATAGTATGTAAGCGACTAGGCGTTAAATACCACCTCGTCAAAATTTTGAAATTTGTCTCCTGTATTTTAGTGCAGATGGAGGATTTAAGGGAGAGAACTATCATGTTTTGTTTCTGAACTGCAGTAAAAGTACATTGAAGGTCTGTTTCCCATTTTGTGTTGCATGGCAGGCAAGGTGGCTGCGTAGGTGTGTTTAGTAGGGTATACATCTTGGATAATACTTGTGTTATCGGTTCTGTATCTGAGCATATTTCCTCGAATGCAGTCAGGGGTCTAGTATATGATTGAGGGTTTGGAATTGTTTGGAGGAAATGGTGGATTTGAACTGCATTCCAGGATACAAGTGTAAACGGACCTGTTGGGTCTATTAGTTCTGCAATGGAGAGCCATCTGTCTTGTCTTACAAACTGTGAAGCCCTAACACAGCTAGAGTCCCTCAATGTCTGAAATTGTCCTGATCCTATCCCAGGGGGAAGTTTAGGGTTTCCTAGAATCGGGGTCAAAGGTGATTCTGTGGTCGTTAATGAGGTCTGCAATGTGGCTCGAAGGCATTGCTTTATAGTGTTACCTATAAAGGGGTGGGCTTTCAGTTCCAACGGAAGTGAGTCATAACACCACATTGCCGAATGCAAAGGTATGTTTGTTTGATGTTGTTCTATTTGTGCCCATAGTTTGTGTTCCTTATGTCTGAGCCAGTCTATCATTCTGCCTAAATGGGTTGCAAGATAATATTTCCGGACGTCTGGGAGTGCTATCCCTCCGTAGTGTTTAGGCTTGGATAGTTGTGATCTGGGGATGCGGGGTTTCTTGTGTGCCCAGACAAAACGAGTAAAAAGAGTTTGCACTCGTTTGAAGTATGTGGGGGGTATTTTGATTGGCAGGGCTTGAAAAAGGTACAAGAATTTGGGTAATATACACATTTTGATTAGGTTACACCTCCCAAACCAGGAGTGTAGGCCCGAGTTCCAATCCTCCAGTAGTAGTCTGGTTTTAAGTAGTAGGGGTGGAAAATTGCTGTCATATATTAGTGTTGGATCTGTTGGTATCCTTGTGCCTAAATAAGTCAAAGCAGAGGTGGTCCACTTAAACCGGAAGTTTGATTGTAAATTTGTAAGATCGTTAGCTGGTATAGAAATACCCATAGCCTCCGACTTTTTAGGATTTTTAGGTTTGACAACTTTCCGTATAGTTCAAATTCCTTTAGGAGGTTGGGTAGGGATACTACTGGGTTGGTCAGTGAAAAAAGTAAGTCGTCCGCGTAAGCAGATAACTTATGTTGCATGGGGCCCAGTGAGATTCCGTGTATGTCAGGGTTTAACCTAATTTTGGATAGAAATGGCTCAAGAGAAGAGCAAATAGGAGAGGGGATAGGGGACAGCCCTGTTTTGTCCCATTTGTAATCGGGAAGGGATCTGACAGAACTCAGTTCGCCTTTACCTGCGCTGTGGGGGTGGAGTAAATACTAGCTATCCGGTTGAGCATCACCTCTCCCAGACCTATGTGTCTGAGTACCGCATTCATGCATGGCCAGCTGACTCGGTCGAAAGCCTTTTCTGCGTCAGTATTGAGAAAGACACATGGGGTTTTCCTGGATCTAGTGATATGTAACAGATTCAGCACTTTTGTGGTGCTATCTCTAGCTTCTCTAGAAGGGATAAACCCAACCTGGTCCAGGTGAATGAGTTGTTGGAGGTGCTGCGCCAACCGAACAGCCAGAGCCTTAGTAAATATTTTAAGGTCTAGATTTAACAGGGATATGGGTCTGTAGCTACCACATGCTGCCGGATCCTTTCCCTCTTTATGGATTACTGAGATATGGGCACTTAATGTCTCCCTAGCAAAAATTGCACCTGTTCCAATCTTGTTAAACAATGTAACCATACGGGGTCCCAGTATTGGTAAAAGAGTTTTATAATATTGTAGCGTGTAGCCATCCGGACCTGGGGCTTTACCCGGTTTCATTGTCCCTATGGCGCTCTGGATTTCTGTTAGGGTAATGGGTGAGTCTAGTTCTGCTCTAATCTCCTGGGCGAGGGTTGGCATTTGGGAGGACATAATGTATTCCTCTATCGTATTATTGGGGGGGGGTTCCTGCGATAGATTGTATAACTTGGAGTAAAACTGTTTAAATTCGTCAGTTATATGCACAGGTAGGGTTGCTTTTTTTCCTCCTGACATGGTGATGTGTGGGATATAGGTCGCCGATTTGTGACTTCTAACCGTGTTAGCCAGTAGTTTCCCACATTTATCCCCTGACTCGTATGTCTTCTTGCGACAGCGCTGTAGGGCCGCTTTTGCCCTATAGTGTAGAAGATCACTAATCTGCCTTCGGAGGGTTGACAGTTGTGTTTCAGATGACTGAGTAGGGGCGTGTTTATGCCTGGCTTCTAAAGTGGCGAGTTCCTGCAAAAGCTGTGTCAGTATTTTATTTCTCTCTTTTTTGATACGGGCTCCGTGAGAAATGAGGATCCCCTTGGAACTACTTTGTGGGCCTCCCATAGTATCCCTGGGTCACAGTCTGGTTGGTCATTCTCTTGGAAATAAAGGTTTAGTGCCTTTGTCACATCTGTCAGAACTTCCGGGGTTTGTAAGAGGCTTTCATTAAGCCGCCAGAAACGATGTCTGGGCGAAGAAGTGTCCGATAAGCGGTAGCTTAAAAATATTGGTGCATGGTCTGACCAAGTCCTGTTGCCAATTGATGTCTGTTCAACAGCGTGTAGCTGTGAGTGTGGAATCATGAAGTAATCAATTCTAGTGAATAGTTGGTGTACATTGGAGTAGAATGTGAAGTCTCTTTCCCCTGAGTGCTGTAAGCGCCATACATCTATTAACTGCGATTTATGGAGCGTTTTTGCTATTCGTTTAAGTTGATTCGGTGGAATCGACGTTTTACCCGACGACGTGTCTACAGAGGGGATCAAGGGGGTGTTGAAGTCGCCTCCTACAATCAGTTGTCCTTCTCGAAAATCATTTAGTTTCTCTAATGTCTCCCGTAAGGATGTGGCTTGTTGTTCATTAGGGGCATACATGGTTGCTAGTGTTACCTTTATGCCCCGTACACACGGTCGGATTTTCCGATGGAAAATGTCTGATCAGAGCGTGTTGTCGGAAATTCCGACCGTGTGTGGGCTCCATCAGACATTTTCCATCGGATTTTCCGACACACAAAGTTGGAGAGCAGGAGATAAAATTTTCCGACAACAAAATCCGTTGTCGGAAATTCCGATCGTGTGTACACAAATCCGACGGACAAAGTGCCACGCATGCTTAGAATAAATAAAGAGATGAAAGCTATTGGCTACTGCCCCGTTTATAGTCCCGAGGTACATGTTTTACGTCACCGCGTTTAGAACGATCGGATTTTCCCGACAACTTTGTGTGACCGTGTGTATGCAAGACAAGTTTGCGCCAACATCTGTCGGAAAAAATCCTAGGATTTTGTTGTCGGAATGTCCGAACAAAGTCCGACCGTGTGTACGCCCTATTACAGTTCCAATTGTGCCTTTAAGGAAGATATATCTTCCTGTCGGGTCTATCATAGAATTTTGGTGCTGCCAGGGAATCTTACTTGAAATAAGGATGGAAACTCCCTTGGATTTGGAGTCCGGGTTCATGGAATGAAAGGCTACAGGAAAATGTCTATTTTGTAAGTACGGTAATCTATTCGTTTTAAAGTGTGTCTCTTGAAGGAAGGCTATATCTGTATGGTTCCTCTTTAAGTCATCTAGCAACATACGTATTTTCTCTGGTATGTTAAGCCCTTTCACATTAAGAGACATCACACTAATTTTGCTGACCGCCATATTATATTAGGATGGGGGAGGGAGGGGGAGGGAGGGTAGGTATGGGTCAGGGGGAAAAAGAAGATGGGAAAGTTAAGTATAGGTAGGAAAGAGAAAGTAGGAAAGGTAGAGAAGGAATAAACAAAAAGTTATAAGAGACAGACAAGGCCTAGTGTCTTGCCTGTGATGTTCCCCTTAAATTACGGGGATTGTATTTTGGATATAGCTCCTGGAGGACGCAGATCCTACCCCCCAGGAGTATATGTTAACCTAATCGGGAGGGAGGAAGGACAAGGCTCAGGAGAGCTTCCCACCCGTCCCCCCACCCCAGCATGGCTGACATATTAAATTGTAAAAATACTATGCATCTCTATAAACATATAAACCTATAAACTCCATAATACTAAACAGATAGATAGATATATTAGTTACCTCTTTGCAGTGTTGCAAAACATAAAATAGGACAATCTCACCACCATATCGTAACCTGTTAAATATACCAATCTATTGCTATCTATCTTGGTTTGTTAGATCTTGTCCCATAAGGCTAGGTGTATTTGGTTACAGACAATATTTAGACCTTACTTCGTGTAACCTGTCCCTGAGAGGAATGCCACTTCATGAGGCACAGTGTTATGGCAGCAGGGCGAACACCTCATCTCTCCACCAAGTAGGAGTTGATATGTTTTCCCATAGAGCCACCAAGAATAGGCTCTGCCGACCACCTCTTTACTCTATCCTGCGAGGGTAAATAAACATAGGCGCCCCTTACATGCTTCCTTTCCAGTACCGTTGTCGGCTCTGTAAGTTGGTAGTCTATGTAGGCATTTAAGGTATTATCTGGCAGTCCTATAGAGTCGTGAGAAACAAACCCATGAGGAATAAAAATGTTTGAGTTTATCAACTCGAGGTTCCCAGAATCCAAAACGGCAGTCCCCTGTTGTCATGGCTTCTGCAGAGTGTTTTATCTCCCCTCAAGGATAAAGACTTCGGCTTGTTCCATGGATTGCTGAAAGAAAGCAAGGGTAGTGCTGAGGGATTGGTCTACTCTAACCGGCGATCTGAAAAATCCGTCTCTCTGCTAGAGTCGGTAAGGTTTCGGATTTCTGTGTGGCTGAAGTAAGCGAGTAACCGCCATTGTAGAGAAACATCGATCAAACTTAAACAGTTAGAAACAAATCAACTCGATCACCATTTCTCTGAGCAAACAAGAGAAAAAAACAAAAAAGAAAAAAGAAAAAAAACACAGCGTTGTAGGGATACAGAAGCCTCATGACTCACGTGCGTCCTCTTGGGAGGGTGCCCTGGATCGACGGCGGCTTCGTTGCTGTATCGGTTGAGGATTGTTCCCCATTCTTGGCATAAACGGTCGTCCTGTCGGTTTCGGGAGAGGGCCCAACCAGTCCGGAACATCGATGGGTTCTGCATCCAGAAAAGTGAACAGGGCTGGTAATGCGTCTGGCTTGCGCAAGGTGAAGGACCTTTGGTCTTTTCTGAATGTAGCTGATAAGGGGTAACCCCAGCGATATGTAGCTCCTTTCCGCCTGGCCAGGTCTAAAAGTGGCTTCAAAATCGCACGCCTCTACAGAGTTGCACGAGAGAGGTCTGGAAGGATCTTAACCGCGGCGCCATCTATTTCCGGGTCTTCCGCTTCCCAGGCTTTGCGCAGGATCTGTTCTTTATGTATATAATGGTGAATTCTACAAATAACATCTCTGGGTCTCAGGGGATCAGTTGGTTTAGGACCCAGAGCTCGGTGGATCCTGTCAATTTCTATGTGTTCTGGCAGATCTGTACCTGGAAGGCTGCGGAAGATGGCTACTGCTGTATCTGCCAGGTCTTCAGGCCCCGTGGCTTCTGGTAGTCCTCTGAGGCGCAGATTGTTTCTGCGACTTCGGTCTTCCATTTCCTCCAAGCGCAGCTCTTGTTCTTGTAGTGCCTCTGTTTGTGTGTCCTGTTTTTCTTCTACCGCCGACACTCGGCGCTCCAGTGCAGCCAAGGAGCTCTCTCCTGTCTCTATTCTGGTGGCTAATGCATTTACATCTGCTCTCACTGCCTTCATTTCCTTACGGTGGGTTGCTTCCACCGTCGCTATGAGAGCTGTAATGTCAGCTTTAGTAGGCAGTGCTAGAAGTATAGAGCGCAGCTCCGCATCCCCTCCAGGAGCTTGGGAGGAAGATTGAGTAAACTCACTGTGGCCAGAGCGGAGATCCGGAGGAAAGCCAGCATAAGAGTCCGTCTGCTGTGTGTCTCTGTGCGGTGATAAGGAACCGCGCGACGCCTGTCTCCCTGAATGTTCTCCTCGTGACGCCGCCATCTTGAGCTCCGGGGAGCCGAGAAGTGAGAGCTGGAATTTCCTTCTTAGTTCGTTGGAGGAGGGCGGCTGTGGAGTAGATTTAGTTAGTTTGCCGCTCTTCTTCACCGCTTTCTTTCTGGAAGCTTGCATAGTTTGCAGTATAGGCTGAATTAGCTGGGATAAGGGTGAGACGGCCGGGAGCTCAAGCACTGCACGTCTCTATTCAGCCATGTCCAGGCCACGCCCCCCCTTAGACCAAATTTTAATGGTTTAAGAATGTCAGACAAAATGGTCGGCCCTCAAGCATGTTCTATTCATCAAATCTGGCCCTCTTTGAAAAAAGTTTGGACACCCCTGGCCTAGGCCATCTTTATGTAGAGCAACAATTTTTTTTCTTTTGATCCTCAGAGAGTTCTTTGCCATGAGGTGCCATGTTGAACTTCCAGTGACCAGTATGAATGAGAGCGATAACACCAAATTTAACACACCTGCTTCCCATTCACACCTGAGACCTTGTAACACTAACGAGTCACATGACACCAGGGAGGGAAAATGGCTAATTGGTCCCAGTTTGGACATTTTCGCTTAGGGGTGTACTCACATTTGTTGCCAGTGGTTTAGACATTAATGGCTGTGTGTTAAGTTATTTTGAGGGGGCAGCAAATTTACACTGTAATACAAGCTGTACACTCACTACTTTACATTATAGCAAAGTGTAATTTCTTCAGTGTTGTCACATAAAAATATATAACAAAATATTTACAAAAATTTGAGGGGTGTACTCACGTTTGTGAGATACTGTATATTATGTGTATCTAGGAAAGAATCCAGGCATTTCCTAAAACAATCTACTGAGCTGGCCTGAACCACCTCTTGAGGGGGTCTATTCCACATTTTTACAACTCTTACTGTGAAGAAGCATTTCCGTATTTGGAGATGAAATCTCTTTTCCTCCATGACGTAAAGAGTTCCCCCTTGTCCTCTATGATGACCTTAAAGTAAATACCTCAACACCAAGTTCAATATATGGACCACTTATGTATTTATACATGTTGATCATATCCCCCCTTAATCTCCTCTTCTCAAGAGAGAAAAATTCAGTTCTTCTACTCTATCCTCATAACTGAGCTCCTCCATGACTCTTATCAGTTTGGTTGCCCTTCTCTGCAGTTCCCCAATATCATTTTTGTGAACTAGTGCCTCAAAACTGAACTGCATATTCCAGATGAGGTCTCACTAATGATTTGTACAGGGGCAAAATTATGTCTCTCTCTCTCTCTCTGAAGTCCATGCCTCTCTTAATACAAGAAAAGATTTTGCTTGCTTTGGAAACTGTAGCTTGACATTGCATGCTATTATTCAGAATATGAAATACCCAGATCCTTCTCCACCAGACCCCCCCTCCCCCCAGCTTTTCTCCACCTAGTATGTAAGATCCTTGGACCTTCTGTCTGTCTGACATAGCTCTGGGCTTTTCCTTGAAGCCGGTTTCCATTTCTGCTCCCAATCAGGGCCGGATTAACATAGGGGCTGGTGGAGCTGCAGCTCCAGGCCCCTCCCTCAATATAGGCCCATGCCAGTGGCTTATGAATATCTGTGTGCCTTCCTGAAGGAAGAGGAGCCAAGTGTTAGTGCAGCCGAGTCCTGTCTCTGTCGATGCCTGACTCCTGTCAGGATCTGTTCCACTCACACAGATCCTCCTCAGTGCCTGGGAGCTGTCTGGGGGAGGGGCGCTGATGTTCTAACCAGCAGGAGCCCGGGAGGAAGGACATCTTACATGCTGTTGTTGAGATAAGGTTAGTACATTTGTTAGGGAGGGGTTTTATTGTGCTAGGGGAAAGACTGCTGCTTCCCCCCCATGTAATGTGCTGTGCCCACCATGTCATGTGCATTGCAGTGCCCCCATGTAATGTGCTGTGTGCTGTGCCCACCATGTCATGTCATGTGCATTGCAGTGCCCCCCATGTAATGTGCTGTGCCCACCATGTCATGTCATGTGCATTGCAGTGCCCCCCATGTAATGTGCTGTGCCCACCATGTCATGTCATGTGCATTGCAGTGCCCCCCATGTAATGTGCTGTGCCCACCATGTCATGTCATGTGCATTGCAGTGCCCCCATGTAATGTGCTGTGCCCACCATGTCATGTCATGTGCATTGCAGTGCCCCCATGTAATGTGCTGTGCCCACTGTCATGTCATGTGCATTGCAGTGCCCCCATGTAATGTGCTGTGCCCACTGTCATGTCATGTGCATTTCAGTGCCCCCATGTAATGTGCTGTGCCCACCATGTCATGTCATGTGCATTGCAGTGCCCCCCATGTAATGTGCTGTGCCCACCATGTCATGTCATGTGCATTGCAGTGCCCCCATGTAATGTGCTGTGCCCACCATGTCATGTCATGTGCATTGCAGTGCCCCCCATGTAATGTGCTGTACCCACTGTCATGTGCATTGCAGTGCCCCCATGTAATATGCTGTGCCCACCATGTCATGTCATGTGCATTGCAGTGCCCCCATGTAATGTGCTGTGCCCACCATGTCATGTCATGTGCATTGCAGTGCCCCCCATGTAATGTGCTGTTCCCACCATGTCATGTGCATTGCAGTGCCCCCATGTAATGTGCTGTGCCCACTATGTCATGTGCATTGCAGTGCCCCTCATGTAATGTGCTGTGCCCACCATGTCATGTCATGTGCATTGCAGTGCCCCCATGTAATGTGCTGTGCCCACCATGTCATGTCATGTACATTGCAGTGCCCCTCATGTAATGTGCTGTGCCCACCATGTCATGTCATGTGCATTGCAGTGCCCCCATGTAATGTGCTGTGCCCACTGTCATGTGCATTGCAGTGCCCCCATGTAATGTGCTGTGCCCACCATGTCATGTCATGTGCATTGCAGTGCCCCCATGTAATGTGCTGTGCCCACCATGTCATGTCATGTGCATTGCAGTGCCCCCATGTAATGTGCTGTGCCCACCATGTCATGTCATGTGCATTGCAGTGCCCCCATGTAATGTGCTGTGCCCACTGTCATGTGCATTGCAGTGCCCCCATGTAATGTGCTGTGCCCACCATGTCATGTCATGTGCATTGCAGTGCCCCCCATGTAATGTGCTGTGCCCACCATGTCATGTGCATTGCAGTGCCCCCCATGTAATGTGCTGTGCCCACCATGTCATGTGCATTGCAGTGCCCCCATGTAATGTGCGGTGCCCACCATGTCATGTGCATTGCAGTGCCCCCCATGTAATGTGCTGTGCCAACCATGTCATGTGCATTGCAGTGCCCCCATGTAATGTGCTGTGTGCTGTGCCCACCATGTCATGTCATGTGCATTGCAGTGCCCCCCATGTAATGTGCTGTGCCCACTGTCATGTCATGTGCATTGCAGTGCCCCCATGTAATGTGCTGTGCCCACCATGTCATGTGCATTGCAGTGCCCCCCATGTAATGTGCTGTGCCCACCATGTCATGTCATGTGCATTGCAGTGCCCCCCATGTAATGTGCTGTGCCCACCATGTCATGTCATGTGCATTGCAGTGCCCCCCATGTAATGTGCTGTACCCACTGTCATGTGCATTGCAGTGCCCCCATGTAATGTGCTGTGCCCACCATGTCATGTCATGTGCATTGCAGTGCCCCCATGTAATGTGCTGTGCCCACCATGTCATGTCATGTGCATTGCAGTGCCCCCCATGTAATGTGCTGTTCCCACCATGTCATGTGCATTGCAGTGCCCCCATGTAATGTGCTGTGCCCACTATGTAATGTGCATTGCAGTGCCCCTCATGTAATGTGCTGTGCCCACCATGTCATGTCATGTGCATTGCAGTACCCCCATGTAATGTGCTGTGCCCACCATGTCATGTCATGTACATTGCAGTGCCCCTCATGTAATGTGCTGTGCCCACCATGTCATGTCATGTGCATTGCAGTGCCCCCATGTAATGTGCTGTGCCCACTGTCATGTGCATTGCAGTGCCCCCATGTAATGTGCTGTGCCCACCATGTCATGTCATGTGCATTGCAGTGCCCCCATGTAATGTGCTGTGCCCACCATGTCATGTCATGTGCATTGCAGTGCCCCCATGTAATGTGCTGTGCCCACCATGTCATGTCATGTGCATTGCAGTGCCCCCATGTAATGTGCTGTGCCCACTGTCATGTGCATTGCAGTGCCCCCATGTAATGTGCTGTGCCCACCATGTCATGTCATGTGCATTGCAGTGCCCCCCATGTAATGTGCTGTGCCCACCATGTCATGTGCATTGCAGTGCCCCCCATGTAATGTGCTGTGCCCACCATGTCATGTGCATTGCAGTGCCCCCATGTAATGTGCGGTGCCCACCATGTCATGTGCATTGCAGTGCCCCCCATGTAATGTGCTGTGCCCACCATGTCATGTCATGTGCATTGCAGTGTTGTAATGTGCTGTGCCCACCATGTCATGTGCATTGCAGTGCCCCCCATGTAATGTACTGTGCCCACTATGTCATGTCATGTGCATTGCAGTGGCCCCATGTAATGTGCTGTGCACACTATGTCATGTGCTGTGCTTTGCAGTGCCCCCCCCATGTAATGTGCTGTGCCCACTATGTCATGTGCTGTGCATTGCAGTGCTCCCATGTAATGTGCTGTGCCAACTATGTCATGTGCTGTGCGTTGCAGTGCCTCCCATGTAATGTGCTGTGCCAACTATGTCATGTGCTGTGCATTGCAGTGCCTCCCATGTAATGTGCTGTGCCAACTATGTCATGTGCTGTGCATTGCAGTGCCCCCCATGTAATGTGCTGTGCCAACTATGTCATGTCATGTGCATTGCAGTGCCCCCATGTATTGTGCTGTTCCCACCATGTCATGTCATGTGCATTGCAGTGCCCCCATGTAATGTGCTGTGCCCACTATGTCATGTCATGTGCATTGCAGTGCCCCCCATGTAATGTGCTGTGCCCACCATGCCATGTCATGTGCATTGCAGTGCCCCCATGTAATGTGCTGTGCCCACTGTCATGTGTATTGCAGTGCCCCCATGTAATGTGCTGTGCCCACCATGTCATGTCATGTGCATTGCAGTGCCCCCCATGTAATGTGCTGAGCCCACCATGTCATGTCATGCCATGTGCATTGCAGTGCCCCCCATGTATGTGCTGTGCCTGTGCCCACCATGTCATGTGCATTACAGTGCCCCCCATGTAATGTGCTGTGCCCACTATGTCATGTGCTGTGCATTGCAGTGCCCCCATGTAATGTGCTGTGCCCACTATGTCATGTGCTGTGCATTGCAGTGCCCCCCTTGTAATGTGCTGTGCCAACTATGTCATGTGCTGTGCATTGCAGTGCCCCCCATGTAATGTGCTGTGCCCAGTATGTAATTTGCTGTGCATTGCAGTGCTCACTATGTAATGTGCAGTGCCCACCATGTCATGTGCTGTACATTGCAGTGCCCACCATGTAATGTGCTGTGCCATGCAGTGATCCCACCAAGTAATGTACAGTGCCCACCATGTAATGTGATGTGCCATGCAGTGCCCACCATGTCATGTGTAGTTCCCACCATGTCATGTGCTGTGCCCACCCTGCCGTGTGTTGTGCCCACTGTGCAATGTGCTGGGCTGTTCAGCAGTGCCCACCATGTCATGTGCAGTTCCTAACATGTAATGTGCAGTTGCATTGCCCACCATGAAATGTGCTGTGCCATGCAGTGCCCACCATGTAATGCGCTCTACCCACCATGTAATGTGCTGTGCCATGCAGTGCCAACCGTGTCATGTGCAGTGCCCACCATGTAAATTACTGTGCAGTGCCCAACCTGTCGTGCTGTGTTGTGCCCACCATGTCATATGCTGCACCATGCAGTGCTTACCATGTAATGTGCTGTACCCAGCATGTAAGGTGCTGTACATTGTCCACCATGGCATGTGCCGTGCAGTACCCACAATGGAATGCACTATGCAGGGCTCACCATGTCATGTGCGGTGTACACCAATTAATGTGCTGTGCTGTGTCATGCAGTGCCCACCATATCATGTGGTGTCATGCAGTGCCCACCTTGCCATGTGCTGTGCAGTGCCCACCATGCCATGTGCAGTACCCACCATATAATATGCTGTGCCCGCCATATAATGTGCTGTGCAGTGCCCACTTGTAATGTGCAGTGCCCACCATGTAATGTGCTCAGCTATGCCCGCCATGTCATGTGCTGTGCCCACCATATAAGGTCCTGTGCCCACCGTGTGCATGTGCTGTGTCCACCATGCAATGTGCTGTGTTGTGCAGTACCAACCATGTCATGTGCTGTGCCCACCATATAATGTACTGTGCCTACCTTTTAATGTGCTGTATTGGGCAGTGCCAACAGTGTAATGTGCTGTGCCCGCCATGTAATGTGCTTCGCCCACCATTAAATGTGCTGTATCCATGTATCCACCATGTAATGTGTAGTGCCAACCATGTAATGTACTGTGCTATCCCCCCCCCCGTGTAATGTACTATGCTGTGCCCCCCAGAGACTCACCCCCTCACTCTCACCCCCCCCTCTCCCTCTTTCACCCCCCTCTCTCTCCATCCCCTCTCTTTCACCCTGTTCTCTCTCTCACCCCCTTCATCCCCCATTCTCTCTCTCTTGCCCCCTTCAACCCCCTCTTTCCTACCACCCTCTCTCTCTTTCACCCTCTCTCTATTCCCCTTTTTCTCACCCCCTTTCTCTCATCCCCATCTCTCTCATTCAATGCCTTTCTCTCTCTTTTCCCCTCCCTCTCATCCCCTCTCTTTCAGCCCCCTATCTCGCTATCACCCCCCCCCCCTCTCTCTCTCTACCACTCTCTCACACCCCTCTCTCTCTTTAATTTAATTCAACAAAAAATTGTTTGCGTTTTCATTTTATTTATTTTCATAAAAAGGCCCACCAAAATCCTTAGCACCAGGCCCATGTTGCTCTTAATCTGGCCCTGCTCCCAATATTTGTGTTTGTTCTGTATATCCCCATGTTCATGTTGCTATTTATTCTTAATGTGTAATAAATTTTGAATATTTTTTTACCATCAACTGTTTGTGGCCTGGTTTAAAGTCCCAGTCTGTGGAATACATGTTTTGACTCTAGTATGTAGGATCCATGCATTTTCCTAGCCCCCAACTGCATAACTCTACATTTATAAACATTAAACCTCATTTGCCGCATAGTTGCCCAATTAAACAGTGCATTGAAGACGGCTTCCAAGTTAGAGACGTCCTGCAAGGACGTTACTCCACCGCATAGCTTGGTGTGATCTGCAAACACTGAAATGGTACTTTTTAATCCCAGACCCTATATCATCTATAAGTGAATTATAAAGTAAGGGTCCCAACACTGAACCTTAGGGTACACCACTGATAACTAGGGATGAGCCGAACACCCCCCTGTTCGGTTCGCACCAGAACATGCGAACAGGCAAAAAATTTGTTCGAACACACGAACACCATTAAAGTCTAGGGGACACGAACATGAATAATTAAAAGTGCTAATTTTAAAGGCTTATATGCAAGTTATTGTCATAAAAAGTGTTTGGGGACCTGGGTCCTGCCCCAGGGGACATGGATCAATGGAAAAAAAAGTTTTAAAAACGGCCATTTTTTCGGGAGCAGTGATTTTAATAATGCTTAAAGTGAAACAATAAAAGTGTAATATCCCTTTAAATTTCGTACCTGGGGGGTGTCTATAGTGTGCCTGTAAAGGGGCCCATGTTTCCCGTGTTTAGAACAGTCTGACAGCAAAATGACATTTCAAAGGAAAAAAAGTCATTTAAAATTACTTGCGGCTATTAATGCATTGCCGGTCCGACAATACACATAGAAGTACATTGATAAAAACGGCATGGGAATTCCCCACAGGGGAACTCCGAACCAAAATTAAAAAAAAAAAAATTACGTGGGGTCCCCCTAAATTCCATACCAGGCCCTTCAGGTCTGGTATGGTTATTAAGGGGAACCCCGGCCAAAATTAAAAAAAAAAAATGGCGTGGGTCCCCCTCAAAATCTATCAAATAAATAAACAAATACCGCGCCAATCATAAAAGTGAACAGCAGCCGACACTACAATGAGACCAAATTGTGCAAAATACCTAAATATAAAAAGTGTAGTGCTAATAATGAAAAGCAATTTCACACCTGTGTGTAAAATAACCACATCAGATCTCTCCCAGATAAGGGATTGAGAAAATAAAAAATATTGTGAAAAAATTCTTAGTGTATAGTCATGTGTAACAGCCCATAATGAACATGGAACGCATGTTCTTTTGTGATGAGAAAAACAAAACTATAAATGTGAAAAATATAAATGACAAACGTGATGTTAATATTGAAAAGTTCACAATCCTGACAGAAGGTGTAACCACAATCTTCCAATCAAATCTAAAAATAAATTTATTCAGTCCAACATATGGTGCAGGAACAAAAAAATCCGCTGCAAGAAGCGAATTCAGTGCAATGCAGATGGTATAATGATATCTTCTTGATAATGATCCAAATCAGAGTAAAAGAAAAAAATACTCTTACCAACTTCGGTGGACTCACAGGCCTTTGGCGGTGAGTCAAACGAGCTTGAACTGTCTTAAGATGGATAACAGTATGAGGGTGGTCTGTATGGTGGTGAACCTCCTCCTTAGATGGGGGACCAGGAGCCAGCCCAGGTAGCTTGTACGATTACCGTCATTACCAGCGTAGGCGAGCCATGTATAAAGAAAAAACAAGGAGCCTCCACATGGTGTAAATCCAAAAAATTCAATCAAGGTTTATTTGATCGGTCAAGATCATCCAACAATCCATAAAAGCGATTAAAAGTTATAGAATCGATTCCAACAATAATAAAAAGAAGAAGCAAGCGTGGTATGGGTGGCTGGGTACCCAGCCACCCATACCACGCTTGCTTCTTCTTTTTATTATGTATTGTTGGATGATCTTGATCGATCAAATAAACCTTAATACAGACCACCCTCATACTGTCATCCATCTTAAGACAGTTCAAGCTCGTTTGACTCACCGCCAAAGGCCTGTGAGTCCACCGAAGTTGGTAAGAGTATTTTATCTTTTACTCTGATTTGGATCATTATCGAGAAGATATCATTATACCATCTGCATTGCACTGAATTCGCTTCTTGCAGCGGATTTTTTTGTTCCTGCACCATATGTTGGACTGAATAAATTTATTTTTAGATTTGATTGGAAGATTGTGGTTACACCTTCTGTCAGGATTGTGAACTTTTCAATATTAACATCACGTTTGTCATTTATATTTTTCACATTTATAGTTTTGTTTTTCTCATCACAAAAGAAAATGCGTTCCATGTTCATTATGGGCTGTTACACATGACTATACACTAAGAATTTTTTCACAATATGTTTTATTTTCTCAATCCCTTATCTGGGAGAGATCTGATGTGGTTATTTTACACACAGGTGTGAAATTGCTTTTCTAATTTTTTCACATATATGTTTCATTATTACTAGAGGTCGACTGATATGGGTTTTTCTCTGGCCGATGCCGATATTTACAAATCGCGGTGGCCGATGGCCGATATGTGATGCCGATTTTTTTGGGCCGATATATTAGGCCGATTTTTTTTTTTCTTTTTTTTTTTTTTTTACCTTCATCTCATAAAATCTAACAGTTAGACCCCTTTCACAATGGGGCGTTTTTCAGGCGCTTTTGGGCTAAAAATAGCACCTGTAAAGTGCCTGTCAAACGGCTCCCCTGCAGTCTCAGTGTGAAAGCCCGAGTGCTTTCACACTGAGGTGATGTGCTAGCAGGATGTTAAAAAAGTCCTGCAAGCAGCATCTTTGGAGCGGTGTATACCACCACTCCTGCCCATTGAAATGAATGCGCACCGCTGCCGAAGCGCCTGCAAAGCGTTTCGGCAGCGGCGCTTCAGGGGCGCATTTAACCCCTTCCTCGGCCGCTAGCTGGGTTATAAGCGCCCTGCTAGCAGCCGAATAGCGCCGCTAAAATGATGGTAAAGAGCCGCTAAAACTAGCAGCGTTTTACCGTCAACGCATGCCCGCTCCAGTGTGAAAGCAACCTTCAGTGATACAGAAATTTTTTTACATTTAAACATTTATTAAACAAAACAAACCTCCAATCAGTTCACTTGTATGTAGAATTTAGATAAAAAAAAATATAAAAAAACACCTCTCTTAAATATTAAATACACAAAAACAGGTAATCAAAACTTCTGGATGAAAAAAAAAAAAAGGACTTTACTGCTTAGTTTTTTTTTAAATTTATTAGTGTATTTTTTTTTTTTAAAAATTGCATTTGAAAGACCACTGCGCAAATACCGTGTGACATAAAATATTGCAACAACCGCTATTTTATTCCCTAGAGTCTCTGCTAAAAAAAAATATATATATAATGTTTGGGGGTTGTAAGTGATTTTCTAGCATAAAATACAGGATTTTTACTTGTAAGCAACAAATGTCAGAAAAGATTTAGTCTTTAAATGGTTAAACTGAGAACTTCTACACACGGAATTTAGTTCATTCAGAAGTGTAAACATTGTATCCTTCAGGTTCTTTTTATCAGATTTGGCAGGCTGCCCAGAGAGGGGGAGAAGTCGCTTCACACAGGCAACTTACACTGACTTCTATTACAGAAGTCTTTTGCAAGTCGCGCTGAAGCTATATCGGCTTTTTTTTATCAGCACAATCGGCCAATGCCGATTAAGTAAAAAACCCCAAATATCGGCCGATATATCGGTCGACCTCTAATTATTACCCCTCAAAATCTATACCAGACCCTTATCCGAGCATGCAACCTGGCAGGCCGCAGGAAAAGAGGGGGGGACGAGAGAGTGGCCCCCCTCCTGAACCGTACCAGGCCACATGCCCTCAACATTGGGAGGGTGCTTTGGGGTAGCCCCCCAAAACACCTTGTCCCCATGTTGATGAGGACAAGGGCCTCGTCCCCACAACCCTGGCCGGTAGTTGTGGCGGTCTGCAGGCGGGGGGCTTATCAGAATTTGGAAGCCCCCTTTAACAAGGGGACCCCCAGATCCTGGCCCTCCCCCCTGTGTGAAATTGTAAGGGGGTACTTCCGTACCCCTACCATTTCACTAAAAAACTGTCAAAAATGTTAAAAATGACAAGAGATAGTTTTTGACAATTCCTTTATTTAAATGCTTCTTCTTTCTTCTTTCTTCTATCTTCTATCTTCCTTCGGTTTCTTCCTCCATCTTCTTCTTCTTCTGGTTCTTCTGGTTCTTCTGGTTCTTCCTCCGGTGTTCTCGTCCAGCATCTTCCTCCGCGGCGTCGGCGTCTTCTTCCCTTCTTCTCCTCGGGCCACTCCGCATCCATGATGGCATGGAGGGAGGCTCCCGCTCTTTCTCTTCATCTTCTTCTCTTCATCTTCTTGTCAGGCTGCTCTGCATCCATGATGGCATGGAGGGAGGCTCCCACTGTGTGACGCTTCTCCTCTTCTGATGGTTCTTAAATAACGGGGGGCGGGGCTACCCGGTGACCCCGCCCCCCTCTGACGCACGGTGACTTGATGGGACTTCCCTGTGGCGTCACGGGGAATGCCACAGGGAAGTCCTGTCAAGTCCCTGTGCATCAGAGGGGAGCGGGGTCACCGGGAGCGGGGTCACCGTTATTTAAGAACCATCAGAAGAGGAGAAGCGTCACACAGTGGGAGCCTCCCTCCATGCCATCATGGATGCAGAGCAGCCCGAAAAGAAGATGAAGAGAAGAGCGTGAGCCTCCCTCCATGCCATCATGGATGCGGAGCGGCCCGAGGAGAAGAAGAGAAGAAGACACCAACACCACGGAGGAAGATGCCGGACGAGAACACCGGAGGAAGAACCAAAAGAACCAGAAGAAGAAGAAGATGGAGGAAGAAACCGAAGGAAGATAGAAGATAGAAGAAAGAAGAAAGAAGAAGCATTTAAATAAAGGAATTGTCAAAAACTGTCTCTTGTCATTTTTAACATTTTTGATTGTTTTTTAGTGAAATGGTAGGGGTACAAAATACCCCCTTACCATTTCACACAGGGGGGGTCCCCTTGTTAAAGGGGGCTTCCAGATTCCGATAAGCCCCCCGCCCGCAGACTACCACAACCACCGGTCAGGGTTGTGGGGATGAGGCCCTTGTCCTCATCAACAAGGGGACAAGGTGTTTGGGGGGCTACCCCAAAGCACCCTCCCAATGTTGAGGGCATGTGGCCTGGTACGGTTCAGGAGGGGGGGCGCTCTATCATCCCCCCCTCTTTTCCTGCGGCTTGCCAGGTTGCGTGCTCAGATAAGGGTCTGGTATGGATTTTTGGGGGGACCCCACGCCGTTTTTTTTTTTTTAATTTTGGCGCGGGGTTCCCCTTAATATCCATACCAGACCTGAAGGGTCTGGTATAGATTTTGAGGGGGACCCCACGCCATTTTTTTAATTAAATTTTGGTTTGGGGGTTCCCCTGTGGGGAATTCCCATGCCGTTTTTATCAATGAACTTTTATGTGTATTGTCGGACCAGCAATTCATTAATAGCCATGAGTAGTTTAAATGACTTTTTTCCTTTGAAAGGTAATTTTGCTGTAAGACAGTTCTAAACACGGGAAACATGCGCCCCTTTACAGGCATACTATAGACACCCCCAGGTACAAAATTTAAAGGGATATTACACTTTTATTGTTTCACTTTAAGCATTATTAAAATCACTGCTCCTGAAAAAACAGCCATTTTTAAAAACTTTTTTTTGCATTGATCCATGTCCCCTGGGGCAGGACCCAGGTCCCCAAACACTTTTTATGACAATACCATGAATATAAGCCTTTAAAATTAGCACTTTTGATTTCTCCCATAGACTTTTAAAGGGTGTTCCGCGGCATTCGAATTTGCCGCGAACACCCCAAATCGTTCGCTGTTCGTCGAACTTGCGAACAGCCGATGTTCGAGTCGAACATGAGTTCGACTTGAACTCGAAGCTCATCCCTACTGATAACCACTGTTCTCTGTCTTTTAGCCAGTTTTTTATCTATTTACAACTGATTTTTCCAAGCCTGTAGATATTAGCCGTGTGTGGGGAACTGTGTCAAACGCTTTGGCAAGATCAACATATACTACATCCACAGCTACTCCTTTGTCTAAGGTTTTGCTCACCTCCTCATAAAAAGAAATCAGATTTGTCTGACAACTTCCGTCTTTTCAACAATCCATGCTGTTTCTTTATATATTTTTTTTCCAACAACAACTCATCTATGTGGTCTTTTATTAAACTCTCCAGTATCTTCCCAACTATAGAAATTAAACTAACAGGTTTATAGTTACTTGGTAAAGACTTTGATCCCTGTTTAAATATAGGCACCATATTGGCCTTAAGCCAATCCAGTGATACTATGCCAGTCATTAAAGAATCCCTAAAAATGAGAAACAATGGCTCTGAAATGACAGAGCTCAATTCTTTTAGGATCCGTGGGTGTATGCAATCTGGTTCAGGTGCTTTATACACCTTTATTATGTGTAAATATTTCTGGATCATATCAATTTTGAGCCATTGTGGATCATTTGGGGCTGTGTCAATACCATCCCCATTATGGACATTGAGCTCCCCCATGCTACTTTGTATACACAGAGCTGAAGAAGGTATTTAATACATTTGCCTTCTCTTTCTCCCTAGTCACCCACTGTAGATTATTTTGTAAAGGGCCTACATGCTCAGACCTGAGCTTTCTACTATTAATATTTGAAGCATTTTTGGGGGTTCTACTTTTTCCTTTATTACAGCTTCTGTCATATTCTTTGTAACATTTAAACAATGATAGTGTTCCTTCATTTTTATATATTTTTTATTATTTATATATTTTTTAACTTTGGAGGTGAGCCACATAGGTTTTAGTTTTAGCCTTTTAAACTTATTGCCCATGGGAATATACTTTGCAGTGTGTTCTCATATAGTCGCTTTGAAGAATTCCCATTTCTGTTCTGTGTTCACCGATGCCAATATTCCCTTCCAGTCTACATCTTGGAGAGCAGCCCTTATCCTTGTGAAATTTGTTCTCTTAAGATTAAGTGTTTTCATCTTTCAAGTATGTGTTTGTTTCTTCAACGTAAAGAAGAACAAGGGGTCCTGGAAGTAAAGCTTTGGTCCCCACAGAGTCCTGATCTCAACATCAATGCGTATGTTTTGATTACATGAAGAGGCAGAGGAATTTGAGGCAGCCTACATCCACAGAAAACATAAATCTGTGGTTAGTTCTCCAAGATGTTTGGAACAACGTACCTGCCAAGTTCCTTCAGAACTTTGTGCACTTGTACCTAGAAGAATTGGTACTGTTTTAAAGGAAAAGAGTGGTCACACCAAATATTGATTTGATTTAGATTTTTCTTCTGTTCATTTACTTTGCATTTTGTTAATTGATAAAAAATAAACTATTAACACTTCCAATTCTGACAGCATTCTTAATTTACAGCATGTAAATTGCTTTAAAGGCTTCTGATTATATGCGTAATAAAATGTTCAATCAGCGCAAAAATATATATATACCCCCAAAATGCAAGCTGAACACTAAAAGACTTTCACAAAACTCCGTAGTAAATAATAAAAACTATAAAAAGTACAGCGCAACAAAATACAATCCAATAAACTGGTGAACTACAAGTCCCAGAAGATAAGATGACTCCACCGGTGAAGATCAACAATACCGGTGAAGATTAACAATATCAAAATGAATGGTGACAGACCGTCCACCTTCAATCTATGTTCTACGCTCACTTCAGAGCATGGACCCCTAAGCTAACAGGTAGTCATGCACGTAGGTCCCACACAACAGGTAGGCAGCAGCAATAAGTTTGTTTGAACTTCTCCTCCAGATCGGTGAATGGGGGTATCAAACCATATATAAAAAAGAGGGGAAATCTAAGTGCTCAATGAAACAGGACGAATACAAGCATATAGCACAACACCTAGCTGAATGTTAGCAAAGGATGGCAGCGGGTGATGTCATCCGTGCGTGAAGTTCAGACGAACGTAACGCGTACGGGGAGGAGCCACACACGGATGAGGTCGCCCGCTGCCATCTTTTGCTAACATTCAGCACGGTGTTGTGCTATATGCTTGTATTCGTCCTGTTTCATTGAGCACTTAGATCTCCCCTCTTTTTTATATATGGTTTGATGCCCCCATTGATTGACCGATCTAGAGGAGAAATTCAAACAGACTTATTTCAGCTGCCTACCTCTTGTGTGGGACCTACGTGCATGACTACCTGTTAGCTCAGGGGTAGGGATGAGCCGAACACCCCCCTGTTCGGTTCGCACCAGAACTTGCGAACAGGCAAAAAACACTGTAAAAGTCTATGGGACACGAACATGAATAATCAAAAGTGCTAATTTTAAAGGCTTATATGCAAGTTATTGTCATAAAAAGTGTTTGGGGACCTGGGTCCTGCCCCAGGGGACATGGATCAATGCAAAAAAAAGTTTTAAAAACTGACGTTTTTTCAGGAGCAGTGATTTTGATAATAATAACAGTTCCCCACACACGGCTAATATCTACAGGCTTGGAAAAATCAGTTGTAAATAGATAAAAAAACTGGCTAAAAGACAGAGAACAGTGGTTATCAGTAGGGATGAGCTTCGAGTTCAAGTCGAACTCATGTTCGACTCGAACATCGGCTGTTCGCAAGTTCGCCGAACAGCGAACGATTTGGGGTGTTCGCGGCAAATTCGAATGCCGCGGAACACCCTTTAAAAGTCTATGGGAGAAATCAAAAGTGCTAATTTTAAAGGCTTATATTCATGGTATTGTCATAAAAAGTGTTTGGGGACCTGGGTCCTGCCCCAGGGGACATGGATCAATGCAAAAAAAAGTTTTTAAAAACGGCTGTTTTTTCGGGAGCAGTGATTTTAATAATGCTTAAAGTGAAACAATAAAAGTGTAATATTCCTTTAAATTTCGTACCTGGGGGGTGTCTATAGTATGCCTGTAAAGGGGCACATGTTTCCCCTGTTTAGAACAGTCTGACAGCAAAATGACATTTCAAAGGAAAAAAGTCATTTAAAACTACTCGCGGCTGGGGGCGTGGCCTGGACATGGCGGTGTGAAGACACGGTATAGTGGAGCTCCGGGACTACCATGCTCTCCACAAATAATAGCCGACTAATAGGTGCATGAGGACAACTCGGGAGTACAAGACACGATCTACAATAAGGAGAGCCCAGCCTCCTGCCTCTCGTACCGTACAGGGAGATATCCAGCAATAT
Organism: Aquarana catesbeiana; assembly: GCF_042186555.1. Lineage (NCBI taxonomy): Eukaryota > Metazoa > Chordata > Amphibia > Anura > Ranidae > Aquarana > Aquarana catesbeiana. The sequence goes on along the minus strand of NC_133324.1, from coordinate 607,566,016 downwards.
TTTGTCCCACCTCCACAAGAGTCTCCAGGCGCTACAGTGGCTGCTTTACGTAGGTCAAGCCGGGCTGTCAGTACTAAGCCGAGCCTGCCTGCTCCACCCCATATGCCGGACTCTAAGTTGGAAATCCCGGTGTCTTCACATCATGCGCAGGCGGAAGCCGGTGACCCCCTGCAAGCTGAGGATACAGGCAGTGTGGAAGGAGACATCCGAGCATTGCTGAGAGAGCTTCCCACACGCCAGGATATCGAGGCCCTGATTCTCCGTGTAGAGGAGTCACACCGCCAGGACATCCAAGTGGTAAGAACAGATATTGAAACACTCGCGGAGAGGGTGAGCATAGGAGAGGGAAATGTGTCCTCCTTCGAACAGCGGGTAAAAGCTATTGAAAGAACACAGACTATCCAGGCAGATACAGCAGTGGATTTACAGCTCCATATGGAGGTTTTGGAAGATAGAAGCCACCGGAACAATTTGCGGCTTCGGGGTATCCCTGAAGAGACGGAGGTAGAAGATCTCCAGAAAATAGTGAATACTATATTCCAGACGGCCTTAAAATCCCCCCAGATGATGGTTGAGTTAGATAGGGTCCATAGAGCTCTGGGCCCTAAATCAAAAGATCCAGAGAGACCTAGAGATGTTATATGCCGACTATATAGCTATTCACAGAAGGAGCAGATACTTAGGGCTGCGTGGGGAGCAGGGAATATTGACTTTGAGGGGAACCCTATTAAAATCTTGTCGGATCTATCTCGGGCTACCCTCCAGCGCAGAGCATCTAGATCTGGCTAGAGAACAGGGGTACACATACAGATGGGGATACCCATTGGCGGTGACATTTCGTAAGGCATCATCTTCATATACGCTCCGTACACCGACAGATCTTCCGGGACTATTTGCTTTTATAGAAGTGCCACCTATTCAGATTCCTAATTGGCTCGTTTACATTCCACATATAGGGGGTAGATCGGGCCCCCAGAGTAAGCAAGATCGTGGAAATCACACTCAAGTGCTACAACAACAGCAGCCTTGATGCGGACCCCAAAGTTCCTGCAGGGCACAGAATTAAGAACCAGAACTTAGACCTTTTGCTCAATTGAGTGAAAGAGGTGACAGAGAGGACACTAGTGGACATTTTTCACAATTCCTCCTATCCTAGATCTGTATATGTAATGTAATTTTGGCCCCTGCCATATGTATTAAGATAAGCACCCTGACATTTTTGAGAGGACGCTATAAGTTATTGGCGTTTTAAAACAGGATACGAATGTAATCACTTATTGAACTAGGAAGCGGTAGGCTCTTTATTTAGGATGCGTTGAGAAGATAGTTAATTGCATTCAGTGTTGGGCATATGCCCCTTTTTTCTTTTTTTCTTTTTTTTTTTTCTTTCCTGTAATTATTTAGGAGGGCCTGCACCTGTTGCCTCATAGCACTTGGTAAGTAATTAATCATTCACATTTGAAAGGGGATCTCGTTAGTAACACAATTTTGTTATGTTGCGATTTGTGCAACTTAAAAGGATATAGTCCTTTTGCTTTTTGTAAGTTCACATGTGGATGTAACAATTACACGTTTTTTTTTTTTTTTTTAGACACTTGGGTATCACTGCGTTTCTTGAGATGCAGTTTCTGCAACTCGTATTTGATAAAATTTTCTTTTTTTTTCTTTTCTTTTTTTTTTTTTTTTAACACTTATTTGTGTTTTAATCTATTGAGGCAACGGGTGTTTTCTCCCTCCCCCTAAAATGTCAATGGTACTTTTTCGTTAGAATCTGTGTGGTTTTCTTTAAGTTGAGCCCGTTAGTAGCAATATTTGTTTAATGTTTAGCTGTAGCCTCTTTAATATATATATGATATATTTTGTAAGACACCCCTCTTTTTTTTTTTTTTTTGCAGGGGCCTTTACCTGTTGCTTAATAGCACTTGATAGGTAATTAATCACCACACTTGGAAGGATATTTCCCTTCCCTCGTTTTTTAAAGCTCGTATGGAATTTGTTTTTTTTTTTATTTATTTATTTTTTTTAAGGGCACGTTAGCAACACGATTTTGTTATGTTGCGGTTCCTGCAACCTAAAAAGGATATAGTTTTGTTTTTTTTATACTTGGATGTAATAATTACGGCACACAAGGGTTTTTTTTTTTTTTTTTTTTTTTTTTAGCACTTATTTGTGTTTTAATCTATTGAAGCAACAGGTATTTTTTCCCCCCTTTTAAAATGTTAATGGAATTTGTTTTTTTTTTCCTCCGGATGCAATGACTAAAATTAATATTTAGTTATTTTTTTGGGTACATATATGTGTATGCGTGTGTAGGTGTGTGTATGTATATATATATGTGGGTATGCATATTTTGTACCCTGCTTTGCGCCTCTTGGAATAGGGGATAGGTTATATGACTAGGTCGTACCTCCTCCTGTTAATTATCTGTCGGTGGTATTGTAGATATTAGAAAAGGAAGAGAGACAAATATAACAAACAGTTTAGATAAAAATTAAATAGGGGGCCCCCTTTCTAGAAGGTGACTGGAAGGTGTGTATAGTAGAGAAGATCGGCACCTCCCCTATTTGAAATTGTAGAGGTGGGCCCTATGGAGTTATACATATAATCTTTATTTTGATTTAAAAGGTCTATCAAAGAAGAGAGAGGATCTTAGAAAAGGGAAACCCTCAGATATTGAGGGGAACCTACCAGGGGCGGACTGACAACTCATGGGGCCCCCGGGCAATAGGAGATCCTGGGGCCCCCTGTCCCCGCTCATGTGTTCCCACCCACACTCAAGCCACACCCACACAAATCGCCACCTACATTTTGCACTGCCCACACTACATGTGTTTGTCACAGAATTACATTAAAGAAAGTGCAACAACGGTACCTTTCCAAAATTAAAGTGATTGTAAAGGCTCGTTTTTTTTTTTTTTTTTTTAAATAACAAACATATCATACTTACCTTCACTGTGCAGCTCGTTTCGCAGAGTGGCCCCGAACCTCGACATCTGGGGGTGGCTCTCGCGGCTCCTCCCCACATCAGATAACTCCCTAGGAGAAGCGCTCTCCCGGGGGGGGGTTACCTTGCAGGTGGGCTCCTGTGTCCAGCATTTGCGTCTACAGACACATGTTTACATACATGTGCTCATCCTACATAAAGCTTTTCATATAGAGCATGTGCTGGGATCATAGGGGTGCTTTACATTTTTTTTTTAATTATTTTTCTTAACTTTATATAATTTTCACTGATCACCAATGTAAGGAGCATTCTTCCCACTGATCACCAATGTAAGGAACATTCTTCTCACTGATCACCAATGTAAGGAACATTCTTCTCACTGATCACCAATGTAAGGAACATTCTTCTCACTGATCACCAATGTAAGGAACATTCTTCTCACTGATCACCAATGTAAGGAACATTCTTCCCACTGACCACCAATGTAAGGAACATTCTTCTCACTGACCACCAATGTAAGGAACATTCTTCCTATTGATCACCAATGTAAGGGACATTCTTCTCACTGATCACCAATGTAAGGAACATTCTTCTCACTGATCACCAATGTAAGGAACATTCTTCTCACTGATCACCAATGTAAGGAACATTCTTCCCACTGATCACCAATGTAAGGAACATTCTTCCCACTGATCACCAATGTAAGGAACATTCTTCTCACTGACCACCAATGTAAGGAACATTCTTCTCACTGACCACCAATGTAAGGAACATTCTTCTCACTGATCACCAATGTAAGGAACATTCTTCTCACTGATGACCAATGTAAGGAACATTCTTCTCACTGACCACCAATGTAAGGAACATTCTTCCCACTGATCACCAATGTAAGGAACATTCTTCTCACTGACCACCATTGTAAGGAACATTCTTCTCACTGATCACCAATGTAAGGAACATTCTTCCCACTGACCACCAATGTAAGGGGTATTCTTCCCACTGATCACCAATGTAAGGGGTATTCTTCCCACTGACCACCAATGTAAGGAGCATTCTTCCCACTGATCACCAATGTAAGGAACATTCTTCCCACTGACCACCAATGTAAGGAACATTCTTCCCACTGATCACCAATGTAAGGGGTATTCTTCCCACTGATCCCCAATGTAAGGAACATTCTTCTCACTGATCACCAATGTAAGGAACATTCTTCTCACTGATCACCAATGTAAGGAACATTCTTCTCACTGATCACCAATGTAAGGAACATTCTTCCCACTGATCACCAATGTAAGGAACATTCTTCTCACTGATCACCAATGTAAGGAACATTCTTCTCACTGATCACCAATGTAAGGAACATTCTTCTCACTGATCACCAATGTAAGGAACATTCTTCTCACTGATCACCAATGTAAGGAACATTCTTCCCACTGATCACCAATGTAAGGAACATTCTTCTCACTGATCACCAATGTAAGGAACATTCTTCTCACTGATCACCAATGTAAGGAACATTCTTCTCACTGACCACCAATGTAAAGAACATTCTTCCCACTGACCACCAATGTAAGGGGCATTCTTCCCACTATTTATTTAATCCATATTGAGCACTATATTTGATTGGCTGCTTCTGCTTGGCACACACGCACAATCACAATCACGCACATGATGATGAAGTCATCATCATGTGCGATTGTGCGTGTTTGCCAGGCCTAAGCAGAAGCAAACAGCCAATCAAATATAGTGCTCAATATGGATTCAAGAAATATGCATAGCCATAGATATCATAAATGACTACTACAGATAAAAAGAGACTACGGATGCAACTACAGGAGATGACCAAAGACTGCGAATGCGACTACAGGAAATAACCAGAGACTGGGGATGCGACTACAGGAGACAACCAGAGACAGCGAATGCGACTACAGGAAATAACCAGACTGCGAATGCGACTACAGGAAATAACCAGAGACTGCGAATGCGACTACAGGAAATGACCAGACTGCGAATGCGGCTACAGGAAATGACCAGACTGCGAATGTGACTACAGGAGATAACCAGAGACTGCGAATGCGACTACAGGAAATGACCAGACTGCGAATGCGACTACAGGAGATAACCAGAGACTGGGGATGCGACTACAGGTAATGACCAGACTGGGGATGCGACTACAGGAAATGACCAGACTGGGGATGCGACTACAGGAAATAACCAGAGACTGCGAATGCGACTACGGGAAATGACCAGACTGCGAATGCGACTACAGGAGATAACCAGAGACTGGGGATGCGACTACAGGAAATGACCAGACTGGGGATGCGACTACAGGAAATAACCAGACTGCGAATGCGACTACGGGAAATGACCAGACTGCGAATGCGACTACAGGAGATAACCAGAGACTGGGGATGCGACTACAGGAGATAACCAGAGACTGGGGATGCGACTACAGGAGATAACCAGAGACTGGGGATGCGACTACAGGAGATAACCAGAGACTGGGGATGCGACTACAGGAGACAACCAGAGACTGCGAATGCGACTACAGGAAATAACCAGACTGCGAATGCGACTACAGGAAATAACCAGAGACTGGGGATGCGACTACAGGAAATAACCAGAGACTGCGAATGCGACTACAGGAAATGACCAGACTGCGAATGCGACTACAGGAGATAACCAGAGACTGGGCATGCGACTACAGGAAATAACCAGAGACTGCGAATGCGACTACAGGAAATAACCAGACTGCGAATGCGACTACAGGAAATAACCAGAGACTTGGGATGCGACTACAGGAGATAACCAGAGACTGCGAATGCGACTACAGGAAATAACCAGACTGCGAATGCGACTACAGGAGATGACCAGAGACTGTGAATGCGACTACAGGAAATAACCAGAGACTGGGGATGCGACTACAGGAAATGACCAGACTGGGGATGCAACTACAGGAGATAACCAGAGACTGCGAATGCGACTACAGGAAATGACCAGACTGCGAATGCGACTACAGGAAATGACCAGACTGCGAATGCGACTACAGGAAATGACCAGACAGCGAATGCGACTACAGGAAATGACCAGACTGCGAATGTGACTACAGGAGATAACCAGAGACTGCGAATGCGACTACAGGAAATGACCAGACTGCGAATGCGACTACAGGAGATAACCAGAGACTGGGGATGCGACTACAGGTAATGACCAGACTGGGGATGCGACTACAGGAAATGACCAGACTGGGGATGCGACTACAGGAAATGACCAGACTGGGGATGCGACTACAGGAAATAACCAGAGACTGCGAATGCGACTACGGGAAATGACCAGACTGCGAATGCGACTACAGGAGATAACCAGAGACTGGGGATGCGACTACAGGAGATAACCAGAGACTGGGGATGCGACTACAGGAGATAACCAGAGACTGGGGATGCGACTACAGGAGACAACCAGAGACTGCGAATGCGACTACAGGAAATAACCAGACTGCGAATGCGACTACAGGAAATAACCAGAGACTGGGGATGCGACTACAGGAAATAACCAGAGACTGCGAATGCGACTACAGGAAATGACCAGACTGCGAATGCGACTACAGGAGATAACCAGAGACTGGGCATGCGACTACAGGAAATAACCAGAGACTGCGAATGCGACTACAGGAAATAACCAGACTGCGAATGCGACTACAGGAAATAACCAGAGACTTGGGATGCGACTACAGGAGATAACCAGAGACTGCGAATGCGACTACAGGAAATAACCAGACTGCGAATGCGACTACAGGAGATGACCAGAGACTGCGAATGCGACTACAGGAGATAACCAGAGACTGTGAATGCGACTACAGGAAATAACCAGAGACTGGGGATGCGACTACAGGAAATGACCAGACTGGGGATGCAACTACAGGAGATAACCAGAGACTGCGAATGCGACTACAGGAAATGACCAGACTGCGAATGCGACTACAGGAAATGACCAGACTGCGAATGTGACTACAGGAAATGACCAGACAGCGAATGCGACTACAGGAAATGACCAGACTGCGAATGTGACTACAGGAGATAACCAGAGACTGCGAATGCGACTACAGGAAATGACCAGACTGCGAATGCGACTACAGGAGATAACCAGAGACTGGGGATGCGACTACAGGAAATGACCAGACTGGGGATGCGACTACAGGAAATAACCAGAGACTGCGAATGCGACTACGGGAAATGACCAGACTGCGAATGCGACTACAGGAGATAACCAGAGACTGGGGATGCGACTACAGGAGATAACCAGAGACTGGGGATGCGACTACAGGAAATGACCAGACTGCGAATGCGGCTACAGGAAATGACCAGACTGCGAATGTGACTACAGGAGATAACCAGAGACTGCGAATGCGACTACAGGAAATGACCAGACTGCGAATGCGACTACAGGGGATAACCAGAGACTGGGGATGCGACTACAGGTAATGACCAGACTGGGGATGCGACTACAGGAAATGACCAGACTGGGGATGCGACTACAGGAAATAACCAGAGACTGCGAATGCGACTACGGGAAATGACCAGACTGCGAATGCGACTACAGGAGATAACCAGAGACTGGGGATGCGACTACAGGAAATGACCAGACTGGGGATGCGACTACAGGAAATGACCAGACTGGGGATGCGACTACAGGAAATAACCAGAGACTGCAAATGCGACTACGGGAAATGACCAGACTGCGAATGCGACTACAGGAGATAACCAGAGACTGGGGATGCGACTACAGGAGATAACCAGAGACTGGGGATGCGACTACAGGAGACAACCAGAGACTGCGAATGCGACTACAGGAAATAACCAGACTGCGAATGCGACTACAGGAAATAACCAGAGACTGGGGATGCGACTACAGGAGATAACCAGAGACTGGGGATGCGACTACAGGAAATGACCAGGTAGCCAGTTTTAAAATTTAAACTTTCAGCAATGCACAGCTATACAGGGGGGGTAAACAACATTTCCAGGGATGGTTTAGGGAAAAAAGGGGTCTACAGGCCGTGTATATAATGTAGACAGAAGGACCTACCTGACCAGTCGGGCTCACCTCCCGCTCTCAGAGGTCCAGGGGCGGAGCTTTCGTCTGTAGGGGGCGGGGCTTTCACCGGTAGGGGGCGGGGCTTCAGTCGGTAGGGGGCGGGCTTCTGTCGGTAGGGGGCGGGGCTTTCGTCGGTAGGGGCGGTGATCTTTGTCGTCCAGAGCGAAGCTCTCAGAAGTGAAGGAGAGACGCTCTAATTAGGAACAGACTGAGACTACATAAGGAGGGGCGGGGCAGGGCAGGGTCAGAGCGTCAGTGGAGCTCTCTGCCCCGCCCCTCCCTGCTGACAGAGCCTCTCTGAGCCTAAGCCGAGGTCTGCTCAGGCAGCGGGCTGGCCGCGGTGCTGGGAGCTGAAATAATCCGGGAGGACGGGGTTTTCGTGCGGTGCGGCGGGCGGCTTTTTTCCGCTGCTGACTGAGCCGCTCATGGGGCCCCTCCTGACGTCGGGCCCTCGGTCGGCGACCGAGTGACCGAATGGTCAGTCCGCCCCTGGAACCTACCATATGCTTTAGATTATAAGCTGCCAATTACAAGATAGTACCCTCATGACCCGCAAGTTGTACCGTGTAGTAGTATAAGAATTCCTATATGTCGTTCAATATAATCTAGAAGGTCGGATCCTTTCTATTTTTATTTTTTATATATTCTTTTTAGATGGTCGGATGGGACAGGTATACCTGGAGCTCTACCTCCAACCATTTTTGTCCACAACCCCACATAGGCCAACGCTCAAGTACCGGGTTTGACCGGCGAGCGTTTTAGCAGTATATTGCTTTTTTTTTTTTTTTTTTTTTTAGGTTAGTGTCCATCCCCTATTGCTCCCCCCCCCCCCCCCTTTTTTTTTTTTTTTTCTTCTCTCTCTCCCTATCATGGAAACCCTCAATGTGCTCTTGCTTAATGTTAAGGGTCTAAATACGCCAGAAAAAAGGAGGATGCTCCTGCACGATTTGCGTCTTAAATCAGATGTTGCATTTATACAGGAGACTCATTTTAGAGATGATAAAGTACCTATTTTAAAAAAGCCGGCCATATCCAACAGTTTATCACTCTACAAATCAAATGGCGAAGTCAAGGGTGTCTATTATTCTCTCGAGCAGAGTACCATAGTTTTTTGTAGACGCGGTCAGAGATCCTGGAGGGCGCTTCCTGTTTGTAAAGGGCAGAGTGGGCGATGTTGGGGTCACACTGGCGACAGTGTATGCTCCCAAGGTACATCAAGGGACTTTCTTGGATAAAACGCTTAAGCGGTTGACTGAATTTTCAGAAGGACAGTTGATCTTAGGAGGAGATTGGAATATGTCATTAAATCCAGTGGAAGATACTTCCACTGGACTGTCATCCATTTCTCTTAGTACACGGAATGGTATTGCCCAAATTTTGCACAGGAATCAATTGATCGATATATGGTGTTTATTCCATCCTACAGAAAAAGACTATACTTTTTGCTCCCTTCCTCATAAATCTTATTCCCGTATAGATCTCTTTTTCGTTCCACATGCCCAACTTCATTCAGTACGAACTGCCACAATAGGCTCTATTACTTGGTCAGACCACGCACCTATATTTTTGACATATGACCTATATAAATCTCGGACGAATAGACCTACTCAATGGAGACTGAATGAGAGCCTTCTACAGGAAAAAGATGTCCTGGAGGACGTAATCAAAGAGTTAGAATTTTATTTTAGCACCAACGATACCCCAGATTGTGATCCCGGAATTGTCTGGGCAGCACATAAGGCGGTTATTAGAGGGGTGCTGATCAAACATGGAGCCAGGATTAAACGGAAACGGGCAGAACAGCTCAAATTATTACTGGAGGATTTGACTTCTTTAGAGCATCGTCATAAACGGGCTCAGTTCTCTTCATTAGAGAAAGATCTTCTGGCTAAACGAGCACAAATTTCTGATCTTCTTCATTTTAAAGCGAAGGCAGCACTACAAACTTGTAGGAAGTTCTCGTACGAGTTTGGGGACAAGTGTGGGAGATTTTTAGCTAGGTCTTTGCGCGTGCAGAAATTAAGGAACTATATCCCACACTTGGTTACATCTAATAGGCTCAAGGTCACGAAACCATATAACATAGCTCGAGAATTTCAAACATTTTACAATTCTTTATATAATTTGCAGACGCAACCCCCTACCCAAGCTCAGATAGACCGGTATCTTTCGCGGTCATTAATGTCTCGATTGTCGTATGAGGATAGAGATAACCTTGAAAGTCTCGTAACTATGGAAGAACTTCAAGGAGCTGTAAAGGCCACTAAAATGGGTAAAGCACCAGGTCCCGACGGCTTGACGGCCCAATATTATGAGATCTTGCTCCCTTCTTTAGCTCAATATATGATTAAATTATTTAATGCTCTTGGTTCGTCAGCAACATTAACACAGGAGACCTTGCTAGCCCATATCTTGGTGATACCGAAGGAGGGGAAAGATCCAGCTTCCTGCGGAAGCCATCGACCGATTTCTCTGCTTAATTTAGACCTCAAACTCTTTACCAAAATTTTAGCAAATAGGATCCAACAGTATATCCCGAATCTGATACACCTGGATCAAGTGGGATTCGTTCCCACACGTGAAGCAAGAGATAATACTACGAAGGTACTGAATCTTTTACAGGTAGCGAATAAAACACAGACACAATGTGTGTTTATAAACACAGATGCGGAGAAAGCCTTTGATAGGGTGAACTGGAGTTATATGTTGGCAGTTCTACAATATGGAGGCTTTGGGAGTAAAATGCTGCAGTGGATTACCTCCATTTACTCTCGCCCAGCAGCCCGAGTACGGGCTAACGGAGTATTATCAGAAACCTTTTCAATCTCTAATGGGACACGCCAGGGATGTCCCCTGTCACCACTCCTGTTCGCCCTGTCACTGGAACCGTTTCTCTGCACAATACGTCTAAATCAGGATATCACAGGAATACAGATAGGGGAGGCCCAATGTAAAATTTCAGCGTATGCAGACAATATGCTATTCGCTCTTACGAACCCTTTGATCACAATTCCAAATTTAATGAGAGAATTTGAGAAGTATAGTCTAATTTCCAATCTTCGTATTAATTTTTCTAAGTCGGAGGCAATGGGGGTCATTTGTCCTCAAACATCAATTGAGCAACTTAAGCAAAATTTTAAGTTTAAATGGACGGATAAAGCGCTAACATATTTGGGTACGCTGATTCCACCCAATATAGGTAAGATCTTTGAGTCAAATTTCCCCCCATTGCTTAAAAAATTCAAGAGTTTATTGGATAATTGGAAAATGGGCTTTCACTCATGGCTTGGACGCTGCAACATTATTAAGATGAGCATCCTCCCCAAATATCTTTTTCTTCTACAGGCATTGCCGATACGTATACCATCTACATACTTTAAACAAACTCAGAGGTTAATGTTTGATTTTATTTGGGCACATAAACAACCTCGGTTGCAACGCAACCAATTAACACTTCCAAAAAGATCTGGGGGACTGGTGGTCCCAGATATACGAAAATACTATCAAGCTACACATCTGAGCAGAGTAATTGATTGGAATAGACATAAAGACCTTAAACTTTGGGTACAGATGGAATATGCCCAGTCGCCCGTTCCATTGGACGGAACCCCATGGTGTTCTGCCCATCTTCCTGGAGAGCTTATCAAACACCCTTTAATAGGTACTACTATCAGGCTCTGTTTGGCTTTGTTACCTAGTATGGACATAACACCTGAGGAATCCCCTTTGTACCCGATACTGGGAAACCCCCGCTTTCCTCCTGGGATGGAAGACGTGGCATTTAAGCACTTATGGAATATGGGCTATGTACAGGTGTCTAGCTACATAAAAGCTGGGGCATGGCTGACAGTCCCAGAGTTGATGGAGCAGGCGGGTAAGTTAAGATTAAGATTCTGGAGTGCTCTTCAGATCACCCACTTTTTTAGCACTCTTCCGGCCCCGGGACGGTTTGCCAGGTCCCTCACTACTTTTGAGAAAATGTGCTCAGAGGCTGGAGCAATATCTCATACCCTATCGGCCAATTATGAATTACTGATTACACTAATCTTACTAATTTTTTTTAATCTTTTGAATTGTGTTCAGGAATGGGAACAGGAGCTGGGAAAGCCTTTTAGCTCAATACAGTAACAACATATTCTTAAATTTACGCACGAATCATCGATCTGTGCGAAAATTCAAGAGACTACCTTCAAAATTTTTACTCGGTGGTACAGAACGCCAGTGAAATTGAAGAGAATCCTTCCTGACTCCTCTGACCTGTGTTGGAGATGTCAGAGAGACAGTGGTACTATGTTACATATTTTTTGGAAGTGCCCCAAACTAAAGAAGTTTTGGACAGAAGTTAGACGTATTGTCCAAATTTTTATGGATGGTAAAACACCAGAAGACCCAACCTTTTTTCTCCTCCATGCGTCTCATATACCAGAAAAGGTCTATAAGGAATCCATTATTCATCATCTCTTAGATGCCGCTAAGGCATGTATCCCCCTGACATGGAAATCACAGATGCCTCCGACAATAGGGATGTGGCTACGTAAAGTAAAAGAGATTAACGAACTAGAAGACTTGGTTCTCTCTGCACTACATCAGCAGGAGCGTTACTCTAGGACCTGGTCAATTTGAAATGTTTTTATGGCCTCAGGGGAGGGAAGCGCCCTCCTTGACAATAATTTGGGTAGTTAGAGTGGGTACTTAATTTAAGGTTCTTATCTCAATCCTCCTTTTGATATAAGAGCACAATTGAGGTGTATTCCCATGGAGGGGTTTGACCCTCCCCTTTTTTTGGGGGGGGGTTTTGTTTTTTTTTTGTTTTGTTTTGCTTTGTTGTTTTTGTATAAAACAGATTAAGAGGAGTTCGAGACTATACGTTGGCAGGACACGGGATCCTTGGTCAAGAATATTGTGTTGATGAGGAGTGTCTGGGTAGCGACTTCATTTATTGCAAGGTAGATATAAGGATACGTTCTTATTGTGAGAATTGATGTTTTGTTATCCTGGTCTTCTGTATATGTATTTGAATTTGTCTTATGATTGAATAAATAAAATAATTGAAAAAAAAAAAAAAAAAACTACTCGTGGCTATTAATGAATTGCCGGTCTGACAATACACATAAAAGTTCATTGATAAAAACGGCATGGGAATTCCCCACAGGGGAACCCCGAACCAAAATTAAAAAAAAAAAATTACGTGGGGGGGGTCCCCCTAAATTCCATACCAGGCCCTTCAGGTCTGGTATGGATATTAAGGGGAACCCCGGCCAAAATGTAAAAAAAAAAAAAAATGGCGTGGGGCCCCCCTCAAAATCTATACCAGACCCTTCAGGTCTGGTGTGGATTTTAAGGGGAACCCCGCACCAAAATGTAAAAAAAAAATGGCGTGGGTCCCCCCAAAAATCCATACCAGACCCTTATCCAAGCACGCAACCTGGCAGGCTGCAGGAAAAGAGGGGGGGCGAGAGAGCGCCCCCCCTCCTGAACCGTACCAGGCCACATGCCCTCAACATTGGGAGGGTGCTTTGGGGTAGCCTCCCAAAACACCTTGTCCCCATGTTGATGGGGACAAGGGCCTCAACCCCACAACCTTTGCCCAGTGGTTGTGGTAGTCTGCGGGCGGGGGGTTTATCGGAATCTGGAAGCCCCCTTTAACAAGGGGATCCCCAGATCCCAGCCCTCCCCCCTGTGTGAAATGGTAAGGGGGTACAAAAGTAAAAAACTGTCAAAAATGTTAAAAATGACAAGAGACAGTTTTTGACAATTCCTTTATTTAAATGCTTCTTCTTTCTTCTATCTTCTTTCTTCTATCTTCTATCTTCCTTCGGTTTCTTCCTCCATCTTCTTCTTCTTCTGGTTCTTCTGGTTCTTCCTCCGGTGTTCTCGTCCTGCATCTTCGGGGGGAAGTCCCCGTCAAGTCCCCGTGCGTCAGAGGGGGCGAAGTCACCGGGTGGCCCCGCCCCCATTATGTAAGAACCGTCAGAAGAGGAGAAGTCTCACACAGCGGGAGCCTCCCTCCATGCCATCATGGATGCGGAGCGGCCGAGGAGAAGAATGGAAGAAGACGCCGTGGATGAAGATGCAGGACGAGAATTGTCTCTTGTCATTTTTAACATTTTTGACAGTTTTTTACTTTTGTACCCCCTTACCATTTCACACAGGGGGGAGGGCCGGGATCTGGGGGTCCCCTTGTTAAAGGGGGCTTCCAGATTCCAATAAGCCCCCGCCCGCAGACCCCCACAACCACTGGGCAAGGGTTGTGGGGATGAGGCCCCTGTCCCCATCAACATGGGGACAAGGCGTTTTGGGGGGCTACCCCAAAGCACCCTCCCAATGTTGAGGGCATGTGGCCTCCCAATGTTGAGGGCATGTGGCCTGGTACGGTTCAGGAGGGGGGGCGCTCTCTCGTCCCCCCCTCTTTTCCTGCGGCCTGCCAGGTTGCGTGCTTGGATAAGGGTCTGGCATGGATTTTTGGGGGGGACCCCACACCATTTTTTTTTTAAATTTTGGTGCGGGGTTCCCCTTAAAATCCATACCAGACCTGAAGGGTCTGGTATAGATTTTGAGGGGGACCCCACGCCATTTTTTTTTTACATTTTGGCCGGAGTTCCCCTTAATATCCATACCAGACCTGAAGGGCCTGGTATGGAATTTAGGGGGTCCCCCACATCATTTTTTTTTTAAATTTTGGATCGGGGTTCCCCTGTGGAGAATTCCCATGCCGTTTTTATCAATGAACTTTTATGTGTATTGTCGGACCGGCAATTCATTAATAGCCGTGAGTAGTTTTAAATGACTTTTTTTCCTTTAAAATGTCATTTTGCTGTCAGACTGTTCTAAACACTGGAAACATGCGCCCCTTTACAGGCATACTATAGACACCCCACAGGTACAAAATTTAAAGGAATATTACACTTTTATTGTTTCAGTTTAAGCATTATTAAAATCACTTCTCCGGAAAAAACGTCCGTTTTTAAAACTTTTTTTTGCATTGATCATTGTCCCCTGGTTACAGGACCCAGGTCCCCAAACACTTTTTATGACAATAACTTGCATATAAGCCTTTAAAATTAGCACTTTTGATTTCTCACATAGACTTTTTAAAGGGTGTTCTGCGGCTATCGAATTTGCCGCGAACACCCCAAATTGTTCGCTGTTCGGCGAATGGGCGAACAGCCAATGTTCGAGTTGAACATGAGTTCGACTCGAACTCGAAGCTCATCCCTACTCAGGGGCCCGTGCTCTGAGGTGAGTGTAGAACATAGATTGGAGGTGGAGGGTCTGTCACCATTCATTTGGATATTGTTGATCTTCACCAGTGGAGTCATCTTATCTTCTGGGACTTGTAGTTCACCAGTTTATTGGACTGTATTTTATTACTTCTGATCATATCACATAAATTTTGGGGCTTAAGCAAACTATGACTAATCTTCTTAACTACTCCTGAAACACCACCTACCACTTACCTAGGTATAGAAACCATTGTAGTAAGTTCCTGGATAAGAATATTCAGCCAGTTGTGAAGAAATTATGGTTTCATGTACAGCATTCCAAATAGTTGCTGGAGGGTCATTTAGGGTCATATTTGTCCACCGCAATGTCGCAGTCCCACTAAAATTCACAGATCGCCGCCATTACCAGTAAAAACAAAAAAACACATAAAAAGTCCATAAATCTTTCCCATAGTTTGTAGATGCGATAACTTTTGCGCAAATCAATCAATATACGATATTGCGATTTTTTTTTTACCAAAAATATGTAGCAGAATACATATTGGCCTAAACTGATGAATAAATTAGTTTTTTTATATATTTTTTGGGGGGATATATATATTATAGCAGAAAGTAAAAAATATTGTTTTTTTTTCAAAATTGTCGGTCTTTTTTTGTTTATAGCGCAAAAAAGAAAAAACGCAGAGGTGCTCAAATACCACCAAAAGAACGCTCTATTTGTGGGAAAAAAAAGGACATCAATTTTTTTGGGTACAAGGTTGCACGACTGTGTAATTGTCAGTTAACCACTTGCCGACCGCCTAACGCATATATACGGCGGCAGAATGGCATGGGCAGGCAGAATCACGTACCTGTACGTGATCTGCCTCCCGCGGGTGGGGGGTCCGATTGGACCCCCCCCCCCGGTGCCATAGGCGGTCGGCTCTCATTCGCGGGCGATGAGAGGTGAGGGGGAGGCCATCCATTGTTGGCCACCCCCTCCCGATCGCTCCCGGCGAATGAAAACGCTTCCTTTCCCTCTGTAATGTAAACAGAGGGAAAGGAAGTGATGTCATCCCTCCTCGAGCCGGTCTTTTCGTCCCGGCGCAGAGGAGAGAAGTAAGTGCACCAACACTACACTTACAGTAGAACACGCAGGCACACTTTTCACCCCCCAGTCACCCCCCGATCACCCCCCGATCACCCCCCTGTACCCCCTGTCACTCTGACACCAATAGCAGTTTTTTTTTTTTTGCATTGGTGTCAGTTTGTGTCAGTTACAAGTGTTAGGGCAGTTAGGTTAGCCCCCTTTAGGTCTAGGGTACCCCCCTTTAGGTCCAGGGTACCCCCTAACCCCCCCTAATAAAAGTTAACCCCTTGATTACCCCCCGTCGCCAATGTCGCTAAGCGATCGTTTTTCTGATCGCTGTATTAGTGACACAGGTGACGCTAGTTAGGGAGGTAAGTATATAGGTTCGCTGTCAATGTTTTATAGCGACAGGGACCCCCATATACTACCTGCTAAAGGTTTTAACCCCTTGATTGCCCCCTAGTTAACCCTTTCACCAGCGATCACCGTATAAGTGTTACGGGTGACGCTGGTTAGCTAGTTTGTTTTTTGTAGTTTATTATAGTTTATTACAGTTTATTATAGTTTATTATAGTTTTAGGGCACCCGCCGTTTATTACCTTATAAAGGTTTAACCCCCTAATTGCTCGGCGGTGATATAAGTTAAGTTTTTAGGATCTGATAAGGTCTGCGTCACCCCAGGCAGCGTCAGGTTAGCGCCAGTACCGCTAAAACCCACGCACGCAGCATACACCTCCCTTAGTGCTATAGTATCTGAACGGATCAATATCTGATCCGATCAGATCTATACTCCCCAGCAGTTTAGGGTTCCCTGAAACACAGTGTTAGCGGGATCAGCCCAGATACCTGCTAGCACCTGCGTTTTGCCCCTCGGCCCAGCCCAGCCCAGCCCACCCAAGTGCAGTATCGATCGATAACTGACACTTACAAAACACTAAGCACACATAACTGCAGCGTTCGCAGAGTCAGGCCTGATCCCTGCGATCGCTAACAGTTTTTTTGTAGCGTTTTGAATCAGTCACTAACAGTCAGGAGCTTTTTTGCCTGTGAGTCTCACTAGTGTACCCCTAAATTTAGAGGCCAAAATGGCAAATCGAAGGTACACTAGTGAAGAGGCCTACACGTTTCTGAGTATGACAGATAGTGAAGAGGAAGTCACTCATCTGTCAAGTTCAGGCTCAGAATACGAATCTGTAGAGGACAGCGGCTCCATGACAGATAGCTCTGACGACGGAGTTGTGGTCCCTGCTAGGGTCAGGCGTACCAGACCCCGAACTTCTTCTGTCCTTGAAGTGCAAGAACCGCAGGGCTCTCGTATGGAGCAGAGAAGTACTAGTGCCGCTACTCCTTCTGGTGAACTGGCAAGCACCAGCGGCCTAGTACACCCTTGTCGTACATCCAGCAATGCAGTATCACGTGGTGACGTGGCGAGTCCCATAAGTGCAGTTCAAGCTGGCGAGGTGGCAAGCACAAGTAGTGTCCCGCTGCCACCAAGAAGAAGATGAACACAGGCCCGTCGTGCCCATAGTGCCCTTCCTGCTGCATTCGCCGAATCCGAATTGGGAACCCACCACTTCTGCAGCACCCGTACTTCCCCCTTTCACTGGCCAACCCGGAATTCAGGTGGAAACAGTTGACTTTACGCCACTGGATTTTTATTCGCTGTTTTTCACCGAAGATCTCTATAGATCTATTGTGGACCAAAGCAATTTGTACGCTGGTCAACACATCGCCACTATTCCCCAGTCCTCCCTTGCCAGAGATTGGAGACCAATTACGGTCTCCGAATTTAAGATCTTTCTGGGCCTTTCCCTCCTCATGGGCATAACCAAAAAGAGTGAGTTGCGGTCATATTGGTCCACTGACCCAATTCACCATATGCCCGTGTTCTCTGCCTCCATGACCAGGGCACGATACGAGCAGATTTTGCAGTTCATGCACTTCAACGACAATGAACTCTGTCGTCCTCGTGGAGACCCTGCATACGATCGGCTCTACAAAATTCGGCCCCTCGTAAACCACTTCAACCAACGTTTTGCAGACTTGTTTACTCCCCATCAAGTTGTCTGCGTTGATGAGTCCCTGATTAAGTTTTCTGGCCGCTTGTCATTCAAACAGTACCTTCCCAGCAAGCGTGCCAGATACGGGGTCAAGATGTATAAGCTCTGTGACAGGGCCACAGGCTATACATGTAGATTTATGGTTTACGAGGGCAAAGATAGTCACGTAGAGCCGATAAACTGCCCTGACTACATAGGAAGCGCTGGCAAGATAGTGTGGGACTTGGTGTCACCCTTATTCGGAAAGGGGTACCACTTGTACGTGGACAATTATTATACGAGCCTGCCACTTTTTAGTCACTTGTTTGATCATCAGATTGGAGCATGTGGCAGCGTGCGACCTAATCGCCGGGGCTTTCCCCAGCGGCTTGTAGAGTCCCGTCTTAGGCTGGGGGAGAGAGCCTGCTTGCAGTATAATAATTTGCTCGCTATGAAGTGGAGGGACAATAAGAATGTTTTCGTTCTTACCTCCCTTCATGCAGACACGACGACCCAAATTACTACGGCGACTGGTGTTGTGGAGAAACCCCTCTGTCCTCTGTGTCCACGAATACAACCTTAATATGGGAGGGGTGGACCTCAACGACCAGTTGTTGGCACCGTACCTAGTTGCCCGTAAGGCCAGACGCTGGTACAAAAAAGTGTCTGTTTATTTATTTCAATTGGCTTTGCTGAATGCTCATGTGCTATACAGAGCTTCAGGACGGACTGGATCCTTCATTAAATTCCAGGAAGAGATCGTCAGAGCCCTTCTGTATCCAGACGGTGCTCCACCTCACCTTCCCCAACCAAATGCAGTAAGCCGGCTGCATGGGAGGCATTTTCCTTATGTCCTCCAGAGTACCCCTACCCAACGAGCCCCCCAAAAAAGATGTCGTGTCTGCAGCAAGCGCGGATTTAGGCGTGACACCCGGTATTATTGTCCCTCCTGTCCTGACAATCCTGGTCTATGCATTGGTGAATGTTTTGAACGCTACCATACACTAGTGGAGTATTAGCGTAGGGTTCAGCACGGCACAGACTAGGCACACTAACACAGGGTCTCCCAAGATGCCATCGCATTTTGAGAGACCCAAACCTGGTACAGTTACAGTTAAAAGTTAAAGTTACTAAAAAAAGTGTTAAAGAAAAAAAAAAATACAAAAAAAATAAAAAAATAAAAATACAAAAAAAATATAAAATAAAAAAACCAAAAATAGTTGTCGTTTTATTGTTCTCTCTCTCTATTCTCTCTCTATTGTTCTGCTCTTTTTTATTGTATTCTATACTGCAATGTTTTATTGTTATGTTTTTATCATGTTTGCTTTATAGGTATGCAATTTTTTTATACTTTGTTTTTTTATTGTTAACCACTTTTTTGTTTTCAGGTACGCCATTCAGCTGCAGAGCGGATTTATTTATCTTGACAGCAACAGCGTTTGCTCCCACGATATATAAAGCCGTGACTCCAGCGCTGTCGGAGGTGATTTCACCACCACAGTTACATACTTCAGCATATATGCCGCAGCGTGGGGGCAGCAGTGGGTGGAGGAGCAATTTGCTCCTGCCTTTTGCGGGAGGATGCCCCCATGCTTCGGCATATATAAATGGTGCATGTATGCCCATCATTAGAAGTGGGCGGATGAAGGGAGGTATTCTAATGGTGGGCATACCCACCGATCAATATCTTTTTTTCGTTCAGCCCACAGGCTGCATGAAAAAAAAGTTTACAATACAAGGACCAGCAACGTACTGGTATGTTGCTGGACTTTGAGTGGTTATACCAGAATGATGCCTGCAGGTTTAGGTATCATCTTGGTATCATTCTTTTCAGCCAGCGGTCGGCTTTCATTTAAAAGCAATCCTAGTGGCTAATTAGCCTCTAGACTGCTTTTACAAGCAGTGGGAGGGATTCCCCCCCCCACCGTCTTCCATGTTTTTCTCTGGCTCTCCTGGCCCAACAGGGAACCTGAGAATGCAGCCGGTGATTCGGCCAGCTGACCATAGAGCTGATCAGAGACCAGAATGGCTCCAATCATCTCTATGGCCTAAGAAACCGGAAGCTACGAGCATTTCATGACTTAGATTTCGCCGGATGTAAACAGCGCCATTGGGAAATTGGGAAAGCATTTTATCACACCGATCTTGGTGTGGTCAGATGCTTTGAGGGCAGAGGAGAGATCTAGGGTCTAATAGACCCCAATTTTTTCAAAAAAGAGTACCTGTCACTACCTATTGCTATCATAGGGGATATTTACATTCCCTGAGATAACAATAAAAATGATAAAAAAAAAATAAAAATGAAAGGAACAGTTTAAAAATAAGATAAAAAATCAAAAAATTAATAAAGAAAAAAAAAAAAAAAGCACCCCTGTCCCCCCCTGCTCTCGCGAGCAAGCGACGGTCTGGCATCAAATGTAAACAGCAATTGCCCCATGCATGTGAGGTATCACCACGAAGGTCAGATCGAGGGCAGTAATTTTAGCAGTAGACCTCCTCTGTAAATCTAAAGTGGTAACCTGTAAAGGCTTTTAAAGGCTTTTAAAAATGTATTTAGTTTGTCGCCACTGCACGTTTGTGCAAAATTTTAAAGCATGTCATGTTTGGTATCCATGTACTCGGCCTAAGATCATCTTTTTTATTTCATCAAACATTTGGGCAATATAGTGTGTTTTAGTGCATTAAAATTTTAAAAAGTGTGTTTTTTCCCCAAAAAATGCGTTTGAAAAATCGCTGCGCAAATACTGTGTGAAAAAAAAAATGAAACACCCACCATTTTAATCTGTAGGGCATTTGCTTTAAAAAAATATATAATGTTTGGGGGTTCAAAGTAATTTGCTTGCAAAAAAAAATAATTTTTTCATGTAAACAAAAAGTGTCAGAAAGGGCTTTGTCTTCAAGTGGTTAGAAGAGTGGGTGATGTGTGACATAAGCTTCTAAATGTTGTGCATAAAATGCCAGGACAGTTCAAAACCCCCCCAAATGACCCCATTTTGGAAAGTAGACACCCCAAGCTATTTGCTGAGAGGCATGTCGAGTCCATGGAATATTTTATATTGTGATACAAGTTGCGGGAAAAAGACAATTTTTTTTTTTTTTTTTTTTTGCACAAAGTTGTCACTAAATGATATATTGCTCAAACATGCAATGGGAATATGTGAAATTACACCCCAAAATGCATTCTGTTGCTTCTCCTGAGTACGGGGATACCACATGTGTGAGACTTTTTGGGAGCCTAGCCGCGTACGGGACCCCGAAAACCAAGCACCGCCTTCAGGCTTTCTAAGGGCGTAAATTTTTGATTTCACTCTTCACTGCCTATCACAGTTTCGGAGGCCATGGAATGCCCAGATGGCACAAACCCCCCTCCCCCAAATGACCCCATTTTGGAAAATAGACACCCAAAGCTATTTGCTGAGAGGTATAGTGAGTATTTAGCAGACCTCACTTTTTGTCACAAACTTTTGTAAATTGAAAAAAGAAAAAAAAAAAATGTTTTTCTTGTCTTTCTTCATTTTCAAAAACAAATGAGAGCTGCAAAATACTCACCATGCCTCTCAGCAAATAGCTTGGGGTGTCTACTTTCCAAAATGGGGTCATTTTGGGGGGTTTTGTGCTATCTTGGCATTTTATGGCCTTCAAAACTGTGATGGGTAGTGAGGAGTGAAATCAAAAATTAACGCTCTTAGAAATCCTGAAGGCGGTGATTGGATTTTGGGGCCCCGTATGAAGCTAGGCACCCAAAAAGTGCCACTCATGTGGTATCCCCGTACTCAGGAGAAGCAGCAGAATGTATTTTGGGGTGTAATTCCACATATGCCCATGGCATGTTTGAGCAATATATCATTTAGTGACAACTTTGTGCAAAAAAAAAAAAAAAAAAAAATTGTCACTTTCCCGCAACTTGTGTCAAAAAATACAATATTCCATGGACTCAACATGCCTCTTAGCAAATAGCTTGGGGTGTCTACTTTCCAAAATGGGGTCATTTGGGGGAGTTTTGTGCCATCTTGGCATTTTATGGCCTTCAAAACTGTGATAGGTAGTGAGGAGTGAAATCAAAAATTTATGCCCTTAGAAATCCTGAAGGCGGTGCTTGGTTTTCGGGGCTCCGTACGCAGCTAGGCTCCCAAAAAGTCCCACACATGTGGTATCCCCGTACTCAGGAGAAGCAGCAGAATGTATTTTGGGGTGTAATTCCACTTATGCCCATGGCATGTTTGAGCAATATATCATTTTGTGACAACTTTGTGCAAAAAAAAAAAATTGTCACTTTCCCGCAACTTGTGTCAAAATATAAAATATTCCATGGACTCAACATGCCTCTCAGCAAATAGCTTGGGGTGTCTACTTTCCAAAATGGGGTCATTTGGGGGGGTTTTGTGCCATCTGGGCATTTTATGGCCTTCAAAAATGTGATAGGTAGTGAGGAGTGAAATCACAACTTTACGCCCTTAGAAATCCTGAAGGCGGTGCTGGGTTTTCGGGCCCCGTACGCGGCTAGGCTCCCAAAAAGTCCCACACATGTGGTATCCCCGTACTCAGGAGAATCAGAAGAATGTATTTTGGGGTGCAATTCCACATATGCCCATGGCCTGTGTGAGCAATATATCATTTAGTGACAACTTTGTGCAAAAAAAAAAAAAAAATTGTCACATTCCCGCAACTTGTGTCAAAAAATAAAATATTCCATGGACTCAACATGCCTCTCAGCAAATAGCTTGGGGTGTCTACTTTCCAAAATGGGGTCATTTGGGGGGGTTTTGTGCCATCTTGGCATTTTATGGCCTTCAAAACTGTGATAGGTAGTGAGGAGTGAAATCAAAAATTTATGCCCTTTGAAATCCTGAAGGCGGTGCTTGGTTTACGGGGCCCCGTACGCGGCTAGGCTCCCAAAAAGTCCCACACATGTGGTATCCCCATACTCAGGAGAAGCAGCTAAATGTATTTTGGGGTGCAATTCCACATATGCGCATGGCCTGTGTGAGCAATATATAATTTAGTGACAACTTTTTGTAATTTTTTTTTTTTTTTTTTGTCATTATTCAATCACTTGGGACAAAAAAAATAAATATTCAATGGGTTCAACATGCCTCTCAGCAATTTCCTTGGGGTGTCTACTTTCCAAAATGGGGTCATTTTGGGGGGTTTTATACTGCCCTGCCATTTTAGCACCTCATGAAATGACATAGGCAGTCATAAAATAAAAGCTGTGTAAATTCCAGAAAATGCACCCTAGTTTGTAGACGCTATAACTTTTGCGCAAACCAATAAATATACGCTTATTGACATTTTTTTTACCAAAGACATGTGGCCGAATACATTTTGGCCTAAATGTATGACTAAAATTGAGTTTATTGGATTTTTTTTATAACAAAAAGTAGAAAATATCATTTTTTGTCAAAATTTTAGGTCTTTTTCCGTTTATAGCACAAAAAATAAAAACGCCAGAGGTGATCAAATACCATCAAAAGAAAGCTCTATTTGTGGGAAGAAAAGGACGCAAATTTCGTTTGGGTACAGCATTGCATGACCGCGTAATTAGCAGTTAAAGCGACGCAGTGCCGAATTGTAAAAAGTAAAACCTTCCGTGGCTGAAGTGGTTAAAGTGACACAGTGCCGTATCGCAAAAAAATGGCCTGGTCATTAGGGGGTATTTGATGTTCCCACACGCTCCACTTTTGCTGCCAAGAGCCTCATGTCCATCAAACAGAGTATGAGAACTGTTGCCGATTACGCCATTGAATTCCGTACTCTGGCAGCAGAGGTTGCTTGGAACAATGGAGCCCTCATGGCTGCTTTTTCTCATGGTCTCTTGGATAACATCAAAGATGAGATAGCAGTCCGAGACTTAACTACGGATCTGGAAAAGTTGATCACGTTTGCCATTCTCATTGATTCCAGGCACAGAGAGAGACCTTCCTTTAAGAAGCCTTCTGTACATTTGGTTCAGAGCTTTGCAGTCCCACCCTTGCCTCCCTCACCTCCCATGCCTCCTGGTACCGAGTCCACCAGTGAAGTAGAACCCATGCAGGACAAAAAAATGGAAAAAAAGACACTCCTATGGCCACATCCGTATCTCTCCCAGTGCATTTGCATAGTTCCACATGGACCATTGAGCAGATACGTTCTATGGGCTCTTTGATACCCTCCTATGGTTGCTACTATTTATTATTGGCTTTTTCCTCTTGGAACTGAACCCTGAGATTGGTTGTACATGGAAACAGTTGATGGTCATCCACCTCTATTGGTAAGACCTTGACGTCTATATTTGAAAAAATTTGAACTACCGTTTTTTAACTTGTTAAAGCCTCTTTACAAGTGAAACCCTCTTGTGTATTAACTGAAACCTGAATGTGTCCTGAAGAAGTTCTATACGAAACACGTAGACACATCGGGGCTTGTATCATGTATATTTCTATATAGATGATTTTTTATTATCTTTTGTCAATGTCTTTGTATTGTATGTATTTATATTTAATAAAATTGATTATATTGTTATTTTGATTATGCTTTCTCAGGTTTGTTGTGCCTCTAAAGTCCGCTCAGGGGGTGCTTGTTGAATCCCCTTTTTGCTTTTCTATGTTGTAGAACGCATGCAGTTGGGCTTTACACATCTCTCTGCGGGTGAGAGGGCCTTTAGGAGGAGGGAGAGATTGTGCCTTTATTGTGGCCAGGCAGGTCACTTTTTGAAGTCTTGTCCTACCCTTCCAGGGAAATGCTTGCGCCTGAGGTGCTGTAGAGGACATACCTTAGGTGGCATTGTTATGTCCCCAGTTGTCCTGAAGGATAAGCCTTTAGTTTTGGTTACTCTTTCTTGGTCTGAGTCATCCATCGAGACACAGGCTCTAATTGACTCTGGGGCTCATTACCCAGTGGTTATTGGTTATCCTTGGTTACAGAGGCACACCCCCTATTTTGATTGGCTTTGTGCTTAGGTTCTTTCCTCATTCCACAATGCAGCAAAACATGTTTTCAGAAGGTGGCTAAGGTCTTGTGCACTCTTCTCCTTGCCAGAGGAGTACCATGCCCCCTTGTGGCCAGGTTTACCCTTTGTCTGTTTCGGAGGATAAAGCCATGGAGGACTATGTTGCCAACCTACTTTCTCGAGGGTTCATCTGCAAATCCTTGTCTCCAGCTGGTGCTGGTTTCTTCTTTGTGAAAAAGAAGAGTGGTGAACTGAGACCTTGTATTGATTACAGGAGTCTCAATCGCATCATGATTAAAAATGCTTATTTGAATCAGTTGATTCCGGAATTATTTGTCCGCCTCACGGGAGCAACAGTTTTCACAAAGCTTGATCTGAGAGGGGCACACAATCTCGTTAGGATCAAGGAGGGCGATGAATGGCAAACTGCATTCAATACCAGGACAGGACATTATGAATACCTCGTAATGCCATTTGGTCTTTGCAACGCTTCTGCAGTTTTTCAGGAATTCATCAACAATGTCCTCTGAGATATGTTGTAGCAATGTGTGGTGGTTTATCTCGATGATATCCTCATATATTCTAACTCCCTAGAGAGTCACCACACAGTAGGGATGAGCCGAACACCCCCCCGGTTTGGTTCACACCAGAACATCCGGACATGCAAAAAAATTTGTTTGAACACGAACACCGTTAAAGTCTATGGGACACAAATGTGAAAAAACAAAAGTGCTAATTTTAAAGGCTTGTATGCAAGTTTTTGCCCTAAAAAGTGTTTGGGGACCCGGTCCTGCCCCAGGGGACACGTGTCAATGAAAAAAAAAGTTTTAAAAACGGACGTTTGTTCGGGAGCAGTGATTTTAAGAATGCTTAAAGTGAAACAATAAAAATGAAATATTTCTTTAAGAATATTAAGGCTATAAGTATAGTAAATCTTCCCACTTTTGTGGGATTACATTGGGCACATATCTAAACAAGGATTTCTATTCTTGGAGGATCTTTAACCGCTTGCTGTCATATGACGGCCAGGTGGCGCGGCTCTCGTTCTAGGAGGGTGTCAGTTGTCGGCCCTCCATTTAAACAGGGAATGCGCACATCCCTGTCCCTTCGGTGGTGGCGTCAGATAAGGGTACTCACCGAGGCCGAGATGCTGAGAGTGGTAACCTCTTGCGACTAAGCGCACTCCGCTCCTGGAGATGGTGCAGGGGGTGAAGGCCACAAAGAGGCACAAGTCACCAGCAGGCAGGGCAGGTCTTGCGTGAAGGTCACTGGCAGGGAGACAGCTGTACAGGACAGGAAGATGCTGAAGCTTAAGAAGGAAGACGAACAACTAATCCAACAACAGGCCGGGGGTCAAACACCAGTGACTGGCAAGAGTCTCTTACATAGGCAAAACAATCTAGTGCAAAAGATTGTTAGCAGGTCTGTCAGCAGGCTGATGATTTAGTACTAAAGACTGATAACAAAGTCCGTAAAAAAAGACAAGGCTCAAACACAGATAACTGGAGGCAAAGTCTGTGAGCAAGCCAGGGATCGGGCACTGAAGACAATTGCAAAGTCCAGGAGCAGGCTGAGGGTCTATCACTGGAGACAGGAAGCAATATCCGTAGACAGGCCGAAGGTCAAACACAGGAAGCAAGTAGAGAGGTCCGAGAGGCAAGCCGAGGATCAGATGCAGGAAGAGATCAGAGTAGGTCAAGGTCAATCTGGGTCACAACTGGTAATAAAGAATCAGGATACAAGCAGGAAACACATGGGGAGCTGAAAGACAAACCAGCAATCTGGTCATGGCACAGAATGGCTTTATAGGCCAGTGGGAGGCTCATGTTGTGCGCGCGCTATTGCGTACGCGCGTTCGCCATTCCGCTGGATTGTGCATGCGCATTAGCCGTTTCACTGAATTGCACACACACACATTAGTCATTTTGCTGAATTGCGCACACTCATTAGCCGTTCTGTTGTATTGTGCCCAGGGATGCGCCAGAGTGCCGCTCTACCACGCATGTGCGAAGGAAGGCAGCGATATTGGCGAGACTGGTACTTGCTACTTTCCTGACAGGCGGCATGTCACGGAGACACCGCTCACCACCGAGGGGGGTGAATAGCCATTGGGCATGGCTGTTTACCACGTGATCGGCCGTGATGAAATCACGGACGATCACAGATGGTTCCGCCCCACTGTGCACAGCGCACGATCGCGCGCACGTTGGTGGTGGCGTGTTCTCGGGAACACTGCTCGTCACAGACGCTGGTAAACAGCCATTGGCCGCGGCTATTTACCACATGATCGGCTGTGATCCTTTCACAGCCGATCACTAAATGTAAACACAGAGCGGTAACTAGCTGTTACCAGCTCTTCTCTCCTCACACACCATTTCCAGTGTGAGGAGAGAAGAGCCAGGAGCAGTGAGTTACTGATCTGTGACTGTATTGTACTGCACAAGCACAACACTTGACCCATCCCCCCCCCATTGTCACCTGACACCCAACAGTCACCCCATAAAGTGCACCTGTTACATAAGAGACTGCCATCAGTGACCGTCAGTGGTGCACTCATCAGTGATTGTCACCGTCACCCATCAGTGACCGTCACCTGTCACCCATCAGTGACTGTCACCTGTCACTGTCACCCATCAGTGACTATCAACTGTCACCATCACCCATCAGTGACAGTCAACTGTCACCGTCACCCATCAGTGACCGTCACCTGTCACCGTCACCCATCAGTGACCATCACCTGTTACCCATCAGTGACCGTCAACTGTCACCAATCACCGTCGCCCTTCAGTGACCATCAGCGGTGTACCCGTCACCCATCAGTGACCGTGCCCTGTCACCCATCACCCATCAGTGACTGTCAGCCATCACCCATTACCCATCAGTGACCGTCAGCCATCACCCATCAGTGACTATCAGCCATCTCCCATCAGTGACCGTCACCCATCACCTGTGACCCATCAGTAACCATCAGTGGTGAACCCATCACCCATCAGTGACCGTGGCCTGTCACCCATCTGTGACCATCACCCGTCAGTGACCATCACCGTCCGTGGCCTGTCACCCTTCAGTGACCATCGCCTGTCACACCATCATCACCTATCAGTGAACGTCACCTGCCACCCATCGCACAGCCCATCAGTGACCGTCACCTGCCACCTGTCACACAGCCATCAACGTCATGTCCAAAAGATTTTATTCAAGTGAGGAGGCGTTCCAGATCCTCTCCATGACTGATGAGAGCAGCGGGGAGTTCTCATCAGATTCCAATTCTGATTCTAAATAAAATTCGGCATTTAAACCGATTGAGAATAGTGAATCGGCAAATGATTCAGATGAAGAATGGGTCCCTCCTAAAAGGGCACGGCACTCTGGAAACCAGGCAACTGCCAGCAACCAGGATTATATTCTCAGGCCCAGTACCAGCGCTGCCGCCAGCAATAGGCCCCAAGAATACATTCCCAGGCCCAGTACCAGCGCTGCCACCAGTGATAGGCCCCAGGAACAAATGCCCAGTACCAGCGCTGCCGCCGGCCATAGGCCCCAGGAACAAATGCCCAGGCCCAGTACCAGTGCTGCCACATCACGCCTGAGTACCAGCACAGGAAATTCAAATTCCCCAACTACTGGAGTGTCACGTCCCCCAAGAGCCAGGGCCTCCACATACATGCCAGATGGTCTTGCCAACCTAACATGGCTGCCTTTCGACTCAGGATCACCAATTATTCCCCCTTTCACAGTACAGTCAGGTGTGCAGGTCAACACCCAAAATTTCACAGCAATTGATTTTTTTTATCTGTTTTTGCCTGACACTTTGCTGCAGTTCATTGTGGACCAGACAAATTTATATTCCCAGCAGTATATTGCCAACAACCCCCAATCATCATATGCCCATGCGTTTTAGTGGAGAGATCTGAATTTGGAGGAATTCAAATTGTTTATGGGCCTCACCATAAACATGGGGCTTACAAAAAAAAATGAAGGACATGCCTATTAGTCCACCAACCCCATCCACCACATGCGCATTTATTCTGCCGTACTGTCCAGGTCCCGATATGAGATGATAATGCGCTTTCTTCATTTTAGTGACAAAACCCAGTGCCCTCCCCGCAATCATCCAGATTACGACAAGTTATATAAAATTCGCCCACTGATAAATTTCTTTTCCCAACAATTTACAGAACTCTATGTCCCCGATCAGAATATATGTGTCGATGAGTCCCTGGTACCATTTTCAGGCCGGCTAGGAATAAAGCAATATATTCCTAGCAAAAGGGCCAGATACGGAGTAAAATTTTACAAGCTCTGTGAGAGAGCCACGGGATATCTGTATGCATTCCGCATATATGAAGGAAGAGATTCCCAGCTCCAGCCCCCTGAGTGCCCGGCCTACATGGGCACAACTGGAAAGATCGTATGGGACCTGGCATACCCAATTCTGAACAAAGGATATCACATATACCTTGACAACTTCTACACCAGCCTGCCCCTTTTCAAACACTTATGCCGCGTACACACGGTCGGACTTTCCGGCATACTTGGTCCGGCGGACCAGAGTGTGCCGGACAATCCGCCCGTGTGTGGGCGGCGGCGGACTTTTCCGGCGGACTTCTTCCCAAAAGCCCGCCGGACCTAGATTTCAAACATGTTTTAAATCTTTCCGTCGGACTCAGTTTCGGGCGGAAAGTCCGCTCGTGTGTGTGCTGGTCCGACGGAAAGCCCGCTCGTGTGTAGGCTGGTCCGACAGACCAAGTACGACACGAGGGGATGGTATTGCATCTCGCGCTCGCTGCAATAGGAAAAACAAATCTTCCTATTGCGGCGAGCGCGGGGCATACCAGGCCCTTAGGTCTGGTATGGATTATAAAGGGGAACCCCGCTACGCCGAAAAAACGGCGTGGGGTCCCCCTAAAATCCATACCAGACCCCGATCCGAGCACGCAGCCTGGCCGGTCAGGAAAGGGGGTGGGGACGAGCGAGCGCCCCCCCCCCCTCCTGAACCGTACCAGGCCGCATGCCCTCAACATGGGGGGTGGGTGCTTTGGGGGAGGGGGGCGCCCTGCGCCCCCCCCCCCAAAGCACCTTGTCCCCATGTTGATGAGGACAAGGGCCTCTTCCCGACAACCCTGGCCGTTGGTTGTCGGGGTCTGCGGGCGGGGGCTTATCGGAATCTGGGAGCCCCCTTTAATAAGGGGGCCCCCAGATCCCGGCCCCCCACCCTATGTAAATGAGTATGGGGTACATGGTACCCCTACCCATTTACCTAGGAAAAAAGTGTAAGTAATAAAACACACTACACAGGTTTTTAAAATATTTTATTAAACAGCTCCGGGGGGGGGGTCTTCTTCCGGCTTCGGGGGTCCCTCCGCTTCATCTTCTCCCGGCGTCCGGTTGGTTCTTCTCCGCTCTCCGGCCTCTTCTCCCGGTGTCGCAGGTCTTCGGCCGGCCCCTCCGCTCTCTTCATGTAGCTCTATTGCGAGCGGAGGTCCGGACTTCTTGGCTTCTTGGCTTCTCTTCTCTTCTCTTCTCTTCCCCCAGATGTTGACACGACGCTCTCTCCGGCTGGACTGGTCTCTGAGGGCTGCGTTGTGACTTATATAGGCGGAGACCCCGCCCCCATATGATGTCACAGTCCCTGGGCATGCTGGGACTGTGACGTTTTAGGGGGCGTGGTCGACCACGCCCCCCGACCACGCCCCCTAAAACGTCACAGTCCCAGCATGCCCAGGGACTGTGACATCATATGGGGGCGGGGTCTCCGCCTATATAAGTCACAACGCAGCCCTCAGAGACCAGTCCAGCCGGAGAGAGCGTCGTGTCAACATCTGGGGGAAGAGAAGAGAAGAGAAGAGAAGCCAAGAAGCCAAGAAGTCCGGACCTCCGCTCGCAATAGAGCTACATGAAGAGAGCGGAGGGGCCGGCCGAAGACCTGCGACACCGGGAGAAGAGGCCGGAGAGCGGAGAAGAACCAACCGGACGCCGGGAGAAGATGAAGCGGAGGGACCCCCGAAGCCGGAAGAAGACCCCCCCCCGGAGCTGTTTAATAAAATATTTTAAAAACCTGTGTGGTGTGTTTTATTACTTACACTTTTTTCCTAGGTAAATGGGTAGGGGTACCATGTACCCCATACTCATTTACATAGGGTGGGGGGCCGGGATCTGGGGGCCCCCTTATTAAAGGGGGCTCCCAGATTCCGATAAGCCCCCGCCCGCAGACCCCGACAACCAACGGCCAGGGTTGTCGGGAAGAGGCCCTTGTCCTCATCAACATGGGGACAAGGTGCTTTGGGGGGGGGGGCGCAGGGCGCCCCCCTCCCCCAAAGCACCCACCCCCCATGTTGAGGGCATGCGGCCTGGTACGGTTCAGGAGGGGGGGGGGCGCTCGCTCGTCCCCACCCCCTTTCCTGACCGGCCAGGCTGCGTGCTCGGATCGGGGTCTGGTATGGATTTTAGGGGGGACCCCACGCCGTTTTTTCGGCGTAGCGGGGTTCCCCTTTATAATCCATACCAGACCTAAGGGCCTGGTATGCCCCGCGACGGGGCTCGCAAGGTGTCAATCTAGCCGATAAAAGCGGCAAGATTGACATCCTTTTCTAGTCCCGTCGCACCTGAGTCACGTTCAAAATGAACGGACTTGTCCGTGTGTGGGCAAGTCCGTTCATTCTGAAAGTCCGCCGGAACTCCGGCGAAAGTCCGTCGGAAAGACGGGCGGACTTAGCCCGCCGGAAAATCCCGGCGTGTGTGGGCAAGTCCGTTCGTTTTAAAGTCCGGCGCACCTGGCGGACAAAGTCCGTCGGAAAGTGTGCCGGACCAAGTAGGATAGAAAGTCCGCTCGTGTGTACGCGGCATTATACATCGCAAAAACCCTGGCCTGCGGAACCTCCAGGAAGAATAGGAAGGGCTTCCCACAATCTCTAGCGAACAAAAAGCTGTGAAGGGGGGGGGAGAGCAACATTGAGATGCAACGAAGTGTTGGCCTTGAGGTAGAAGGATAAAAGGCATGTGCACATGTTGTCCACCATCCATGACGACACTACAATTGAGGTTCAGAGAAGATGAGGTCCCATTGAAAAGCCAACATGTGTCTAAGATTATAATCTCTACGGGGGTGGGGGTGGATTTCAACGATCAAATGATTCAGCCCTATTTGTCAATAAGGAGGTCCCAATTCTGGTACAAGAAGGTAGCAATTTATCTAATCCATTTGGCCATTTATAATTCCTATGTAGTCTACAGCAAATCCACAGAAAGCCCCATCCCCTTCCTAAAATTCATAGAAGAAGTTGTCATGTCCCTCATCTATCAACAAAGACACCCCTCCTCCCACAAGACCTTCACTCGGAGGCTGTTAGCTGACTTCATGAGCGCCACTTCCCCTTCCACATTCCACCATCTGAAGCAGGCCAAAGACGGCAAAAAAAATCTTGCGTGTGCAGCAAAAGAGGATTTTGAAAAGATACCAGCTACCATTGTCCCCAGTGTCCCTCCCAACCTGGCCTTTTCATTGGTGAATGCTTCCAACTTTATCATACATCCCTAAAATATTAGCCCATATTTTTAACCATTTCCATCATCTGTACTGACCATTTTCCATGCTTCCCCAAATAACCATGCCACTGCCTTCCACGTGAACTGACCCTGGCCTGTTTTTTGACTATGCCTCTGCCTACCGTTTGGACTGCTTCCACGTGAACTGACCCTGGCCTGCTTTATCAACTACGCTACTGCCCACCACTTGGGCTGCTTGCATGTGAACTGACCCTGGACTGTTTTATGGGCTATGCTTTTGCCTACCGCTCGGACTGATCTGTTGCCCTGCTACTGTAGTACACAGGGGTCTCACATATGTGAGGGGCTACAGAATTGTTTTTACAGATAGAGAAAACATTTTTTTTTGTTTTCTCCGGGTTTCAGAATTTCCGGATTAGGGTCTGGTGTCCGGAGGCTTCATAGAGATTTGGGTGGGTCGAAGGTTCTATCCCTGTGCCCCTGTGCACAGGTCATACCTGATTGCGGCCCTCAGCCTGCTACTGACTTACTGCCATCATGCCTCTGCCTGCCGCATGAATGGACCACAACGCTACCTGGACTATGCAAATAATTACCTGTAGCAAGAGGCAGTATGTTTATGAAGGGCTGGAGAGTGGTACAATAATGAGTGTCTGCAGGTAACAGTATACCAGGACTAATATTATGGCTGTGCTGGCTGTCTCTGCCGGGACAATTTTTATGGATTGTGCTGTGCTGACAATATCCTTGTGCTGACTATAGACAATATTCCTGCCTGCTGCCGGGATAATTGCTGTGACGGATCCTATCCCACACTCCGCGGAGTGCTTCCGTCAGTAATGCCGCTTCCTCCAGTCTGACCATCAGAGAGATATATTATTATAGCTGCATTGAATACATTATTGCACATTACACTAGTCTCAGGATTCAAACGCAAAGCATGCTGCTTATAGACACATGCCTTAACCTACCGCACCACTGAGCTGCTTGAATTCAAGTCTAGCTGAAAATAGCCTGTAGAATCTTGAATGATTTATTGGACAGAATACAGCCTTTTTATATAAATAAATAAAGAGTGGGGTGAATGGCGCTCCCTTTTGGGGGGTATGTAAAATGTATGTGCAACACCAGTGCTAGCAGAACCACTGTGGTGATATGCTCATAATGAAACTAAAATAAATTAAATTAAGACAACCCCCTATAAACATATACCTATATAAACACTAAACAATCAGTGCAAAATTCTGTTAAAACAAACAGTGAATAAAAATAAAAATATAAGTGATACATCAAACCATCAGTATAGATAAAACATAACACCCGCATGTATACTGAGGTAATCAACGGTGCTGAGCATATGTGCAAACGTGCCACAAAAAATATATTGATGCAATAAAAAAGTGAGAGAGCCCTCAGTGCTCCAAAAAAAGGGAATGTAAATAATATTTGTGTATCAGAAAAGTTCCAAACAGTCTGGTGACTCTTGTGCTCAGATAAAAAATTGGTGACTTCTGTGCTCCCCCTATGGCTCCCCACTCACCGGCTCCCAATCCCCTGCAGGGGTGACAGGCAATATGGGATATCATAGGCAATCTTCACAGATGGTATCCTGTAGTTGCTGTAGCAATGGCTCCTGTTTCCCCTGCTTCCGCTATCCCAGGACGTCCGGATCAGTCATCTGTACACCACAGCTTCCGCCACCACATCCAAGAAGGGGATCACCAGAGAACAGTCACCAGAGATACCACTCCATAGTGTAGTATATTAATTAAAAATGCTTTATTTAAAACAAATACTTCCCATAGGGAATAAAGCTAAAAACAGCACTACAGGAAGAGCCGGCTCTTCCTGGATATCGTATACACACATGGTGTAGTCTGTCAGGGGCTTAGCGATGGAACTATATTGTGGGACAAACTTCCTATAGTACCCAGCTGACCAGGACCTGGGTTTTAGTACGGGGGGGTCGGCCACTTGGCAACTGCCTCAATCTTAGCAGGCTCAGGTCGTTGTTGTCCACTGCCTACTCGATGTCCAAGGTACTGTACCTTGGTCATCCCTATGCTGCATTTCTCTGACTTAAGGGTTAGTCCTGCAGTCTTGCTGCGGTCTAACACGACACCCAGGTGAACCAGATGGTCCTCCCAGATATCACTGTAGATCACAATGTCTTTCAGATATGCACAAACATAGTCCTAGAAGCCATCAAGGAGTTGGTCTACCATTCTCTGGAGAGTCGCCGGTGCATTCTTCATCCAAAATGGCATTAGTTTAGACCAGTATAGGCCAAATGGGGTAATGAGCGCTGATTTCAGAATAGATTCCGCATCCAAAGGAATTTGCCAGTACCCTTTGCATAGGTCAAGGGTTGTCAGGAATTTTCTAAGAGCAATGCGATCTAACAGATCATCCACCCGGGGCATAGGGTAAGTGTTGGTGCACTCATTTAATCGGCGGTAGTCTACGCAGAAGCGAGTCGTGCCATCCCACTTTGGTACAAGGACCACCGGGGAAGCCCAGGGGCTGCTGGATTGCTCAATGACTCCCAACTCAAGCATCTCCTTAATCACATGACGCATCCCCTCTCTCACTTCGTCAGGTATCTGGTAAGCCGCACGTCTTAGTGGCAGTTGTCTCCAACTCGGTGCACTGCCATAGTAGTGTACCCAGGGACTGTGCAGAACATTTCTCTTCTCTGACTAAGGATCTGTCTAGCTTTTTCTCTCTGCGTCAGCCCTAGCTGATCGTCAAGCTTTATCGTCTCTATCCCTGCAGTAATTCTATTTAGCTCCGGGAGCACCAGCAGGGGAAGGTTCTCAGAATCTTCCACAGCTGGAGCACATATAGCGGCTATCTCTCCTGATCTTTCCCAGTATGCTTTCAACATGTTCACATGAAAAGTCCGTCTGACTCTTTCATCCAAACATTTAGCTACTAGGTAGGTTGTGTCACAGAGCTTTGCCACAACCCAGTAAGGTCCCTGCCAAGTGGCCTGTAACTTGTCCTGCTTGGTTGGCCTGAGGGCAAGAACCTTCTGCCCAACCTCCAGAGTGCGGTTCCGAGCAGTACGATCGTACTATCATTTCTGCCACTTTTGGGCAGCCCGAAGGTTCTCTTGGACAGTGTCCGTGAGCTCCTTCAGTCTGTCCCTAAACTCAAGAACGTATGCTACTATAGAGGACCCTTGGGGATCAATTCCCCCTTCCCAGTGGGCTCTGAATAGATCTAGGGGCCCCCTCACCCGCCTCCCATACAGTAACTCAAACGGGGAGAACCCGGTAGATTTGTGCAGCACCTCCCAACAAGCAAAGAGAAGGTGCAGCAGATAACTCTCCCAATCCCTGTGAGAGGTTGTGAATGTCCTAAGCAGCTGTTTCAGTGTTCCATTAAACATCTCACACAGTCCGTTGGTCTGGGGATGATAAGGAGATAAGGGGGTGATAAGGAAAGCTCTGTAGGGGCTTTATCCCACAGAGCCCCCATAACTGCTGAGTGAGCTCAGCAGTGAACTGGGTCCCCTGCTCGGAGATGATTTCCCGAGGGAAACCCACCCTGGCAAAGATCCGGAGCAAGGCATCAGCCATGGTTTCTGCATGGATATTTGCCAGGGGAATGGCCCCCGGATACCGGGTGGCATAATCCACCACAGTAAGGATATATCTCTTCCCAGAAGGACTAGGTCGGGGCAATGGTCCAACCAGGTCTACGGGAACGCGGCTAAAGGGTTCATCAATGATCGGTAAAGGGTGTAGGGGAGCTTTCAGTGGGCCCCCATGCTTACCCACCCGCTGGCATGTGTCACAGGTCCGGCAATATTGTCGGACATCCCCTGTAATCCCTGGCCAAAAAAACGAGCCAGACGGTAGAGGGTCCTGGACATCCCCAGGTGTCCGGCTAAGGGTATGTCATGCCCAATGCACAGCAGGTCATGCCGATATCTGCGGCACAACCAGCTGCCGCTTGGGTGGATGGGAGGCTGTCTTTCCCTCAGTAATCCGATAGAGTAATCCCTGGACCCACTCTACCCTCTCCCCCTCCAACCCCCCAGGGTCCAATCCTGCTCTTTTCCTATAGATAGCTAGGGAAGAGTCGCTGAGAGTTGCCTGAGCAAAGTCTTGGGGAGAAGCCCAAGTCGGGGTAGGAATAGCTGTGGTTGTACAGTCTAGGTCAGGGGTGACAGATCTTACCTGGGTCCCGTCCTCAAGGGAGCGCACCTCCATCCGGGCTTGCTGATGGGTGGTAACAGGGCAGGCTTCCATGGATACATGCAGGCAGAAGGCTGAATTTAAACGTCCCAAATCATTGCCCAACAAAACCTCTGCAGGTAAGTTCTGCATTATTCCAACTTCCACTTCTTTGGCTCCCGAACCCCAATCAAGGTGAATCCTGGCAGTGGGGACCCGCATAACATTTCCCCGGTTACCCGCACAGCCACAGACCGTCCCGTCTGCTCTGCCAAGTTTATCATCCGGGACTTTTTAAGGGCAATAGTAGCTCCTGTGTCCCGCAGTCCCTGGGCAGCCCGACCATTAATCCACATGGGTTGTTGATGGTGCAAACGATTATCCATAGCGGCAGCTTGCACAGAGTCTGCTTCATGTAGAATTCCAATATTCTCCTGCCCAAGGGGCCTGTTGTTCCACGCGTCCTGGGAAACATTCTGTGGACAATACCTCCTAACATGACCTGCTTGGTTGCATCTGTAGCAGAGGTCTCCTTTCCCTCGTGAAGATGGTAGCTGAGTTGGACCAGAGATCGACAGCTGGTGTGGAGGGGCAATGCTCCGTGGAATGTTGGGGACAGGCCAGGCTGGGGTCTTAGGCTCTGGTTGTACAGACTGCCTTGAATCCATGTATTGGTCAGCTAGGGTGGCAGCTTCATCTATTGTGACTGGCCGCTGATCCTTTACCCAGTCTCTAACTTCAAGTGGGGTATGACCGTAGAATTGTTCCAGGAGAAATAGCTGGAGTGCATCTGCCATGGTAACAGCTTGGCGCCCGGTCATCCAACTCTCTGCTGCTCAGGTCATTTGATGAGCCCATTCTGTGTAAGGCTCTCTCTCCTTTCGGCGGAGGTTGCAAAACCTCAAACGGTGTGCCTCTGGAGTAATGCCGAAGCAAGCCAATAGTCTTTCTTTTACCTGGTCATAGTCCTGGCTGATCTTGTCTGGGACATTATTGTATGCCTCTGCAGCCCTTCCTGTGAGCCGGCTGACCAGGAGCGTGACCCAATCTGCTTTATTGACACCTTGGAGACCGCATTGCCGCTCAAACATTTGCAGGTAAACATCCATCTCATCTTCCCCGTCTTGAAACATTCGGAAGGCGGCATAGGGTAGCTTTTTGGGGGCCACTGGAGCTTCCCGGTTGAACATAACTGACGCTCCTTGGTCCCGCTGGAGTTCAGCCATTCGCAGCTTGGACACCTCTCGTAACACTTGACTGATAACCTCCTGTGGGAGGTGAGTACCATACAAGGCCAGTCGCCACTGGACATCATGCTGGAACTCTGACGCTTCTGAGTTATCTGCTGGTGGGTTGCTGGCCTGGTCGATCTCCATTAGTTCAGTGATGAGAGTCACTTTGGATTTGTTGCTGGAAAAATTTCCACGGGCTTCCAAAAGATCCTTCAAGGTGCTGCGCTTGAGTCTGGTGTAGTCTGGTGTAGTGATGTTCCATCTGCTGTTAGGAGCAGGGGGTCCCGGTGGTGGTTTGGGTATGCCTAGGCAAGAGGAAGCATCCCACAGCTTGCCACCAATTGTGATGGATCCTATCCCACACTCTGCTGAGTGCTTCCATCAGTAATACCGCTTCCTCCAGTCTGATCATCAGAGAGATATATTATTATAGCTGCCTTGCATACAAGTCTAGCCGAAAATAGTTTGTAGAATCTTGAATGATTTATTGGACAGAATACAGCCTTTTTATACAGTTTAACACAAGGGGTTAGATAATGAGGTAGGGCTGGCTCATGGATACTCCCCCCTCCCCTCTAGCAACAACTTAAAAGACAATTATATAATTCACATGTTAATTGACACAGCACTTCAGGCAGCCTAGGTGACCAGACAGTCCGTCTCCGCAGGTAAATGTGAAAGCTCTTTCAAGGATCATGTATTGTTCAGAATTAACAACCAAGAATAGTCTTTGGACAAGTCCAAGAAAACAGTCTCTCAAAAATGTAACAAAAAAAAAGATTAATATAGTAATACCAAATAACAGGGTGAATGTGGACAGAAAAAGGTCCTTGCAGCCAGTGTCCGCGACAATTATTATTGCTGTCGCTAAGCACATCCCTGCCTGCTGCCTGGACCAGTGCTCTCCTCTGTGGATACTACTAAAAGCACAGGTAATGCTTTTTTTTTTTTTTTTTTTACCCTCTCCGCAATAGAATTTATTTTGGATTGTAATTCTTGGTATGTACATGCTATGTGTTAGAAATATGAAGGGCTTTCAAAAATTATAGGTTGCCAGGAAATTATATATGTCATTTATGCTACTAGAACGCCTGATGGTGCTACTTGGATGTTGGCCCTCTGAATGTGGCCAGGCTCTGTAAAAGGCTCACATATGTGGTAGCAGAATGTGTTTTGGGGTGTCATCTTTGCTATGTACATGCTATCTGTTGGAAATATCTGATAAATGGACAACTTTGTGTAAAAAAATGCGTTTCATTTTTTTTCCACATTTTCCAAAAACTTCTAGAAAAAAATGAACCGTTCAAAAGACTCATTATGCCTCATAGATTACAGGTTGGGGTGTTTGCTTTCCAAAATGGGGTCATTTTGGGGGCAATTCTATTGTCCTGGTGCTCCAGGGCCTTCAAAAGTGTAATTTAATAGGTGGTTGAGAAATGAGATGTGTCATTTATGCTCGTAGAAAGCCTGATGGTGCTACTTCAATGTTGGGCCCTTGTATTGTTGTGGAAAATGTTATATTAATGTATTGTCATAAGTCTCCCAGTGTGTGTTCAATCACAGCCCACTCTAAAGAGCTGACTGGGGCAGACCGACGCTGGCTGAGACCTGTTAGGTAGTGGAAAACTTCCTGGTGTTTGGAGAGAAGTGTTTGCGGAGAGAGGGCATGTCCGCCAGCAAAGGGCCCCTGTGCAATGCACAGAACGATCGTCTGGTGGGGATGCGTTCACTCTGCAAAGACATTATCGGTTTAGAGGTGTTTTGCTCTTGTCACCCCTGGTATGCCTGATCAACATGTTTGGGGTGCCATGACGTACACCTGCAGATAATCTCCCATGCACGAGGAACTTTAGTCATCGTCATTTAGTATATTGTATCATGTCCTGTAGTCATTGTTCATTGGTTGTTTTGTGTTCTGTTGTTAAATCCTTATATGGTCACTCACATCCTGTGAGGTCATATCCTGTGAGGCTGAGGTCATATCCTGTGAAGGAAGCGATTGGCTGTTGGGGCCAGGGCTTCCTGTTTGTGATTGCTTTTGTGGTCTTTTGAATAAAGGAGGCAGACTGAGAGCTGTAAGGGCAGTCTTGCTGAGATGAGAATGTAAGAAGGATGTGTTGTGATTCTATTTGTAAGCATGAGGCACACACCAGAGGATGAGATACACCAGAGGAGAGACATATGATCAAAAGGTGAGATGGTATTATATCATTAGACGAAATTGTTATTATGATTAGAAACAGGAGATTTGGCTGTGTGCAGCCAAATTTCGCTAACAGAATGGCGAGCCAGGTACTTTATGGAGCAGACAGGACCCCCGTCCACATCGGTGAGAAAAGGGGGAGAATGGATCCCAGTCTAGGACATTTCTTTCCGATGTGTTGGGGAGCCTTTGCTCTGCAAAAGAACAAATTTTTCGTCTTTTGAAATAATGCTGGAAGTTTGATCGTATGTCTGGTGTGTGTGCCTGTGTGTGTGATTTGTATTTCGAATCTTTGTGTAAGGAGACTGTGTTTGTGCGTGTGACTGATGCTGTGTAACAAGTTTGTAATGCATATGAGAAATATAAATGTATGAATTGATATTATTTGCAGCCTACAATGTGTGTGTGGCTGAGTAGTTTTGTAAGTAGCTGAACCTGTTTGTAAAGATGCCATGAGTTTAGTGAAGGGGCAGGCATTGTTGTTTTTGTATTGAAAGGGGCTACGCCCTGGGGAAAGGGTACTATAATGTTCTGAACAGACATACAAGCATTCAATGTCTTGCTGATGTGAACTGAGTTTGAGGGTATGTTATAGCCGTGTAATTGTGGGTTATGTGGCTTGGTTGTTTCATTGGATAGCATGTGTTCCTAAGTTGTGCTTTTTTACAACTTTAACACTTTTAAATGTTTGTCTAAGCCTTCATTTAGTATCTCAAATGTGTAAGTTTTTGGGGAGACATTTTTGGTTTTGGCAGGAAAATGGTTTTTGTCTGCTACTTCCTTTTGTTCTCTTGTTGTTGTTGTCTACCATGTGACTACGGTCGGCCATTTTCTTTTCCTTTGTGTGTGAACTTTGAAATGTTTATCCATCTTGGTCAGTTTTGGCGGGAAAATGCGCCATTTTGTTGGGGTCTGGCTTTTGTTGTGGTCACCATGTGCATCGGTGGCCATTTTGAAGACCTGTGAGGCTTCCTATAGGGAAATCTGTTCCATTGTGTATTCCTTTGTGTGTGCAAAGCCATGTGCTTTAAGCTACAATCTGGCTTTTAGGCACCATTTTGTGAATTCTATTTTTGTACTGTTTACATACTTTTCAAGGAAACTATTGCATTTTCTGTTTTGAATATCGGTTTTAAGTTGAAATGCCTGTCGCATATCCAAGTGCCCATGCATTGTTGGGACATCACAATAGGAGCTGTTTACACCCTGTGGGGGTCTCAGGCTTCTAGGTAATAGTATGGGGGGAGTTCTGACTCTCAGAGTCAAATAGAATGTATTGTTTAAGACATTTTATTTCATGTCTTATGTAATTTTATGTCTTGTCATTTGTTAACGTCGGCCATTTTCTGTAGTCCGGGTTTCATTCACCATTTTGCCGTGGACCGATTTTCGATTGCTGCAACTGCCTTTTTGTTTATGCTGATTTTAGTCTCCAGCGAAATATCTCTGGTTTTGTACTGATTTCCATTTCCAGTAGAATCATTTAGGTTTTTATTCCAGTTGTTTTTAAAGAAGTTTATGTTTCGAGTGAAGATTTCTAATGTCTT
Organism: Aquarana catesbeiana; assembly: GCF_042186555.1. NCBI lineage: Eukaryota > Metazoa > Chordata > Amphibia > Anura > Ranidae > Aquarana > Aquarana catesbeiana. The sequence continues at coordinate 607,524,047 of NC_133324.1, read as the reverse complement.
GATAGACAAAATATGAAGCTATTCAAGGCTTCCCCTCCCCCTCCCTCTTCCTACTCAGGTGTGCAACAGGAAGTTGGTGGGAGGGGCTTGGGGTCTTTTGACTTGTGTTTGGAAGGACAAAATCATTTTTATTTTTAAATTATATTAAGGTTTATACTGTAATACAGTTTTGGGTAGAGAGTAAACAGGAGGCATCCAAGTTGTTGTAATATCTAGGTACAGAGAGAAGCCATAAGATTGTTTTGAATAGTGGAGGATTTCATGGTGTTTTGTAGTTTGCCTGACAACACATTTATAGGGCTGCCGATAACCGGTTGTAGAGCATGTAAATGTGTGGATTAGTACGCTAGCACACCGGGAGGCCGTGTAAAATAATCGGAGAACGCCGGGTGCCAGTACTGTAAAAATAGTCACTAAGCAGTACTGATCCGAAAACTAGTGCAAGAGTGCCCTGGATGCAGGGACCGTCATAAGCGATTCGAATCATCATGGGTAATTTTGGTCCATGCGTTGGAGGAAAAAAATGAGGCTCCACACCAGTCAGACAGCTGCACCTCACATGAGATCTGGGTTTGGGGCTCCGGACATGAGACCCCTTAAAGATTGGCAGATATGGTCGGAGGGTACAGTAAGGTGTATTCCTTTGGAAGGTACTTTTGATGTCTGGAGGTACGAGACCCCAGAATAAAGATACCTTGGAAGTAGTTCAGCTGTGGCTTCAGAAATCTGTAATGTTGAGTGAGTTGATGGATGCGTAGTACACGTTTGTGTGATTAAAAATACACAGGCCTGTTTTTGAACTTTGTGTGGCTGGTCCATGCAAAGATTTCGAAATGCTCTCGTGCTTTTCAAATTGTATTCTTTTTCTATCGCTAAAAGAGTGAAGGCAGCATTCCATCTGGTCGTTTTTATTTTTTTCATTTTTCGTTTTTGGGAACTATGAAATATCTCCCCCACATTTGTATTTAAATGTTTGTCTTTGTTTCATTGTTTGTATGTGGTAACAAGATTTTTGAACCTACCGCGACAGCCCTCTTGCATGTCGCGGCTGTTGTATTTTAGAAAAAAACGTGAAAGTAAGATTTACAGAGGGTTTAGTTATTATCGGTTTTGTGGAATGTCAGTGACAATTTACTAATGTACATGAATGTTGTATTGTTTACCATTCTTTGAAGGATAGAGTAATAACTTTTGTTTATAAGTATCTTTTCAGGTCCAAGGAGTTTCTAGAACTGTGTGTACAGGTGTATAAGAAGGTAAAAGTATCATAGGCTATTTCACTGTTTTAATCTGCACCATTCTAAACCCTGCATGTCTTCCTCCAGTTTGTAATGAGGAGGGAAGAAAAGGGGGGATGAGAATGGTGAGAATAACAATTTTTTTCAAACCAATAATACTAACCTTTGTAATTCTAACCAAGTTTGTGCCAAGACTGTCTTTCTTTGATGGAATTTGAATCAGCAAGCAGCAGTCTGGTGAAAGAGGCTCCCATCCCAGATGCTAAGAACCTTTTTGTCACTGGTTCCAGGTATTGCACCCCAGATGGTAAGCCACGCACAGGTTATGCAGTGACCACAGTCCCGATGTCTGGGTTATTGTCATATGAGGTTTGTTTGAAGGTCAACCAAAACCAGAGTTGTACTTTCCTCATTAGCTGTCACCTACATTCTCAGCTGATGGGGTGGGTGCAATCACTGTAACATGAACTTCAAAAGATTCACCACAGGGTTCACAAGTCCATCCTGGACCCTGACACAATAACCAGTTTACATTCTTTCCAACCAGGTGACTGGGTCATTGTAAAGAAGCTTGAGGGATGAGACCACGCCAGCCACTGCAAGAAGCGGATCAACCACAAAGAGTAGAGGAGTATCTTCGTTAATTTATATTTTTTTGTTTAATAAATTTTGGCAAGGGTAACGATGAAAAGCATCCCAACTAGCTAAGAAAGAGAACAGGACACATGGTCGGGTATTAGTGCCCCAGCGATGACGGCGGTACATGCTATATGTGACGTCCATATTGGTGTGAGGAGTTTTGACAGACTAGTAAAATCCAAACAGACACCTGTCAATAGAACTTAACAACAAAACATTTCTAGAGGGTAAAATGAATTATAATTTTAACAATAGCTCTGGTTCTTGCCAGCTTTGGTATCGGGATAACTAGGTAGCCCACAAGTGTGCTACAACTAAAGTTTGGTATTAATATGGATCTACAGCTTATAAGGTAATTTCCCGTAAGGCAAGAGGCTCATGTGTGCTGGTGAAACTCGTCCCAGCATCTTATGTCGTGACCGATCGTGAGGATCTGATGGCGCGAGAGAAGGTAAGAATGGCAGGGACAGCTGGAAGGGAATTGCTTGGTCACAGTGGGGGCTTGAGCTTATGAAACGCTTGAACAATTTCTCATCCATTGAGGATGGGATGTTTCATGTAACTGTTGAAGCTACAAGGAAGTTCCCACATTCCAAGGGGGTTTCTGGGAATTCATAAGTAAAGATTGTTATAGCTGGATCGGGGATAGTAGTGACAAAGTTCAGGCCCATATGGATAAGGTTTAGATCCCTACAAGGCAAAGCCAGAGCTATAGCTAGTGAAGGTTGGAATCCATTTTAAGGGGTTGGGAATTGTTGGAGATTTCATTTTTATCTTGCAGCGGATCATAGTGAAGGAAGTAGGGGTATATATACTCATGTTGTCTTTGTTTCTATTCCTTCTATATGCCATGATGAGGTGCTCCTGTTGCCTGATTGGATGCGTGACCAGAGCCTGAGCAGATGACCACATCTTCCCTGATGAGATGCCCCGAAGCCCGACCCATGTACAAGACACAGAGGATCCCAGACCGACCGGCGACTACTACAGCTCACCACGTCATCCCCAACAGAGTCTACATGTCAAGCCGTGTTTTACTTTTTATGGACTAAGAAGAAGATCAGGATTCATCGAGGGACACATGGGATCATATGACAAGAGGAGAGGCTGTTGTGGAAAATTTTATATTAATGTATTGTCATAAGTCTCCCAGTGTGTGTTCAATCACAGCCCGCTCTAAAGAGCTGACTGGGGCAGACCGACGCTGGCTTAGACCTGTTAGGTAGTGGAAAACTTCCTGGTGTTTGGAGAGAAGTGTTTGCGGAGAGAGGGCATGTCCGCCAGCAAAGGGCCCCTGTGCAATGCACAGAACGATTGTCTGGTGGGGATGCGTTCACTCTGCAAAGACATTATCAGTTTAGCGGTGGTTTGCTCTTGTCACCCCTGGTATGCCTGATCAACATGTTTGGGGTGCCATGACGTACACCTACAGATAATCTCCCATGCAGGAGGAACTTTAGTCATCGTCATTTAGTATATTGTATCATGTCCTGTAGTCATTGTTCATTGGTTGTTTTGTGTTCTGTTGTTAAATCCTTATATGGTCACTCACATCCTGTGAGGTCATATCCTGTGAGGCTGAGGTCATATCCTGTGAAGGAAGCGATTGGCTGTTGGGGCCAGGGCTTCCTGTTTGTGATTGCTCTTGTGGTCTTTTGAATAAAGGAGGCAGACTGAGAGCTGTAAGGGCAGTCTTGCTGAGATGAGAATGTAAGAAGGATGTGTTGTGATTCTATTTGTAAGCATGAGGCACACACCAGAGGATGAGATACACCAGAGGAGAGACATATGATCAAAAGGTGAGATGGTATTATATCATTAGACGAAATTGTTATTATGATTAGAAACAGGAGATTTGGCTGTGTGCAGCCAAATTTCGCTAACAGTATGTGGCCAGGCTGTGTAAAAGTCTCACACATGTGGTATCACCATACTCAGGAAGAGGAGCAGAATGTATTTTGGGGTGTAATTTGTTGTAAGCATATGCTCTGTTAATATGACAATTTTGTAAAAAAAAAAAAAATCTTCATTTTGCAAAGAATTGTGGGAAAAAATGACAACTTAAAAAAAAATCACCATGCTACTTACTTAATACCTTGTAATGTCTACTTTCTAAAAAGGGGTCATTTGGGGGGTATTTGTACTTTCCTGACTTGATAGTATCTCAAGAAATGAGATAGGCCTTCAGTACATCAGGTGTGATCAGATGTGATCAATTTTCAGTGATTGGCACCATAGTTTGTAGACTGTATAACTTTCACAAAGACCAAATAATTTACACTAATTTTGGTTATTTTTGCCAAAGATATGTGGCAGTATAAATTTTGGCCAAAATATATGAAGAAAAATTACTAATTTGCAAAATTTTATGACAGAAACAAAGAAAAAGGCATTTTTTTCACAAAATTAAGGTCTTTTTTATTTATAGCACAAAAAATAAAAAACTCACTAGTGATTAAATACCACCAAAAGAAAACTCTATTTGTGTGAAAAAAAGGACACAAATTTTATATGAGTACAGTGTTGCATGACTATGTAATTGTCATTCAAAGTGTGAGAGCACTGAAAGCTGAAAATTGGTCTGGGCAGGAAGGGGGTGTAAGTGCACTGTATTAAGGTGGTTAAATATCATGCTGGGGGGGTGTCTATAGTATGCCCGTAAAATGGCACAGTTTTCTCATGTTTACAACAATACCACAACAAAATGACATTTCTAAAGGAAAAAAAGGTCACTTAAAACTGCTTGCGGCTGTAATGTATTGTCGGGTCCCGGCAATATAGATAAAAATCATTGAGAAAAACACATGGGTCCCCCATTACAAGGCTCTTTGGGTCTGGTGTGGATATTAAGGGGAACCCCGCAAATTAAAAAAATGGCATGGGGGGGCCCCCAGGCACTATATACTCTGAACAGAAGTATATATACTATACAAGTGTAAATATAATACTGCGCTAACAATCAAAATTAAAACTAAAACTAAAAATAAAAATAAAGCTGCGACTAAAGTGTTATACGACACAAATCAGAATATTGGGGAAAAAAAGTTGCGCTAGTAAAGTGTGGTGAGAACAGCAGATGAGTGCCACAAAATATATTAAATAAATAGTGAAAGAACCCAAATGATGTTTGTGTACACTAATGAGCCGAACACACAAACACATAAAAATTTTTTAAACAATGTCCGTACAATTAATATACAACAGAGTGAAGTAAATTGCAAAAATAATGCTAAATATCAAAGTCCATAGAAAGAAAAAAGCACACCCCAAAGTGACAAGTGATGAAAATTCTTGTTGTGTTGAAAAAAGTGCATAAATGGGACCTCCACCTTCAAGAAAATGCTGCCGCTTACCAGAGAGAATTGGTCCCTGATTATAGGGGACCGCACTGAGCAGACGGCTGGAACCCCAGCCTGGGATCTCACAGGCAGGCACTAGTTGACATCACGTCCAAAAGACTCCTCGTCATATATCGCAGCAGAGTGATGCAGCGTGAGGTATTTACCATAAAAAAACAGAATGCTCCACATAGCATAAAACCTTTTGACATTTATTGAATAAAAAGTAGCTAAATGAACACTTACAAATCAGCAGATATACATCAGCATAAAAAGAAAAGCCGGCCGGGTCCAGATCAGCCTGTAGCTTCCGGGACTGCACGTGTAGCGGTGATGTCAGGACGTGGCTCCTCCTCCCTACGTCGTTTCGTCACTAGGGGACGTGGTCACGGGATACGGGCGGCGTCCTGATGCACGGCTTAAATAGAGAGAGATCCCACCTCCCTCCGACGAGATACCTTAGGCGCCATCCCACTTAAGGGAAAAACTAAGGGCAACTAGATAATTTCACAACGTAGCTCTTGATAAGCATACAAAAATAGAATAAAATTAGCTGATTAAGCACAGAGCCACAAACACATATACAAAAATATGTATCTCGGAAATACGAAAAATACAAATATAGAAATGTCAATTAGATAAACCTAATGTGAATGAAATTTTTTTTTAATTTAAAATTATGCACCGCTAACAGAGCAGATCCACTGTAATAGGCGGTTCCTAAAGTCCTTAGCCCAAACAAATTGGCTCAAAACTCAAACAAATTCATTACTTAAAAATCGACGTCATACCCCCTAGTGAACTATCATGATGTATATTAATAAGTATCAAAAACAACTGTATTATATTTATAAGAGGACTAAGATTATATCACAGTGTCTCCCTGAAGTGAGAAGGCGCCCTCTAAATGAGACTAACAGATATAAATCTTAACAAAACTTACAAGATCAGCAGGTAGTGAGAAAAAATATTAAATAATTGGGAACATCTTAAGGCCCACACGGATTCAGATATTCTCAAATCAAATGGACAAACATGATATATCAGAAACAGACCTGCAGTAAACCTAAGTGACTAGGAATTATCGATAAAGGAATTAACATCTACATTGATGTTGAGGCCAAAAGGGGTATAAGTCTTTAGCTTATGGACCCAAGCCATCTCCAATCCTGAGATGCTTCTAATAAGAGCACTACCCCTCCAATGAGGCCTGAATTTATCGATTCCCCAAAAAATTGTGCCTGTGGGATCTCTGTCATGGAAAGTAAGGTAATGTTTTGATACATATAGAAAAAGCAGTACAGCGCATAAAGTAAATAAAATACAGTAAAAATAAATATAAACTAAAGTCCAAAATACACAAATTGCAAACAATATTCCAGTGATTCCTCCAGTGACTCAGGTGACATATGGAAAATGCAAGGTGACTGTAGTGACATACACGGACCTCCACCTTCGGTGACACCAGCTGCTCACCTTAATAGATGGACCCCTGAGTGAATCAGTCACTCAGGGGTCCATCTATTAAGGTGAGCAGCTGGTGTCACCGAAGGTGGAGGTCCGTGTATGTCACTACAGTCACCTTGCGTTTTCCATATGTCACCTGAGTCACTGGAGGAATCACTGGAATATTGTTTGCAATTTGTGTATTTTGGACTTTAGTTTATATTTATATTTATTTTTACTGTATTTTATTTACTTTATGCGCTGTACTGCTTTTTCTATATGTTAATTCATGGGATTTGATAAATTTACCCTCAGTATCACAGCTGCTATTTAGTTAGGTTTGTGGTCCGCGCTGGTTGATTTTTGTTTATAAATGTTTTGATACAGAGTGCTTAGTGAATCCTCTCCTAATGTTGCTAATATGCTCGTTTAATCGCACCTGCAATGGTCTCTTGGTCCGGCCCACATACTGCAGGCCACAAGGGCACTGCAGCATGTAGACGACCCCAGACGTGGAGCAGGTGATAAAAGGCTCAATACTGAAGGATTTTCGGGTGCAAGTAGAGGTAAAGTTCACAGACATTCTAGTCCTGAACCCATTAATGGAACAGACCTGACACCTCCTACATTGGTAGTACCCGGTTAGTTCTGAAAAGAAAGTAGACCTAGGAGTGGGAGGGTCAAGAGTGTTGGGTGCCACTTTATCCCTAAGTGATGGTGCCCCCCTAAAAACTACCTGAGGTTTATCTGGTAAGATGGATGTTAACACCCTATAATTTTTAAGAATATACCAATATTTATTGATAATATGCTTAACCCTAGAGTGCTGACAGGAGAAGTCAGTAATAAAGGGGCAGCGATAAGAAGCATCAACTGGACCCTCAGCTCGTACAGTAAGTAAATCTTTACGATCCACTTTAGCTACTTGATCAAAAGTACTAGCAACAAAATCCGGAGAGTATCCCTTGGCCAAAAACAGTTAAAATCTGTGCTTGAGTGTGAAAAGTAGCAGCATCAGTACAATTGCATTTTAGTCTAAGAAACTGGCTTTTAGGTACAGACCTAAGCCATGAAGCATGATGACAGCTATCTTGGGGAATGAAGGAATTCCTATCCGTCGGTTTAAAGTATGTGGAGGTGACAAATTCATTATTATGTATGAAGATGGTAAGGTCCAAAAAGTGAATCTGCTCAGAGCTGGCCTCATAATTGAGCTGGATACCTCTATTGTTACTATTAAGAAAACACATAAATTCAGATAGGTCAGAATCAGTACCATCCCACAGGAGGAGGATGTCGTCTATGTAATGAGCCCACAAGGTCACCTGGGGCCTTGGCTGGGCATAGACGACATCCTCCTCCCACCTGGCCATGAATAAATTAGCCAGGCTTGGGGCATACTTAGCCCCCATTGCAACCCCTTTGTCCTGGCGGTAATAATTACCGTTGAACCAAAAAAAATTGTGAGTGGCTGCAAACTCCAACAAAGACATGATGAGTTCAGTTTGTTCCTCAGGGAGATTGGATGACTGATTAAGGTGCGCAGAAACAGCTTCTAGGCCCAAATGATGGGGAATTATCGTATATAAGAAAGTGACATCAGCTGTCACCAATATGGTCCCTTCCTTAGGTTTCAGGTTGGAGAGGAGATTAATGACATCCCGCGTGTCCTTAATATAGGACCTCATTGACCGCACTAATGGCTGTAAATAAAAGTCTATGTATTTGCCCACCCGGGACGTGATGGAATCAATCCCACTAACTATGGGACGTCCCGGGGGGCAAACAAGACTCTTGTGTATCTTAGGCAAATAATATATTATCGGTATCCTGGGTGCCCTAGGGATCAAAATTGCATTTTCCTTTTCGTTCAGGATATCAAGATTGAAACCCCTAGAAACTAAACCTTCTAATTCGGTCTTATAAAGATCATTGGGGTTATAGAGCAATTGGGTATAAGTGGTGTTATCCCCCAGAATGCGATACATTTTCTGCATATAGTCATCCTTATTAAGGATGGCTATCCCGCCCCCTTTATCCGCAGGGCGGATAAAAAGTTGTATATTTGCATAAAGAGATTCTATACCCAACTGGATGTCCTTTTTATTTTTTACAAATTTCATCTCCATGTTATCTAAATCCCTCAGGACCAAATCTCTAAACACTTTTAATGAGGGGGATAAATGGCCAGGGGGGTTAAACAGAGATGCATTAGATAAACCCGAGTGTGAAAAAACAACATTGGGAGCCTAGCGGAGCAGACATGCATTGTTAGAGCTCCACACCGCTGAGGAGAGAAGAGAAGGACAAAGCGGAGCCTGCAGACTCAAAAGGTATCCATTTGAACCTTTTTGCCCCAGGGAACAAACTGTGAAAGTTTGGGCAGGAAATATGGTACTGGGAGGAAACCGTGGCAGAAATAAAAATCAGCTCACAAAGAGCTCACAGGCACTCACTGCAGCTGAAGCAGCTCCAGTCACCTCACAAGATACAGCATCAGGGCGCTCTCACAGACAGAAAATGTCACAGCAAGACTCTCCATTTGAGTCAGATACAGAACAAATCCTCTCACAAACTTCTCCACAAGCCTCCTCAGTATCCCCAGTAATATTATTACAATTTGAAAAGATGCTTCATAAGGCTTTAAAACAAACCTCAGACCAAATAACAAAAAGCCTAACCAAAGAAATAAGAGAGCTGGGAAACCGCACCGCAGCCTTAGAAATAAAAATGGATGAAATTGAAATTACAACCCAAGAAAATATAACAGAATTGGAACAATTAAAAAAAGAGAATTTAATACTTCAAACTAAGCTCGAAGATTATGAAAATAGAGCCAGACGTTCAAACTTGCGCATAAGGGGAATACCTGAAACTGTGACAGACCTGCAATCTACTATTACTGCTCTATTACAAGAACTAAAGCCAGATATCCCTATTGAACGTTTAGAACTGGACAGAGTACACAGAGCCCTCACAGCCAAAAAGAAAGATGGACCCCCACGTGATATAATCACAAAATTTCATTATTACAGAACGAAAGAACAAATACTAATTGCTGCAAGAGAAAAAAAGGAACTTAATTTTCAAGGACACAATTATCAAATTTTTGCTGACCTATCCCAACTTACTATTACTAAAAGACGATCCATGAAACCCCAACTAATGGAACTGCAATGCCACAACATTATGTATCAATGGGGCTTCCCCTTTTCAGTCAGGTTTAACTACCAAGGTACAATTTACAGAAGCAGATCAGCAGATGAACTACAACAAACCCTTTTAAAATTAAATCTGACAGAACCCACAAGCAGCAACACTCCCACACGCAGAAGAATGGCATCTTCACCTTCAGGCAGCACCCAGAAAATTTCAGAACAAAATGGGAATCATCATTCTCACAAAAGAGGTCGTTATGCCACATCATCCATGGACCAAGAAGATTCAATGGACTGACATCCTAATTCCTGATATCTCTTCATTTATTATACTAAGAGATGGTTCTCTATAAAAAACCTGTATTTATAACTGAATGTAACTGCATTCTGATAGTCACACACTGTGTGGGATCATGTTACATTCCAGTTATATTTCTTATTACTTCTGATTCATATAGCCTTAGAATATATAAGTGAAATAAGGAAATTCTTGTTCAGTTATATATTATCAGGTAATAACAATAGATTTATTACTTTTTAGGACAAATATGTTCAATAATCCAGAAGTAATGGAAGCTTTTTCTTTCTTTTCTTAAAACAAATATATTATTACCTAACTAGTTCCTAGAATTATGTTTTTGTTTATTCTAATCTGAAGCAATACAACCTCAATTTTATGAGTTAACATATCTAAACAGTTACATATGAATCAAATATGTAATTGTTTACTCTAAAAGGGTTAAAATCCCAAAATAATTCAAACTATCTTCATCAATACCAAAGTTATTAACAGTACCTTTCTAACTGAATTATTTAGCCTAGGGCAAGACTAACCATATACAACCACCCTGGAATAAATAATTTCAACAAAAACTATATTCTGCACTCCAATTAATGAAACATCATTTTGATGTTTTTTGACATAGCACTTCTCTCCTGTAAGCGGAAGATCCGTGTACCCCCATTAGCCCTCCTCATTCTCCCAACCATATTATGTGGGAGTGTGACGAAGGCACTTATTCCCCTGAGAGAGATATTTATTCTCTTTCACGGGTAAATTGTGATTACTTGCAAAAAATAATTTATACAATGTATCATCTAATCTCATATGTTTTTTGTTTACTCTTTACTCCAGAATTCACTGGTTTCTTTTCTATCTATTCATCTCTTCAGTCCACACAGGTTGATCTGCGCAGTCAGCTCTGCATAACAAAAAGTAAGTCAAAACTATTTGATCTGTTGCCATGGCACCACTGAATATACTTTCCCTGAATGTTCAGGGAATAAATGTCCCTCAAAAAAGGACCAAAGCCTTCCGTACTTTCCATAACAAGAAGGCTCACATAGTATGCCTCCAAGAAACACACTTCACCAAAGATTCTACTCCAAAATATATTTCTCCTTTTTATCAACAAATTTACACGGCTTCTGCCTGTACCAAGCAAAGGGGAACTCTAATTGCATTTCACCGATCCACACCATTCACCTTATCATCAGAAATTAAAGACCCAGAAGGTAGATACCTGATACTCATGGGTTATATAATGGATACAGCAATCACGGTGATTTCCTACTATGCTCCTAACAAACAACCTACACCATTCCTCTCACATATATTACAAGTGATTAATACACACAAAATAGGAACAGTGATAATGTGTGGGGATTCGAACCAGGTCCTCCTCCCATTTCTAGATAAATCACCTTTTACACCATCCAAAATAACCTCTAGATTACCTTTTTCTCAACTTCTTTCCAAATACAATCTGGTAGATTCATGGAGAGAAAGTAACCCAATGAAAAAGAAATTCACTTATTTCTCGCACCCTCATCAAACCTTCACCAGAATAGATCATATTTTTCTAACAATAGGAATGATACCAGAAATTATTGCATCAGATATAATTCCGATTCCGTGGTCTGACCATAATGCAGTATACACTACTATAGCCTCAGCCATACCAAAAGCGCATGACCCAACGTGGTACTTACCGGACATAATGCTCAAACACCCACTACATCAGATGGCCATTGAACAAGCTTTAAAGGAATACATATCAATTAATAATACAACAGACATCTCCCCAATAACACTGTGGGAAGCTCATAAGCCTGTCTTGCGTGGTACAATACAAAGACAAATGGCACTATTTAAACGGGAACGCAAAAATCTAGCAAAAAAACTAGAACTCAATTTTAATGCAGCCTACATATCATTTCAAGATAATCCATCTCAGAGTACAAAATCTCATCTGGAAAAATCTAGATTGGAATACGATCTATTTCTCACTGAGTCAGTTGATAAATCCCTCAAACGCTCCAAACACAATTTCTACATGAATACAAACAAACCAGGTACATATTTGGCTCGGGCATTAAATTCAACTAACAAATCTTTCAAACCAATACGTTTGAAATTATCAAAAAATGTTTACACTTGTAATCCAGTTAAAATAGTCCATAAATTTCACTCACATCTCGCAACTTTATACAAGACAAACAATGAATTTAATCCTACAGAGGCTGAATCCTTCTTCTCAAAAATAACCTTACCTGAGTTATCTCAGAATCAAAAAAGCAGTTTGGATGAGCCTATAACTATAGATGAAGTTGCTAACGCCATAAAAGACCTAAAACTTAACAAAAGACCAGGCCCAGACGGCTACTCGGCTTTATACTATAAAACATTCTCAGAAATACTCTCTCCCATTCTCACTGAAACTTTTAACAAACTTCTAGATGGACATTCTTTTCGGCAAGAAACACTAATGGCAATTGTTTGTATGATCCCAAAACCCCTTTCTGATGATACTTCCTGTGTGAATTATCGGCCTATCTCTCTGTTAAACCTCGATATTAAATTATTAGCAAAAATAATAGCAAAACGCCTCAATAGCATTATAGGAAAATTAATACATAGAGATCAAGTAGGCTTCATGCCAAATAGACAGGCAGGCGATAATATACGCAGGGCAGTGTTATTGGCACATATTGCTAAAAAAAGCAAAATTCCTTTATGTTTTCTATCTCTCGATATTAAGAGGGCATTTGACACAGTATCCTGGCAATATATGCAATATTCATTACAAAAATGGGGTTTTGGACCCCACTTTTTAACATGGATCAAAGCATTATATAATAAACCCAAAGCCTATATAAAATATGCTGGATACAAATCTGAAGCCTTTAATATCGAAAGAGGTACCCGACAGGGTTGCCCATTATCTCCCTTATTATTTGCCCTTATACTCGAACCCATGGCCCAATACATCAGAACAAACCAAACTATAACTGGCATTGAAGTAGGAGGTATTACACACAAATTATGTATATTTGCAGACGATATATTACTTTTTCTATCATCACCACAGGTCTCTGGTCCTAACTTAATACCAGCTCTTGATGGATTTGCAGCCCTATCCGGCCTTATGATTAATCCTAAGAAATGCCTAGTGCTTAATATTTCACTCACAAACATGGAATTGATCCCGGCTAGGGCTGCACTCCCATTCACATGGGCAGAAAAATCAATCCCATATCTTGGAATTCATTTAACAGCATCTCATTCTGACTTATTCTCAACCAATTATCCTCCTGTATTAAGACAGATCACAAATCTAATAAAACAATGGTCGCAACTTCCTTTATCCTGGATGGGGAAGATTAATGCAATCAAAATGACTATTCTACCCAAATTGCTTTATCTATTCAGAGTCCTCCCTATTCCAATTCCTTCCTATTTTTTGAGAATAGTACAAAAAAGAGCAACTTCGTTTATATGGGGCTCTTCTAAACCACGTATACCTATACACACACTACATCTTCCCAAAAATAAAGGAGGCCTGGGATACCCTAATTTTACTAACTACTACAGAGCAGCACATTTGGCCAGTCTGTCCAAATACCATGCAAAACAGGAAATCCCATTATGGGTATTTATAGAGGCTTCAGAAAATGACCCTCTATTAATATCAAATTTATTATGGCTTGATCCTAAAGACCGCTTTAAAATTCATAATCCCATAACTAAACACTTCTTATCTCTCTGGGATAAACTAAAAACCAAATATCAGTTACAATCTCCACACAATCCTCTCCTTTCTTTTATCAGAAATCCGGCCTTTTATCCGGCATGGATCTACCCAAATTCTTTTAAAGCTTGGACAACATCAGGCATTCAGACACTAAATGACTTCATAGCATCTAAATCATTCCTTTCATTCCCATCGCTTAGAGAAAAATATGATCTACCAAACTCTGAGATATTTAGATATCTCCAAATCAAAAATTTTTATACACCATTCCTAAAGGGGGATACACCATTATCCCAATTATCCATTTTTGAATCAATCTGTACAAAAGATCCATTTGCTAAAGGTACAATTTCATCACTTTATAATCAATTATATGGAGTAGCAAATCTTAATAGACCCTCTTACGTTCAGAGGTGGGAGGAGGACCTGGGACGAACTTTAGAAGACACGGACTGGTCTAACATATGGCTCACATCTAAGTCATCTTCACCCAACATCTTAGCACTGGAGACAAATTATAAAGTCCTAACTCGCTGGTACCTTGTACCCGCTAGAGTGGCAAAATATTCACCTAATACCTCAGCTCTTTGTTTTCGAGGATGCCCAGAATTAGGCACATATGTACACATATGGTGGACGTGCCCAGTAATCCAAACCTTCTGGAAGGAAGTCTTCGTGATTGCATCTAAAATATTTAAAAAAATAATACAACCAGATCCATATTTAACTTTACTTAATCTAAAACCGGAATGGTTAACACTCTCTCAATTCAAACTAATGATCCAACTAATAACGGCTGCAAAACAAACAGTGGCCAAGGCATGGAAATCTCCTACATTGGTACTAGCAGAAATAATTCACAGAATGAATAATACAATGTCCCATGCTAAGATGGTAGCCATCGATCAAAATCAAATTCCAAAATTTGAAAAACTTTGGCATCCTTGGATAAAACAACAGTTCCTGTCAAACTTCGATGACTCTGTCTTGTTGCCATGGTAACAGATTGGATGACTTACAGAGATACCCATTCTAGGGCTTCAAAGAGAGCTAGAGAGAATAATAAACTGACGAGCGGGACAACCTTGTGGACCATTACCTCTACCTTTCAACCCTTTTTCTTCTTTCTCTTTCCTTTTCTCCACCTTACGATTAAAGCTCATTATCAGAATTTATTTGACCTATATACACTCTACTTGTAAACAATATGTATAGTAGGTATAAATCATTTAAATACCTACAAAAGTAACTAAGGAAATTATATATATCTTTAATTTAGGTTTACGTGAACCCAATGTTTAATATTTGAAATTTCATGATATTTACCTATATAAACCCTACTGTAAAACAATGAGCTTACTTTATAGATCCTTGTAAACTTACTTTATGTATCTTTATAACATTGTATACTCAAAAAACTTCTTTTGACAAGGAAAAAACAACATTGGATGTTCTGGGAGAGTTGATGGGGTTTGAAGCCATGTACCTTTGAATATTGAGTTTGCGGACATATTTATGGATATCCATATAAGTTTGAAATTTATTGATATTACGGGGTGGGGCAAATTTTAAACCTTTGTCCAGCACCCTAACCTCAGAATTGGTCAAGGTCTGGGAACTCAGGTTAAAGATGCCCGTGCCATCTACGTCCTTGGTCTTTTTGGACTTAATGCGCCTCCCCCCTCTAGTTCCTCTCTTAGTTCTACCAACCTTTTTGTACCCTGGTTGGGTCTGTGAAAATCCCAATTTTATTGTCCGGGATCTTGCATGTTGCTTGGCCCAACATACCCAGCATAGTTAGGTACATACTGGCCACCAGAATTACCAATATCATCCCTTATTCCAGGGGATGGTTCCTCAGGGCCCTGTATATCTCTCAACGGGTAAAAGCTGTGCTGAACCGGTACATTATAACCAGTAGCCTAGTCTCCCTCATAGTGTACTATATGTTGTCCGCCATATGTGTTAGGGTGAACATAGCCGGGACCCCAGAAGTGGGATGGGATGGGCGCACGATGGTCTGAATGACTACCTTGCGAGTGGCCACTGTTCAAGTAGCCATTATTAACATTGGATCCAGATCCCCGCCCCCGAGGGGGGGGGGCGGGCCCCGCATCCAACCTCTTCCATGGCCCCGCTGGGAACCACGATAAGGTGAGCCATGCCTGTAAGGCTGTGGGGGTAAGGGTCCCTCATAAGGTCGATTCCCACCGTACCCAGAATTGCCGGGGTGAATTGCCGGGGTGTGTTCACTCTAATTTTAGTTATGGATATTTTTTAACTAAGGGAGGAACTAGAGGGGGAGGCGCATTAAGTACAAAAAGACCAAGGACGTAGATGGCACAGGCATCTTTAACCTGAGTTCCCAGACCTTGACCGATTCCGAGGTTAGGGTGCTGGACAAAGGTTTAAAATTTGCCCCACCCCGTAATATCAATAAATTTCAAAATTATATGGACATCCATAAATATGTCCGCAAACTCAATATTCAAAGGTACATGGCTTCAAACCCCATCAACTCTCCCAGAACATCCAATGTTGTTTTTTCACACTCTGGTTTATCTAATGCATCTCTGTTTAACCCCCCTGGCCATTTATCCCCCTCATTAAAAGTGTTTAGAGATTTGGTCCTGAGGGATTTAGATAACATGGAGGTGAAATTTGTAAAAAATAAAAAGGACATCCAGTTGGGTATAGCATCTCTTTGTGCAAATAAACAACTTGTTGTCCGCCCTGCGGATAAAGGGGGTGGGATAGTCATCCTTAATAAGGATGACTATATGCAGGAAATGTATCGCATTCTGGGGATAACACCACTTATACCCGATTGCTCTATAACCCCAATGATCTTTATAAGACCGAATTAGAAGGTTTAGTTTCTAGGGGTTTCAATCTTGGTATCCTGAACAAAAAGGAAAATGCCTTTTTGATCCCTAGGGCACCCAGGATACCGATAATATATTATTTGCCTAAGATACGCAAGATTCTTTAGAGTCATTAGTGCGGTCAATGAGGTCCTATATTAAGGACACGCGGGATGTCATTAATCTCCTCTCCAACCTGAAACCTAAGGAAGGGACCATATTGGTGACAGCTGATGTCACTTCCTTATATACGATAATTCTCCATCATTTGGGCCTAGAAGCTGTTTCTGCACACCTTAATCAGTCATCCAATCTCCCTGAGGAACAAATTGAATTCATCATGTCTTTGTTGGAGTTTGCAGCCACTCACAATTTTTTTTGGTTCGACGGTAAATATTAACGCCAGGACAAAGGGGTTGCAATGGGGGCTAAGTATGCCCCGAGCCTGGCTAATTTATTCATGGCCAGGTGGGAGGAGGATGTCGTCTATGCCCAGCCATGGCCCCAGGTGACCTTGTGGGCTCGTTACATAGACGACATCCTCCTCCTGTGGGATAGTACTGATTCTGACCTATCCGAATTTATGTGTTTTCTTAATAGTAACAATAGAGGTATCCAGCTCAATTATGAGGCCAGCTCTGAGCAGATTCACTTTTTGGACCTTACCATCTCCATACATAATAATGAATTTGTCACCTCCACATACTTTAAACCGACGGATAGGAATTCCTTCATTCCCCAGGATAGCTGTCATCACGCTTCATGGCTTAGGTCTGTACCTAAAAGCCAGTTTCTCAGACTAAAACGCAATTGTACTGATGCTGCTACTTTTCAGACTCAAGCACAGATTTTAACTCAGAGGTTTTTGGCTAAGGGATAATCTCCGGATTTTGTTGCTAGTACTTTTGATCAAGTAGCTAAAGTGGATCGTAAAGACTTACTTACGGTACGAGCTGAGGGTCCAGTTGATGCTTCTTATCGCTGCCCCTTTATTACTGACTTCTCCTGTCAGCACTCTAGGGTTAAGCATATTATCAATAAATATTGGTATATTCTTAAAAATGATAGGGTGTTAACATCCATCTTACCAGATAAACCTCAGGTAGTTTTTAGGGGGGCACCATCACTTAGGGATAAAGTGGCACCCAACACTCTTGACCCTCCCACTCCTAGGTCTACTTTCTTTTCAGAACTAATCGGGTACTACAAATGTAGGAGGTGTCAGGTCTGTTCCATTAATGGGTGCAGGACTAGAAGGTCTGCAGTATGTGGACTGGACCAAGAGACCATTGCAGGTGCGATTAAACGAGCATATTAGCAACATTAGGAGAGGATTCACTAAGCACTCTGTATCAAAACATTTATAAACAAAAATCAACCAGCGCGGACCACAAACCTAACTAAATAGCAGCTGTGATACTGAGTGTAAATTTATCAAATCCCATGAATTAACATATAGAAAAAGCAGTACAGCGCATAAAGTAAATAAAATACAGTAAAAATAAATATAAATATAAACTAAAGTCCAAAATATACAAATTGCAAACAATATTCCAGTGATTCCTCCAGTGACTCAGGTGACATATGGAAAACGCAAGGTGACTGTAGTGACATACACGGACCTCCACCTTCGGTGACACCAGCTGCTCACCTTAATAGATGGACCCCTGAGTGAATCAGTCACTCAGGGGTCCATCTATTAAGGTGAGCAGCTGGTGTCACCGAAGGTGGAGGTCCGTGTATGTCACTACAGTCACCTTGCGTTTTCCATATGTCACCTGAGTCACTGGAGGAATCACTGGAATATTGTTTGCAATTTGTGTATTTTGGACTTTAGTTTATATTTATATTTATTTTTACTGTATTTTATTTACTTTATGCGCTGTACTGCTTTTTCTATATGTATCAAAACATTACCTTACTTCCCATGACAGAGATCCCACAGGCACAATGTTTTGGGGAATCGATAAATTCAGGCCTCATTGGAGGGGTAGTGCTCTTATTAGAAGCATCTCAGGATTGGAGATGGCTTGGGTCCATAAGCTAAAGACTTATACCCCTTTTGGCCTCAACATCGATGTAGATGTTAATTCCTTTATCGATAATTCCTAGTCACTTAGGTTTACTGCAGGTCTGTTTCTGATATATCATGTTTGTCCATTTGATTTGAGAATATCTGAATCCGTGTGGACCTTAAGATGTTCCCAATTATTTAATATTTTTTCTCACTACCTGCTGATCTTGTAAGTTTTGTTAAGATTTATATCTGTTAGTCTCATTTAGAGGGCGCCTTCTCACTTCAGGGAGACACTGTAATATAATCTTAGTCCTCTTATAAATATAATACAGTTGTTTATGATACTTATTAATATACATCATGATAGTTCACTAGGGGGTATAACGTAGATTTTTTTCTGAGTATTAAGTAATGAATTTGTTTGAGTTTTGAGCCAATTTGTTTGGGCTAAGGACTTTAGGGACCGCCTATTACAGTGGAACTGCTCTGTTAGCGGTGCATAATTTTAAATTAAATTTTTTTTTTATTCACATTAGGTTTATCTAATTGACATTTCTATATTTGTATTTTTCGTATTTCCCAGATACATATTTTTGTATATGTGTTTGTGGCTCTGTGCTTAATCAGCTAATTTTATTCTATTTTTGTAGGCTTATCAAGGGCTACCTTGTGAAATTATCTAGTTGCCCTTAGTTTTTCCCTTAAGTGGGATGGCGCTTAAGGTATCTCGTCGGAGGGAGGCGGGATCTCTCTCTATTTAAGCGGTGCGTCAGGATGCCGACCATATCCCGTGACCACGTCCGCTAGTGACGAAACGACGTAGGGAGGAGGAGCCACGTCCTGACGTCACCGCTACACGTGCAGTCCCGGAAGCTACAGGCTGATCTGGAGCCGGCCGGCCGGCTTTTCTTTGTATGCTGATGTATATCTGCTGATTTGTAAGTGTTCATTTGGCTACTTTTTATTCAATAAATGTCAAAAGGTTTTATGCTATGTGGAGCATTCTGTTTTTTATGGTAAATACCTCACGCTGCATCACTCTGCTGCGATGTATGATGAGGAGTCTTTTGGACGTGATGTCATCTAGTGCCTGCCTGTGAGATCCCAGGCTGGGGTTACAGCCGTCTGCTCAGTGCGGCCCCCTATAATCAGGGACCAATTCTCTCTGGTAAGCGGCAGCATTTTCTTGAAGGTGTGTTTTTTTCTTTCTATGGACTTTGATATTTAGCATTATTTTTGCAATTTACTTCACTCTGTTGTATATTAATTGTACGGACATTGTTTAAAAATTTTTTTATGTGTTCGTGTGTTCGGCTCATTGGTGTACACAAACATCATTTGGGTTCTTTCACTATTTATTTAATATATTTTGTGGCACTCATCTGCTGTTCTCACCACACTTTACTAGCGCAACTTTTTTTCCCCAATATATACTATAGAGCCAGCCCTATATACTCTGCAGAAAATTGGGCCCTAGGTATTGGTGGTGCCAGAACACTGTAACTCCTCACAGTTACTCTTGTTGGGCTCAGGAACAGGCCCTGCTGTTAAATATTATTTCAATAATTGTAATTACATGCCCCTGTTAAATCGGGGCAGAAAAATTTGGCCTTGAGTGGTGGTGCCACAACTCTGTAACCCCTCACAGTTACTCTTGGTGGGCACAGAAACGGGCCCTGCAGTGAAATATTAGATCAAAAATTGTAATTACATGCCCTTGTTAAACAGGGGCAGAAAAATTGGGCCTTAGGCAGTGGTGGTGCCCTAAACCAAAAATATTGTTGGAAGCTAGCATCATCAAGATTGAGGAGGAATAGGATAGTCACTCAGCATAGGCAGTCTTCAGGGGATCCCACATCCATAGAAAAATCAATCAGTTACATCAGCATCAGGTGCTTGCTAGCTGCTGCTGATCCAAGACTGATTAATTTTTATGAATGTGAGCCTATCAACGGAGTCTGTGAACAGGCGCACTCTATGATCCGTTACAAACCCTCCAGCAGCGTTTCTTTTGCCTCATTTCAGTACATGCTCCAGAGTCCGGGTCGCTGTCAGTTGCAGCTGCGGCAGGATCGATTCGTGCCTCTGTCATGGCGAAACGTTTTTCATTCATTTCACTCTAAGGCAAACATTTCATTTATTCCGTTGTCGCATGCCGCGCCCCGATTCAAGTTCAGGGCATCCTGGCAAGCCCCAGTTGGCGCGGCCTCATTGGCGCAGTCATGGCACACTGATTCGTGCCTCTGTCATGGCACAAACAGTTCACTCATTTATTTAATGCCATGCACCTGTCGCTTAAACATGTTACAATTTACCTTTCAAACCAGGTAGTCAAATCCTCCACCGGTTCTCATCTGTCATTTCCTCTAGATCAGTCAAAAAAAAAAAAAAAAAAAGGGGGGCCACACCCCGTCTTCCTTCGAAGCTCAGTCATGGTCCCGATTCATTCGTTGAAACCTTTGCCTCGCTACTATACCCCCTCATAGTCACAGCAGATCCAAGTATAACTTTTTGCAATCATCGCAAATACGCACCCAAACACAACTTCTTGCATTTCATTGCAAGCACACATCGAAACATAACTTCTTGCTATTGTTGCAAGCACACATCCCATCATGACTTCTTGCAATCGTTGCAAGTACGCATCCAAACAGAACGTCTGGCAATCGTTGCAAGTACACATCCAAGCACAAATTCTTGCAATCATTTCAAACACGCATCCAATCATAAAACTTCTCGCAAACGTTGCAGGCATGCATTCAAGCATAACTTCTTGCAGTCGTTGCGAGTACGCATCCAAACTTAAACTCTTGCAGTCTTGCAAGCACATGCAGCAATACAAACTTTTCACAGTCACTACAAACACATCTCCACCGACAGAAACCCCCTTGCAATCGTTGCAAGCACACATTCAAGCACAAATCTTACAATCATTACAAGACACGCATCTTAGCATAACTTCTTGCAAACGTTGCAAGCATGCATCCAAGCATAACTGCTTGCAATCATTGCAAGCACGCATCCAGTCACAACTTCTTACAAAAGGTTGCAGGGACACACCCAAGCATAATTTCTTGCAATCATGGCAAGCATGCATCCAAACACAACTTTATAATCGTTGCAGACACGCATCCAAGTATAACTCCTTGCAGCCCGTGCAAGCACATGCAGTAATACGGATTTCCCGCAGTCACGGCAAACACATCACCATTGACACAAACTCCCTGGCAATTGTTGCAAACACGTATTTAAGCACAACTCTTGCAATCATTGCAGGGCTCGCATCTTAGCATGACTTCTTGCAATCAGTACACATTTCCAGTGGCACACAATCAGTCACACATCATTCTTCTGTGGCACTTAACCGGCCACTTGTCTCCAGTGGCATTTCATACGAGCCACTCATCAATTTCTGTGTCATTTCTCGCTCAGGTCAGTTGAGTTCAGGTTTCATCCCCGCACCAGGTATCGTATTGCCACACACAGCTGGCTCCTCATAACATCATCAGGCTATACCTAGCCAACATCCAGCATTTCTTGCCCTCACAGGACCCCAGAGAGTCATCTGTGTTTACGGCTCATACAGTAGGATCCTTTCTACGTGGCGTCCAGAAGCATCAGCCCATAGCTAAACGGTAAACGCTTGCCCATCACAACTGCCATCTTCAGGGACATGTCAAAACCTCAGACATTCCCCAGTCTAGTCATACAAGCAGCCATCTACCTGGCCCTCTGTGGTTTTCTACGGCCTAACAAATTCACTTTACTGGCACAGGCAGCCAGGTACTACGTAGACACAACTTGACTCGCTGGTAATACCATTATGTCCTTCAGCTTGTAGTCTCAAAAAAAAAAAAAAAAAAACTCAATAATCCGGAACCGAGGTCTACAATAACCTCCTCCGAATTAACGAATACCACGCAGGCCAGCCTCCCCCTTGACAAACTGACCCGTATCAGGTTAGTTCCCCAAGACTTCACCCATACACGGGTGTGTACTAACAAGTAGCTGCAGTCTTTCCTAAGAATGTGGACCTATCAATGTCAGAAGGTCCCGTACTACGTGGATCGGTGTATCAATGATTATACCTTAACTCTAGGGTCTTATCACCTACGTCGCCCTTGTCACCCCAGGTAGCGACAGATGCCACAGCCACCACAGGCATCGCGGCAATTTTTGGCCATCATCGGTTTACAAGTACATGGCCCCCAGAGACACTCCTAAAACCCCGGGTTTACCCGGACTTCCTCCCTCTTCAAGTTACACCCGGTCATGGCAACCGCTTAACTCCAGGGTCTTATCTGGACAGGACAGGCCGTGGCTTTGCCACCGACATCCGGTCCGAGGCGAGCCTCTTAATGAAGCCAGGTCCGCATCGCTCTGTGATGTCCTTCCTGCGCACGCTGGTGTAATTATCTTGGCAACACCAGTTAAATGTCCACTGCATGTTCGTTCCAGGCTGCCATCTTCTGGGACATGTCTACTATATTAACCAGTACGCTATTGGGCCTTCTCCCCAGTTTGGTCATACAAGCAGCCATTTACTTGGCCTATCACGGGTTCTGGCGGCCCAGCGAGTTCACCCGCAGCAATCCCGCAGGCCAAGTTCTGTGTAGTTGGCTCGCTGCCAACACCATTTCATCCTCCACCCAGCAGTGTCCAAAACCCAGCAATCAAGCTCCAGGATAGACATCCATCTCCATAAAATAAACAACGTCCGGTGGCCAGTAACCATACTCAACCGCCTACTGTCACTCCTACCGGAACACTCAAACTCTAGTCCCCTATTACCTTTCGGCCAACCCTCGAGTGCCTGCCAGTTCATCAAACACCTGGGGTTCTTCTACGCTGCCTACACCTCGACCCCAGTCAGCACTCCAGTCACTCTTTAGTATTGGAGCAGCCTTGGCAGCATGTCGGCATGGGTCCCAGACCACGTCATCAAGAGACTTAGCAGGTGAAACTCTGCCTACCTCGCCCGGTACATCCCCACTCCTTAGGTGGAAACGGCACAAGCATTCACCAAACTTGCTCAAATAAATAAAGCCAGAACTAATAAAACCACACCCCTACCTGAATGTTTTTGCCCCCTTATTCTGGCATACCGACCAGCAGACCAAGGCACACTTTCAGGTCCATTTCATATGGTAAGTCCACACTTCCAGGTCTATTTCCGATGGTAAGTTTTATGTTAACTACAAATGTTATCTATGTCCATATCGGACATAGGGCTCCACCCATAAGTAGGAAGGCCAGTATGGTGGCCTGAATTTATGGGAGGAGCCCGGGGGGTATTTAAGCAGCCCGCTCACCTGTGGTGCTTGTCGGTTTCCTGTGCGCGATACCCACCCTCCCATCCCCATTTCAAGGCATTCATTTCATTCATTCATTTCATTCATTTCTCTCTACAGAATAATCATTTCTTAAACTAGGGTATGCCCCCTTATTCTGGCATACCGACCAGCAGACCAAGGCACACTTTCAGGTCCATTTCATATGGTAAGTCCACACTTCCAGGTCTATTTCCGATGGTAAGTTTTATGTTAACTACAAATGTTATCTATGTCCATATCGGACATAGGGCTCCACCCATAAATATATATATATATATATATATATATATATATATATATATAATATATATATTTATATATATATCAAATTATCAAATACACTGCCTGACGTAGATAAGAAATAGTACACCATGGAATGCACTGTGGAATGTAGATCTAGGCACTGTAGAATGTAGATCTAGGCTACCCTGACTGGATGCTGCAGAGTATATATATATATATATATATATATATATATATATATATATATATATATATATCAAATACGCTGCCACTAACTGAATAACCTGCCTGCTTAATCTAAATCACACTATCTCTCCATCCACGCCAACAACACTACACAGGGCCGTCTTGTAAGCCTTTGGCCAATTATGGCTCTCTTAGCAGAGGGCGCTGGGGTTGGCCAAAGCATGCAGGTCAGGTACATGCTTTGGTTTGGCCAATCATCACACAGCAATGCACTGCGATCTCGCAGTGCATTATGGGGCATTCTGCAGGCGCTCGAATTTCCTGCGAATGTCCCATAAAGTTCGTTCTTCGGGGGAAGGGGCGAACACCCGATGTTCGAGTCGAACTCATGTTCGACCAGAACATCAGATGTCTCCCATGTGCTACAGAGGCTGAGAGATAATAACCTGTATTGTAGGTTGGAGAAGTGCGAGTTCCATCGTGAACAGGTCAAATTTCTGGGCTATGTCACTTCTACTGCTGGTTTTTTCGATGGACCCAGAAAAATTATCAGCAGTTCTACAGTGGCCTTGACCCATAGGTGTACATCTGCTACAACGTTTTCTTGGCTTTGCCAATTATTATCGGAAATTTATTCGGAACTTCTCTTCTCTGGTCAAACCCCTGACTAATATGACCAGAAAAGACGATAACCCACAGAATTGGTCTCCGGATTCTATTAACCCTTTCGCTGCCAGGCCCTGTGCTCCATTTTGTACATTCAGGTGGCCAAACCATTTTTGCAATTTTTCCTTTGCTTTTTTATTTTTCACTTATATCTTTCAGAATTTGTGAAAGACCCCCCCCAACCATATATTTTCTGAAAGCACGTGATCAGTAGAATAAAAAGAAGGTGCTACTGATTTTTTAGACCCCCGCAGGATTTGCGCAAATGTTTATCAAATCAATATATTTGCAAAAAATACACTAAAACCATTATTGGCAGATAAAAACACAGCAAATTTGACAAAATTCCTACTAAATATAAAAGCTTAACCTGTATTGAGTTACAGCTGTCTGTAATGATGGGTCTTGATTTTAGTCTGCTTTGGCGCCAAGCAGCCTATTTAAACAGTATAGGCTGTTTGGTCAGGTGAGCGGTATGCTATTCAGAAGTGAGACATATGCCGCGTACACACGAGCGGACTTTACGGCAGACTTTGCCCGGCGGACGGGATTTGGTCGGACAATTCGATCGTGTGTGGACTCCAGCGGACTTTCTTTGCTCAAAAGTTGGACGGACTTAGATTTGAAACATGTTTTAAATCTATCCGTCAAACTCGAGTCCGGTCGAAAAGTCCGCTCGTCTGTATGGTAGTTCGACGGACAAAAAGCCACGCTAGGGCAGCTATTGGCTACTGGCTATGAACTTTCTTATTTTAGTCCGGTCGTACGTCATCACGTATGAATTCGACAGACTTTGGTGGATTGTGTGTAGGCAAGTCCGTTCATTCAGAATGTCCGTCGTAAAGTACGTTGAAAAGTCCGCCGGGCAAAGTCTGCTGTAAAGTCCGACCGTGTGTACGCGGCATAAGGAATGCTAAGTCCTGTCTGAGCTGCTCTCTAATGCCCTGTACACACGGTCGGATTTTCCGATGGAAAATGTGTGATAGGACCTTGTTGTCGGAAATTCCAACCATGTGTGGGCTCCATCACACATTTTCCATCGGAATTTACAGACACATAAAGTTTGAGAGCTTGCTATAAAATTTTCCGATAACAAAATCCGTTGCCGGAAATTCCGATCGTGTGTACACAAATCCAACGCACAAAGTGCCACTGTTAGAGAAATTTGGTTGTACGCAAAGCACACAGCCAAATCTCCTATTTCTAATCATAATAGCAATTTCGTCTAATGAAATAAATGCAATGCATCTCACCTTTTGATCGTATCCATCCTCTGGTGTGTGCCCCAACCATCCAACAAGACAAAACACATGGTTCTTACATTCCCATCTCAGCAAGACTGCCCTTTACAGCTCTGTCTGCCTCCTTTATTCAAAAGACCACAAAAGCAATCACAAACAGGAAGCCCTGGCCCCAACAGCCAATCGTTTCCTTCACAGGGTGTGACCTCAGCCTCACAGGATATGACCTCACAGGATGTAAGTGACCATATAAGGATTTAACAACAGAATACAAAGCAACCAATGAACAATGACTACAGGACATGATACAATATACTAAATGACGATGACTAAAGTTCCTTGTGCATGGATGAGAGATTATCTGCAGGTATACGTCATGTCACCCCAAACATGTTGATCAGGCATACCAGGGGCGACAAGAGCAAAACACCTCTAAACCGATAATGTCTTTGCAGAGTGAACGCACTCCCACCAGACGATCGTTCTGTGCATTGCACAGGGGCCCTTTGCTGGCGGACATGTCCTCTCTCCGCAAACACTTCTCTCCAAACATCAGGAAGTTTTCCATTACCTAACAGGTCTCAGCCAGCATCGATCTGCCCCAGCCAGTTCTTTAGAACGGGCTGTGGTTGATCAGACACACTGGGAGACTTATGACAACACATTAATATAAAATTTCCACAACAGTCCCTCCTCTTGTCATATGATCCCATGTGTCCCTCGATGAATCCTGATCTTCTTAGTCCATAAAAAGTAAAACACGGCTTGACATGTAGACTCTGTTGGAGATGACATGGTGAGCTGTAGTAGTCGCCGGTCGGTCTGGGATCCTCTGTGTCTTGTACGTGGGTCGGGCTTCGGGGCATCTCATCAGGGAAGATGTGGTCATGTGCTCAGGCTCTGGTCACGCGTCCAATCAGGCAACAGGAGCACCTCATCATGGCATATAGAAGGAATAGAAACAAAAACAACATGAGTATATATATACCCCTACTTCCTTCACTATGATCCGCTGCAAGATAAAAATTAAATCTCCAACGATTCCCAAACCCTTAAAAAGGATTCCAACTTTCACTATCTATAGCTCTGGCTTTGCCTTGCAGGGATCTAAACCTTTCCATATGGGCCTGAACTTTGTCACTACTATCCCCGATCCAGATATAACAATCTTTACTTATGAATTCCCAGAAACCCCCTTGGAATGTAGGAACTTCCTTGTAGCTTCAACCGTTACATGAAACATCCCATCCTCAATGGATGAGAAATTGTTCAAGCGTTTCATAAGCTCAAGCCCCCACCGTGTATAAGCAATTCCCTTCCAGCTGTCCCTGCCATTCTTACTTTCTCTCGTGCCATCAGATCCTCACGATCGGCCACGACATAAGATGCTGGGACGAGTTTCATCAGCACACATGAACCTCTTGCCTTACTGGAAATTACCTTATAAACTGTAGATACGCATTAATACCAAACTTCAGTTGTAGCACACTTGTGGACTACCTCCTTATCACGATACCAAAGCTGGCAAGAACCCTCTAGAAATGTTTTGTTGTTAAGTTCTTTTGACAGGTGTCTGTTTGGATTTTACTAGTTTATCAAAACTCCTCACACCAATATGAACGTCACATATAGCATGTACCGCCGTCATCGCTGGGGCACTAATACCCGACCATGTGTCCTGTTCTCTTTCTTAGCTAGTTGGGATGCTTTCCATCGTTACCCTTGCCAAAATTTATTAAACAAAAAAATATAAATGAACAAAGATACTCCTCTACTCTTTGTAGTTGATCCACTTCTTGCAGTGGCTGGCGTGGTCTCATCCCTCAAGCTTCTTTACAATGACCCAGTCACCTGGTTGGAAAGAATGTAAACTGGTTATTGTGTCAGGGTCCAGGATGGACTCGTGAACCCTGTGGTGGACCTTTTGAAGTTCATGTTACAGTGATTGCACCCACCGCATCAGCTGAGAATGTAGTTGACAGCTAATGAGGAAAGTACAACTCTGTTTTTGGTTGACCTTCAAACAAACCTCATATGACAATAACCCAGACATCGGGACTGTGGTCACTGCATAACCTGTGTGTGGCTTACCATCTGGGGTTTAATACCTGGAACCAGTGACAAAAAGGTTCTTAGCATCTGGGATGGGAGCCTCTTTCACCAGACTGCTGCTTGCTGATTCAAATTCCATGAAAGAAAGACAGTCTTGGCACAAACTTGGTTAGAATTAGAGCGGTTAGTATTGTTGGTTTGAAAATGTGTTATTCTCACCAATCTCATCCCCCTTTTCTTCCCTCCTCATTACAAACTGGAGGAAGACATGCAGGGTTTAGAATGGTGCAGAATAAAACAGTGAAATAGCCTATGATACTTTTACCTTCTTATACACCTGTACACACACTTCCAGAAACTGGACCTGAAAAGATACTTATAAACAAAAGTTATTACTCTATCCTTCAAAGAATGGTAAACAATACAACATTCGTGTACATTGGTAAATTGTCACTGACATTCCACAAAACCGATAATAACTAAACCCTCTGTAAATCTTACTTTCACGTTTTTTGTGTTTTTTTTTTTCCTAAAATACAACAGCCGCGACACGCAAGAGGGCTGTCACGGGAGGTTCAAACATCTTGTTACCACATACAAACAATGAGACAAAGAAAAACATTTAGATACAAATGTGGGGGAGATATTTCATAGTTCCCAAAAACAAAAAATGAAAAAATAAAAACGACCAGATGGAATGCTGCCTTCACTCTTTTAGCGATAGAAAAAGAATACAATTTGAAAGGCACGAGAGCATTTCAAAATCTTTGCATGGACCAGCCACACAAAGTTCAAAAACAGGCCTGTGTATTTTTAATCACACAAAATGTGTACTACGCATCCCTCAACTCACTCAACATTACAGACTTCCGAAGCCGCAGTCGCGCTACATCAACTCCAGAGGGATACCCAAAATAGTATCCTTGGACCACCTATGTCAATCTTTCTGGGGTTTAATGGCCTTTTCCTCAGAACTCAGATTTCATGTATTATGTAGCTGTCTGACTGGGGTGCATGGACGACCTATTGCCCATGACGATTCAAATCGCTTTTTTTTTGGCGAACTCTGCGTCCAGAGAACCCTTGCACTAGTTTTCGGATCAGTACTGCTTAGTGAGTATTTTTACAGTACTGGCACCCGGCGTTCTCCGATTATTTTAAACGGCCTCCCGGTGTGCTAGCGTACTAATCCTCACATTTATATGCTCTACAACCGGTTATCGGCAGCCCTATAAATGTGTTGTCAGACAAACTACAAAGCACCATGAAATCCTCCGCTATTAAAAACAAAAACAATCTTATGGCTTCTCTCTGTACCTCGATATTACAACAATAACTTGGATGCCTCCTGTTTGCTCTCTACCCAAAACTGTATTACAGTATAAACCTTCATTTAATTTAATAAAAATAAAAATGATTTTGTCTTTCCAAACACAAGTCAAAAGATGCCAAGCCCCTCCCACCAACTTCCTGTTGCATACCTGAGTAGGAAGAGGGAGGGGGAGGGGAAGCCTCAAATAGCTTCATATTTTGTCTATCAAAACATTAGAAAAATCTATGGCTAACATCAACAGATAAAAACTCTTTGTCCTGGAGTGGTTGGAATAAGCCCCCATATTGCAAATGGGAGGGAATCCCCCTTGACTCACATATCCCCTAGGAAAACCAAAAGTTTTGACAGAAATACCACACAACAGTGTAACAAAAGCCAAAAACTGAAACTCCTGCAAAAAGATGGCTGAAGGAGTTCTTTTTCCTTCCACGGCAGCCACAAACAAAATGGTGCCATTAACACATGAAATTTAGTTGTTGATCCCGCCAAAATCGAGATTTCTTCACTAGAAACATAAACTTCTTTAAAACAACTGGAATAAAAACCTAAATGATTCTATTGGAAATGGAATTCAGTACAAAACCAGAGATATTTCGCTCGATACTAAAATCAGCAGAAACAAGAAGGCAGTTGCAGCAATCGAAAATCGGTCCATGGCAAAATGGTGAATGAAACCAGGACTACAGAAAAATGGCCGACATTAACAAATGACAAGACAAACCAGGATTTCTTAAACACTACACTCTATTTGACTCTGAGAGGTAGAACTCCCCCCATGTTATTACCTAGAAACCTGAGACCCCCACAGTGTGTAAACAGCTCCTATTGTGATGTCCCAACAATGCATGGGCACTTGGATATGCGACAGGCATTTCAACTTAAAACCAATATTCAATACAGAAAACGCAATAGTTTCCTTGAAAAGTATGTAAACAGTACAAAAATAGAATTCACAAAATGGTGCCTAAAAGCCAGATTGTAGCTTAAAGCACATGGCTTTGCACACACAAATGAATACACAATGGAGCAGCTCCAGGAGGAGCTCACAGGTCTTCAAAATGGCCACCGATGCACATGGTGACCACAACAAAGGCCAGGCCACAAAATGGCGCATTTTCCCGCCAAAACTGATCAAGATGGATAAACATTTTAAAGTTCACACACAAAGGAAAAGAAAATGGCCAACCGTAGTCACATGGTAGACAACAACAAGAGAACAAAAGGAAGTAGCAGACAAAAACCATTTTCCTGCCAAAACCAAAAATGTCTCCCCAAAAACGTACACATTTGAGATACTAAATGAACGCTTAGACAAACATTTAAAAGTGTTAAAGTTACAAAAAGCACAACTTCGGAACACATGCTATCCAACGAAACAACCAAGCCACATAACCCACAATTACACGGCTGAAACATACCCCCAAACACAGTTCACATCAGTTTTCACAGGAACAAGACATTGAAAGATACAGACAGTGAATGCTTGTATGTCTGTTCACAACATTAGAGTTCCCTTCCCCAAGGGCGTAGCCCCTTTCAATACAAAAACAACAATGCCTGCCCCTTCACTAAACTCATCTTTACAAACAGGTTCAGCTACTTACAAAACTACTCAGCCACACATTGCAGGCTGCAAATAATATCAATTCATACATTTCTATTTCAAACATCTGCATTATTACACAGCATCACACACACACACACAGGCACACGCACACAGACACACACACAGACACACACACACAGGCACACACCAGACATACGATCAAACTTCCAGCATTATTTCAAAAGACGAAAAATGTGTTCTTTTTGCGAAGCAGACCCTCCCCAGCACATCTTAATGATCCGATTCTGAAGGAGGTTCTGTTCACTCCTACCTGGCTCGCCATGCTGTTAGAGAAATTTGGTTGTACGCAAAGCACACAGCCAAATCTCCTATTTCTAATCATAATAGCAATTTCGTCTAATGAAATAAATGCAATGCATCTCACCTTTTGATCGTATCCATCCTCTGGTGTGTGCCCCAACCATCCAACAAGACAAAACACATGGTTCTTACATTCCCATCTCAGCAAGACTGCCCTTTACAGCTCTGTCTGCCTCCTTTATTCAAAAGACCACAAAAGCAATCACAAACAGGAAGCCCTGGCCCCAACAGCCAATCGTTTCCTTCACAGGGTGTGACCTCAGCCTCACAGGATATGACCTCACAGGATGTAAGTGACCATATAAGGATTTAACAACAGAATACAAAGCAACCAATGAACAATGACTACAGGACATGATACAATATACTAAATGACGATGACTAAAGTTCCTTGTGCATGGATGAGAGATTATCTGCAGGTATACGTCATGTCACCCCAAACATGTTGATCAGGCATACCAGGGGCGACAAGAGCAAAACACCTCTAAACCGATAATGTCTTTGCAGAGTGAACGCACTCCCACCAGACGATCGTTCTGTGCATTGCACAGGGGCCCTTTGCTGGCGGACATGTCCTCTCTCCGCAAACACTTCTCTCCAAACATCAGGAAGTTTTCCATTACCTAACAGGTCTCAGCCAGCATCGATCTGCCCCAGCCAGTTCTTTAGAACGGGCTGTGGTTGATCAGACACACTGGGAGACTTATGACAACACATTAATATAAAATTTCCACAACACCACGCATGCTCAGAATAAATTCAGAGATAAAAGCTAGTGCCTACTGCCCTGTTTATAGTCCCGATGTACCTGTTTTACGTCACCACGTTCAGAACGATCGGATTTTCCGACAACTTTGTGTGACCGTGTGTATGCAAGAAAAGTTTGAGCAAAACATCTGTCGGAAGAAATCCATGGATTTTGTTGTCGGAATGTCCGATCAATGTCCGACTGTGTGTACAGGGCATTAGAGGATGATATCTTTATGTTGACAGCATTAATTCTTATTTCTTATTTTCACCTTGATGGACTGGTTTCTTTTCATTTTTCATCTTAGTGATATTTTGTGGCTCAGCTGGAATGTACCATATCCCCACAAGATGTATTTCAATTAAATAGCAGCATTTATGTGGACCCTTTACAACTAGCACTTTGTATATCAAGCAGCTATTAATCAGCTCTTCCTTTCCTTTTGGGGAGCCAATGGGCTCACAGATTGCTTTCACCCAGGTATTTTGCTTGTATATTTTCTCATCCCTCCCTGTCCAAGTTTGAATGTCATTTTATTTATTTTATTTTAATTGATTATCCATTGATCATATAGGTATTGCCATAGTAATACAAGGAAGGGACACCTCTCCTTAGAGTGGTCCTGGCCACATTACATGATATAGTCTCTAGTGAGTATACTATTATTATAATGTAAAAAATGTAGCGCTAAAACAAAATATAACCAGAAAACATGTGTAAAGGCAAGTATAGTTCAATAGCTTGTGGGTGATGACCCACTATGTTGTAAATGTGAACAACATAAGTGATAAATTCCCACAGTGCAATAAATGTGGAATCCAATACAAGTGAAAAGATCTTCCGATGTATAATTCATCTGTATGGAAAAATTGAAGTGAAAAAGAGGTTAAACACTCTTACCAGAGCAGGTGGATTCGGATGCCGGTGACACTGAATCAAACAGGCTTAGAGATCCAGATGGATGGCTCTCCCAGGAGAAGGTGGGGGTCCCGGATCTCAAAGGACATCTCCCCTTGGCTGGAACCACTTCAGTAGTATTCACCAACTGGAGGGAACAATACATCCAGTAGGGGGCATCCAGATCTCGTATCCAATCAAAAGAATATAAGGAAGAAAAATGGAGTGCTCCAATGGTGCAGATAAAAAAGGTAGGTTTATTGGAACAAACCAATATACAGATAATAAAAATGTGATCACATAGAATAAGATGTAGGGAACGATGAGCCTTGCCCATACTATTATTATCATCAGCCGAGTAATTAATTAATTTTTTCCTAAAATATTGATACTTTAGAACTTTATGTTGTGGGCTTATACCTACATTGGCATAAATAATTTGTTAACCCTAGAGGGACTATGCCGGTGAGATTCCTGCATTTTCTTTGAGCCTACTCACTCCTCCCAGATCTGGGGCATATCGTCCTCTATCCATAGTTTGAAGTATTCTGGTTCTTTACACGTAAGTTATGTGGTTACATGTCCCTATATGGGCGATTTCTATATATATTAATACCAACATAAATCATGATGTTATAGCGCATGTTTCTGTTTCTAATGACTCTCTCCCATGTCTTCCTATTTAAGGTTCCCTGATCATACTGTCATATGTAAATGGTTCTGAGGAAGCGACTATGTGAAACGCGTCAATCATCTTTACAGACAGAAATTTGAGCGATATGTGTTTATGAACTGCAAGGGAACATCTATGTGTTTTTATGGAAATATTTTATCTATCTAATTTTGTATAAATAAAATTATTGTAAAATTATTATGCATATACTCCTCATTTTGGTACCATGATGGTCCGCTCTGTTGGTCTGTTTTTATGTAATATATATAGGATGAGGTACCCCCATAGCTCGTTTTACATTTCCTGTATTGAGTTAATAAATAACAAATATTTGTAACTTTTAAATTGCGCCTTTTTTGCGAAATGGTGAAGATTGAACAGACGCAAAAGTGTAAATAATTTCCTTTTAGTGCAGCGCTGTGTATCTTTAAATCATTATATAAAACACTGATTATATGATCCCTAGTTTACATACAGTGAATATTATTACAGTGCCACCAGTGAAAAATCAAGAATTAAATAAAAATTATGAAAGAACTCCTGTTCTTGGTGAGGAAACAGTTCATATATAATAGTGTGTGAAACACAATCACCGCTGTGTATATACATCCTGTCTGGGATCAATAACCCATGCACACCATCACCAGCCAAATTGCCTGCTCACCTCACCGATGAGTTAAAAACGGTTATCATTTTGGACAGGGGTAGCCAGTTTGTCTGCAGGTTTTGGTGAGCCTTTTGTGCACAGTTAGGAATTCAGCTCTCCTTCTCCTCTGCGTATCACCTGCAGTCCAATGGGGCCGCAGAACGAGCCAACCAAGCCTTGGAGCAGTTTCTACGTTGCTATATTTCTGACCACCTTAACAACTGGTCAGACCTCTTACCCTGGGCGGAGTTTGCTCACAATAGTGCCGTCAATACTGCTTCCCGATTGTCTCAGTTTATGGCGAATTATGGTTTCCAACCATCCATGCTGCCTGACTCTTTTGTTCCTCAAAGAATTCCTGCTTTAGAGGAGCATCTCTGTCAGGGACTAACCCTCAGGAGAACTAACATCTATGGCCAGCAGAATCCTGTATCAATGAACACAAATTCTCCAGCGCTAATGCGCATGCACACGCGCGCACGAGCGCGGGCGAGAGCTGTTAGGACAGTGTACTCTTCAGTGTGCACGCGCACTCCAACACGTGCGCTAATGCGAACACGTGCGCGCCAAAGCACACGCGCCACGTGAGAGACTCCAGGCGCCAAGCATACTATTTAAAGCATGTTGCAGCAGTCACCAACTGCTGCATGATCTTCAGCTTCCTGTGTATTCCTGAGTTCCTGTTCCTGTTGTCTTGGATTATCTGCTACCGACCCGGCTTGTCTTAACCTCTCTGATCCGTACTTACCCCGGCTTGACCCTTGGCTCGTTCCTGTTACTCCACTATGATCCGCTGCACCGTGTATGACCCCTGGCTTGTTTTATGGACTTTGCTACTGTTTGATCTGCTGCACCGTGTATGACCCCTGGCTTGTTTTATTGTCTTTGCTACTGTTTGCTGTCCTGTGTATGAACCCCGGCCTGGCTCCTGACACTGCTTCTGGTACTTCCTGCTGTACGATCTCATCTGGTACTTCCGAGGTACCCCTGCCTAGCAGTCTATCCTGCTTGTCAGCTGCCCACCAGTGGACTTCTCTGCTTCATCTCAGCTTGCTGCAGCCAGCAACCCCTGCCGCTTTGAATATAGCTCCCCCTGTACCACCTCCAGGGGGTGCTCTGCACTTAGTCGCAAGGGAAGCCCTCCCAGCACTTCAGCCTCCGATCAGGTACGTGATAGTATCATGCAGCCAGTAACATCAGAGGCTGACGGAGGTGCTTCCCTGCTCAACACTCTGTGCCAACAAGTCGCTACACTGACCCAAGCAGTGACGAATCTACAAGGACATTATTCCCAGTTGGAGATTCACCTTCAGCACCAAGCAATGTCTCCTATGATGGTTCCACCCCCTAAACCAAGGGTACCTACTCCCAAACGCTTCTCTGGTGACCAAGGGAAGTTCCGAGCATTCAAGGACACCTGTTTACTTTACCTGGCCCTCCAATCAAGAACCTTTTCCATAGAAACTGTTAAAGTGGGATTTGTTATTTCCCTGCTGTCCAATGAACCCCAGTCCTGGGCTCACCAGTTACTAGAGCAAAAGGATCCCGCTATTAATTCAGTGAACTTGTTCTTTGAAGCTATGTCCAGATTATATGATGATCCACAACGTATGGCTACTGCTGAGGCCGCCCTTCATGCCTTGCGACAAGGGCAGCGCCCTGTAGAGGATTATATCGTGGACTTTCGCACCTGGGCTGCCGACATGGGGTGGAATGAGGCCACTCTCAGATTCAAATTCCAGCTCAGCTTATCTGAACTTGTCAAAGACGAACTTGCACGAGTAGAGTCCCCAACCGCTTTAGAAGGACTCACCCAGCTAGTCGTCCAAATTGATAGGCGCCTGCGGGAGCGACAGTCTGAACGACGTGCACGATCCTTCCGGCCTTCTTGGATGATGCCCACAGTTCCAGCCGTTCCTGCACCCATCACTCCGGTCACGTCCAACAAAGGGCCTATGCAAATTGGCGCAGTTCGCTCTGCTCTGACCCCTAAAGAGAAACTTCATCGCCGGCAAGCTAACCTATGTTTCTATTGCGGAGAACCCGGACATATCCTTCTCAACTGCCCAATAAGGCCCAGTAGATTTCCTTTCCGCAACTCTACTAGCCTCCAAGTTCCAAAACCTTCTCCAACTCATCTTGTTTTCCATATCACATTACAGTTGGCAAGAGGAGAGGTCAGACTTCCAGCAATAATCGACTCTGGGGCTTGCAGTTGCTTTTTGGACATTTCCCTGGCTAAAGACTTTCAGATTCCACTTCAGATTCCACTTCGGAGGAAGGAACATAAACTTAAAATTCACTTGGCCGATGGTTCAACACCGCAGTTTGGGCCTGTTACTCAAGAGACTTTGCCTATTCTCACCATGATTGACCCAGGCCATCAAGAATTTCTTTGTTTTGATGTTCTTTGTTCTCCTATGTTCCCTGTAATTTTGGGACTCCCTTGGCTACGGGCACACAACCCTCAGATAGACTGGAACACAGGGAATATCACTTTCAAGTCAACTTATTGCCACCAGCATTGTATCATACCTGAACCTGTAGCACCTTCCAGTTGCCTTACCATCCAGCCAGTTTCCAATTCTAGCCAATACGTCCCTCCAGTTTATCATGACTTTTTAGATGTCTTCGATAAGAAAAAAGCCGACACTTTGCCACCTGATCATTCTTACAATTGTCCAATCGAATTGCTGCCTGGTGCAGTGATCCCCTTTGGTTGAATATTTCCACTTTCAGAGACTGAGCTTGAGACTTTATGTCAATATATTGACGAGAACTTAGAAAAAGGATTCATCCGCCCATCATCATCCCCAGCTGGTGCCGGAATATTCTTTGTGGAGAAGAAAGACCATTCCCTCAGGCCTTGTGTGGACTACAGGGAACTTAACAAAATCACGGTCAAAAATCGTTATCCTCTCCCCCTGGTTCCCGAGCTTTTTCAGAGATTCCGTTCTGCCCAAGTCTTTACTAAGTTGGACTTACAAGGGGCCTACAACCTTGTGCGCATCAGAAAGGGGGATGAGTGGAAGACCGCTTTCAGAACTCGTTTTGGGCATTTTGAATACTGTGTTATGCCTTTTGGACTATGTAATGCCCCAGCGACCTTTCAACATTTTGTAAATAACATTAGAGAATTCCTGGATCATTTCCTGATCGTATATTTGGATGAGATCCTCATCTTCTCTGATACTCTGGAGTTACATAGAACCCACGTCCGGAAGGTACTATCTACATTGAGAGAACACAAGCTCTATGCAAAAGCAGAAAAGTGTCAATTTGAACAGGCATCCATACATTTCATGGGCTTAATTATTTCTACATCTGGGATAGCTATGGACCCTCAGAAAGTATCCGCTATTCTGGAGTGGTCAGCCCCTACCAACAAGAAAGGTATCCAAAGATTTGTGGGGTTTGCTAACTTTTATCGGAGATTTGTTAAAGACTTTTCTGGTATTATTGCCCCCATTACCCAGCTCACTCGCCAGCATACCCGTTTCCAGTGGTCCTAGAAAGCCCAAGAAGCTTTTGATAATCTAAAGGCTCTATTCACCTTGGCCCACATTCTGCAACATCCAGATCCAGCCCTGCCCTATGTTTTGGAGGTCGATGCATCGGAAGTCGTCATAGGGGCTATCCTGTCACAACGCCAAGGCCCTAAAGATTTACTATATCCTGTAACCTTTTTCTCCCTAAAAATAAGCCAACCAGAAAGGAATTATGATGTGGGGGATCGGGAATTACTGGCAATAAAAGCTGCTCTCGAAGAGTGGCGATACCTACTGGAAGGCGCAGCTCATCCCATCATGATATTCACCGACCATAAAAACCTCGAATATCTCAGATCCGCCAAACGACTAAGACCACGGCAGGCCAGATGGGCCTTGTTCTTTTCGAGGTTTAACTTTCACCTTACTTACCGTCCGGGGTCCAAGAATGGGAAAGCGGATTCCCTCTCAGGCATGTTTCCAGAAACTCCAGAGACTGTGGCCTCTAGTACCATCTGGTCCCCTCAGAATTTCCTTTTAGTTCAACCTGATCTAAGATCGACCCTTGAACAAACCTCTGCTCAATGCCTCGAATCCTAAGGATCTGCATTCAGAAGGCAGGAAGGACTCCTGTGGCACGGGGACAAGATCTTCGTTCCCATGGGAGCCAGGCTTCAGGTCCTCAAGACCTTTCACGAACACCAACTTGCCGGCCATTTCGGGATTCATAAAACTACTGAGCTGATTCAGTGATCCTACTGGTGGCCTAACCTGAGGCAAGATTGTAAGGATTTCATAGGCTCCTGCACAACCTGTGCCAGAAGTAAGGGAAGCTGCACCCAAGCCTGGGGTTTGCTAAGACCACTACCTATCCCGGATCGCCCCTGGAAAATGTTGTCCATGGATTTTATTGTGGAGCTGCCCCCATCTGAAGGCTTTACCAATATCCTGGTGGTGGACGATCGTTTATCAAAGATGGCCCACTTCCTGCCCCTACTAGGCACACCTTCTGCCATTGATACAGCACATGTCTTTATTAAAGAGATCGTAAGATTGCACGGCTTGCCAAACAGTATTGTATCCGACAGAGTAGTACAATTTACTTCAAGGTTCTGGAGGGCTCTCTGTAAAGCTTTGAACATTGAAATCTGTTTGTCTTCTGCCTATCACCCAAGAGTAATGGCCAGATGGAGAGGAAGAATCAGACGCTAGAGCAGTACCTCCGCTGTTTTTCTACCTTCTCTCAAGATAACTGGGTAACCTTGCTGCCATGTGCCGAATTTGCCTATAATAATTCGGTACACGCCTCCACCAATCAGTCTCCATTCTGGGCGAACTATGGATTCCACCCATCCTTCTTGCCTTATGTCACTCCAGAAGCAGCGGTACCTGCTGTACAGGACAGATTAACTTTAATTCAAGAAAATTTACAGGTTCTTCAAGAAAACACGAAAAAAGCACAGGAGGACTATAAAAAGCATTATGACAGGAAGAG
This sequence comes from Aquarana catesbeiana, assembly GCF_042186555.1. NCBI lineage: Eukaryota > Metazoa > Chordata > Amphibia > Anura > Ranidae > Aquarana > Aquarana catesbeiana. The sequence continues at coordinate 607,484,385 of NC_133324.1, read as the reverse complement.
GAAAGGTAATCCAGTTCTGAAAGTAGGGGACAAGGTTTGGCTCTCCACATTAAATCTCAAATTGTCTTGCCCCTCCCGGAAGCTGGACCCAAGATTCATCGTTCCCTTTGCGATTAAGAGAGAGATTATTCCTGTGGCTTTTGAATTGTCTCTGCCAAGCTCTTACAAGATTCACCCAGTCTTCCACGTCTCGCTGCTCAAGCCAATCAGTAATGGCCCCTTCTCTGGAAGAGAAGATCCTCCTCCACCTCCAATCACAGTGGGTGAAGAAACGGAGTTCGAGGTGGAAATCATCCTGGATTGTCGAAAGAGAGGTAGACAAATTCAATATTTAGTGAAGTGGAAGGGTTACCCATCAGAGGAGAGCTCTTGGGAACCCGCAAGTAATGTTCATGCCCCTAGACTGCTATGTGAATTCTTCAGAAGATATCCGGAGAAGCAAGCCCGCCTGGGCATCCGGAGGCTGCCCCTTGGGGGGGGGCACTGTCAGGGACTAACCCGCAGGAGAACTAACATCTATGGCCAGCAGAATCCTGTATCATTGAACACAAATTCTCTAGCGCTAATGCGCATGCGCACGCGTGCACGAGCGCGGGCGAGAGCTGTTAGGACAGTGTACTCTTCAGTGTGCACACGCGCGCGCTAATGCGAACACGTGCGCGCCAAAACACACACACCATGTGAGAGACTCCAGGCGCCAAGCATACTATTTAAAGCATGTTGCAGCAGTCACCAACTGCTGCATGATCTTCAGCTTCCTGTGTATTCCTGAGTTCCTGTTCCTGTTGTCTTGGATTATCTGCTACCGACCCGGCTTGTCTTGACCTCTCTGATCCATACTTACCCCGGCTTGACCCTTGGCTCGTTCCTGTTACTCCACTCTGATTCGCTGCACCGTGTATGACCCCTGGCTTGTTTTATGGACTTTGTAACTGTTTGATCTGCTGCACCGTGTATGACCCATGGCTTGTTTTATGGACTTTGCTACTGTTTGCTGTCCTGTGTATGAACCCCGGCCTGGCTCCTGACACTGTTTCTGGTACTTCCTGCTGTATGATCTCATCTGGTACTTCCGAGATACCCCTGCCTAGCAGTCTACCCTGCTCGTCAGCTGCCCACCAGTTGACTTCTCTGCTTCATCTCAGCTTGCCGCAGCCAGCGACCCCTGCCGCTTTGAGTATAGCTCCCCCTGTACCACCTCCAGGGGGCGCTCTGCACTTAGTCGCAAGGGAAGCCCTCCCAGCACTTCAGCCTCCGATCAGGTACGTGATAATCTGTGTAATCTTTGTTCCACTTGGGTGCAGGTCGAAGAGTCCTTGTGACGTGCCAGTGAGAGGTAAAGACTCCATACTGACCGCAGATGCCTACCTGTGCTTTCCTACCAGGTTGGGGAGAGGATCTGGCTGTCATCTTGTAAGCTCCGATTCCATGTTCCCTCTCTGAAACTGCCACCATGGTTTATTGGGCCTTTCCGTATTTCCCGTTGGATCAACCCAGTGGCTTACGCATTAGACTTCCTTCTAACATGCGTATTTCGAATATATTCCATGTCTCCTTATTAAAACCTTTGGTGTGCAACCGTTTCACCACCTAGGTATCACGTCCTTGCCCAGGTTAAGGTTGAAAACCATGAAGAGTATGAGATACAATCATTGACTCCCGTAGGTTCCGTGGGCACAAACAGTACCTGATTCATTAAGGGTACAGCCTGGAGGAACACTCTTGGGTCTCATCCTCCTCCATGCTTTCCATAGATTGTCCTCCGAGGGGGAAGGGTCATTGAGGAGGGGGTACTATCAGAGTTGGGCTCTCAGCCCTCCCTTCTCAGTGCTCAGATTGCTCAGCTGTCGGTTAATTGCCAGGACTCATTGTTCCACAGTAGCTCATCTGCTGTGTTCCTGTTAAAAACTTGTCTGACTGACGTCCCTTCTGGTTCCTGATCCTGTCCTCCGACTACGCTGATCTCTGGCTTCCTGATTTACTGGCTTGTTCTGACTACCCGCTTTGGCTACCGTACCCTGGCTAGGTTTTGACTAAGTTTACTATTTGTACAATTTTTACCATTACATTAAAAGGTGTGATTTTTACTGCATTTTTTCTCTCCGTCTGAATCATGGTTCCTGACACCAGCCCCCTACACAGCCCAGCACTTCAATGAGTGCAGGAGGGGAGAGCAGGGAGCCGGAGACTGACAGTCACTGCTCTCTGCTCAGAGCAGAGGGGAGAACTGAGTGACCAGCAGTGTTTGAACGCTCAGTTCAGGATAGGATTGATGCTGCATCCACCTAGGTGAGTATAATTGTTTGTGTCGTTGTCACCCTTTTAGAAAAAAAAAAAATAAATGTAATAAATTCTGCCCCGCTTCAAATCACTCCACCTCACAGTAGTATCCTCTGCCATCCCCCCACCACCACAGGTGTGTCCTCTGCTCCCTTTCACATCATCCCCCCCTAGTAATATACTATGCACACCACCGTAGTGTTCTCTGACCCCCCTCACACACACAGTAGTGTCCTCTGACCCCGCCCAACAGTAGTGTCCCCCCCAAAAGCAGTGCCCCCCTCCCCCCACTGTAGTGCCTTCTGCCCCCCATAGCAGTGTCCTCTGCTATCCCCCCACTGTAGTGCCCTCTGCCCCCCATAGCAGTGTCCTCTACACCCTCCCCCACACAGTAGTGTCTTCTGCCCCCCCTCTGTAGTGATCCCCTATGTAGTGTCCCCATAGCAGTGTCCTCTGCAACCTCCCTCCACAGTAGTGTCCTCTGCCCCCTCCTCTCTATAGTGCCCTCAGCCACCCCGTAGCAGTGTCTTTTGCCACCCCCCCAAGTAGTGTCCTCTGCCCCCACAACAGCAGTGTGTCCTCTGTACCTCCCCAGTAGTGTCCTCTGCACCCTTCTCTAGTGCCCCCCCAAATAGCAGTATCCTCTGCAACCCCCCACCCCCACAGTGGTGTCCTCTCCTCTGCCCCCCTACGTAGCACTATCCCCTGCTCCCCCCCAGTAGTGTCCTCTGCCTCTCTATAGCTGCTTCCTATGTCGCCCCAAAAGGAGTGTTGACAACACACAGCTGTAGCTAGCTCTCTCCTACCTTACAGCGGCTGTACATCACAAAAAGAGTGTGAGGCAGCACAGTGCTGGATGAAGGGTGCGACCGAGAGCTGCTTTAGTTAACTTTTCATGTTAACAAGCTGATGATTGGTTGTTAGAACCGCCTAGCAACCAATCGCCTGCTGGTTAACTTGCAAATTTACCTAAAGCATCTACCATGTTCCCGCCCTCCATCCAACACTGTTTTGCCTCTCCCTCTACTCTTCTAGTGAAAGGAGAGCGGCGCCGGCTGAGACTGGGGGAAGCATCAGCACAGGCCTGATCATGAACTACCTGTTGGCTTCCGGCTTGATCGACAGGTAGATCGTGATCGATGGGTGGCCTACCCGGTTCTATAGAAAGCATGTGTTAATACCTCTGCAAAGAGAAAAGATAGCTTCCCAGAGCTTAAAACGGTTGTCAACAATGGAAAGAAGCCCTCCAGTGCTGTAATGTCACCGCTGAGAGGGCTGACATGCGCGCGGGAGCCCTCATTTCCGACACAAAGCTCTGAAGGTCCGGCAAGGTATGCCGGACCTTCAGAGTGCATGTGCCAGTGATGTCACTGGCTGTATGCAGGGTAAAAATCCCCTAAACGGTGTACATTTAGGACATATTCATTTTACCTACAGGTAAGCCTTACTATAGCGGGGTTTACAACTGCTTGAAGAGCTGTTATCTTCATTGTATGTAGAGAACAAGGAAACATTTGTGAAGGCATTTTAGTCTGTTTGGGGTCTGTCATTAAGCGGAATTTGATATTATAATGCCCTTGAGGATGAGTTGATGTCAGATATACCTGAGTGAGCTTGATGCATGATTGTGGGGGTAACCAACATTTGTGGGCTGGGTTTTAATGACAACGCAGTCAGTTTTAAAGTTGTGGAGAACAAACGTGCAATGTCTTTTTTCTGATGAAGATCTTTTTGTGTTTTTTGAATTTCACTATCATTATCATATCATGAGTGAATAGACTTCAATGATTTTCAGTCTTGTGTTTTTGTTATTGAAGATACAGTATGGGGGTTGCACTGTACTACCAGAGAATGGTGTGGCAGGTGCATAACAAAGCAGATACACATAGAGTGAAGTGTGATGGCATGCAACTTTTATTTTCCTTTTCCTTTTTTTTATTATGAATAAGTAGATTCGTTCTGTCCTCTATGCAGAGCCTCTTATGCCCTGTACACACGGTCGCATTTTCCGACGGAAAATGTGTGATAGGACCTTGCTGTCGAAAATTCCGACCGTGTGTGGGCTCCATCACACATTTTCCATCGCAATTTCCGACACACAAAATTTGAGAGCTTGCTATAAAATGTTCTGACAACAAAATCCGTTGTCGGAAATTCTGATCGTGTGTACACAAATCCGACGTACAAAGTGCCACGCATGCTCAGAATAAATTAAGAGACCAAAGCTATTGGCTACTGCCCCGTTTATAGTCCCGACGTACGTGTTTTACCTCACCGCGTTCAGAACTATCGGATTTTCCGACAACTTTGTGTGACCGTGTGTATGCAAGACAAGTTTGAGCCAACATCCGTTGGAAAAAATCCATGGATTTTGTTGTCGGAATGTCCGATCAATGTCCGACCGTGTGTACAGGGCATAACAGTTTTGTGTGCATCTACCTCAAACTGCGCGCAGGCCCCCATAGAAGTGGATGTACATGCAGTGCCAGCACAAACACAATCGCATTTTAAAGTTTGTTATGTGAAACTTAGCTTGCGCTACAATAATCTCAAACAATGTTTCGTGAAACTTAGTTTACCATAAAATAACCTTAAAGAATGGTATGTAAAACTTAGTTTGCACTGCAATAATCTTAAAGAAAGTTACGCGAAACTTAGTTTGCATTACAATAATCATGTCATCAAAGCTTGACATACGAGCAGGAGTGGGTGCACGGATCAGAACACAAAGGCTGCCTAACAGTATTCTAGAAAATTACCCATGGAACTCATGTAGTGTAAATTATTCAATTGACATAATAAAAGGTAGTCAGCTTAGGAGAACACTACCTGTAAGCTACAATTTCAGAATGAATATTTCACATAAATGGGGGGTAAACAAGGCACTTTTAGGCAAGTACAGTCTCTTTTCTCCACTGCAGGTGGCACTCATCCATAGTGTTAATGCAGATGGAGGAGGAATTTGAGAGGATCCTTGTTCCTCTATGATCTCCTCAGTCACAGAGAAGAAGCATCGGTCCCCAGCCAGCTCTATGACCCTTGGAGGCTGGAAGCAGCGTCATGACGTCAAAAGAGGGAGAAAAATGCACTGGACTGCATCACAAATGCACTGGAATGTATCAAAAACGCGCATGCAGAAAAGCATCTGGAACGCATCCGGATTGCGTTTCTATGGTGTGAACTGGCCCTTAAAGGGCCCCTGTCCCCTTGTGCTCGTACGCGGAAGCGAACACATATGTAGGTCGCACCTGCATATGAAAACGGCATTCAAATCACACATGTGAGGTATCTCTGTGATTGTTAGAGCGAGAGCAATATTTCTAGCACTAGATCTCCTCTGTAGCTCTAAGCCGGTAACCTGTAAAGATTTTAAAATCATAGTCTATGGAGATTTTTAAGTATTTGAAGTTTGGCGCCATTCCACAGGTGTGCGCAATTTTAAAGTGTGACATGTTAGGGATCTACTCAGCATAAAAACAATCTTTTACATTTTACCAAAAAAATGGGGTAAATATTGTGGGGGTTTTTTTATTCTCGAAAGTGTTTTTTTTTTTCAAAAACAAAAAATTGTGTTTAAATAATTGCTGCGCAAATACCGTTTGACATAAAAAATTGCAACAACTGCCATTTTATTACCTAGGGTCTCTGCTAAGAAAATATATATAATGTTTGGGGGATCTGTGTAATTTTCTAGCAAAAGAATGATGATTTTTACATGTAGGAGAGAAGTGTCAGAATTGGCTTGGGTGGTAAGTGGTTAAGACGCTCTCTCTTGGGTTTAGCATGCATTTCTAGTGTGGATAGAGTAGGGCCAGGTCACTCATCTGTCAGGGACAATGCTTAATAGGGATGGGCCAAACACCCTCCGGTTTGGTTCTCACCAGAACATACGAACAGGCAAAAAATTTGTGCGAACATGTGAACCCTATTAAAGTCTATGGGACGCGAACGTGACAAATCAAAAGTGCTAATTTAAAAGGGTTATATGCAACGTATTGCCATAAAAAGTGTATGGGTACCTGGGTACTGTCCCAGGGCACATATATCAATGCAAAAAAAATAGGTTTTAAAACGACCATTTTTTCAGGAGCAATGATGCTTAATGCTTAAAGGGAAACAATAAAAATGAAATATTCCTTTAAATATCATATCTGGGGGTCCCCTTAGTCTGCCTGTAAAGTGGTGCATATATGTAATGTTTAGAACAGTGCTGCAGCAAAATGACATTTCTAAAGAAAAAATCAGCATGGGTCCCCCCCCCCCCAGTCCATACCAGGCCCTTCAGGTCTGGTATGAATTTTAAGGGGAACTCCACGGCAAGATTAAAAAAAAAAGCGTGGGGTCCCCCCCCTCCTGAACCATACCGGGCCACATGCCCTCAACATAGGGAGGGTGCTTTGGGTTCCCCATGTTGATGGACACAAGGGCCTTGTCCCCACAACCCTGGCCCAGTAGTTGCGGGGGTCTGCAGGTGCATGGCTTATCGGAATCTGGAAGCCCTCTTTAACCACTTAAGGACCGCCTCACGCCGATGTACGTTGGCAAGGCGGCACGGGCAGGCAAAATCACGTACATATACGTGATTTGCCTCCCGCAGGTGGGGGGTCCAATCGGACCCCCCCCCCCCGGTGCCCGAGGCGGTCCTGTTATGTCCCCCGGCGATCGGAGGTGAGGGGGAGGCCATCCGTTCGTGGCCCCCCCCTCGCGATCGCCGCCGGCCAATCAGATCACTTCCTTTGCTGCTGTATGCTAAATAGCAGCAAAGGAAATGATGTCATCTCTCCTCGGCTCGGTATTTTCCGTTGCAGCGCCGAGGAGAGAAGACTTCACTGTGAGTGCACAACACTACACACACAGTAGAACATGCCAGGCACACAAAACACCCCGATCCCCCCCCCCGATCGCCCCCCGATCCCCCCCCAATCACCCCCCCCCTCCCTGTCACAAACTGACACCAGCAGTTTTTTTTTTTTTCTGATTACAGCATTGGTGTCAGTTTGTGACAGTTACAGTGTTGGGACAGTTAGTATTAACCCCCTTTAGGTCTAGGATACCCCCCTAACCCCCCCTAATAAAGTTTTAACCCCTTGATCACCCCCTGTCGCCAGTGTCACTAAGCGATCATTTTTCTGATCGCTGTATTAGTGTCGCTGGTGACGCTAGTTAGTGAGGTAAATATTTAGGTTCGCCGTCAGCGTTTTATAGCGACAGGGACCCCCATATACTACCTAATAAATGTTTTAACCCCTTGATTGCCCCCTAGTTAACCCTTTCACCACTGATCACCGTATAACCATTATGGGTGACGCTGGTTAGTTCGTTTATTTTTTATAGTGTCAGGGAACCCGCCGTTTATTACCGAATAAAGGTTTAGCCCCCCGATCGCCCGGCGGTGATATGCGTTGCCCCAGGCAGCGTCAGATTAGCGCCAGTACCGCTAACACCCACGCACGCGGCATACGCCTCCCTTAGTGGTATAGTATCTGAACGGATCAATATCTGATCCGATCAGATCTATACTAGTGTCCCCAGCAGTTTAGGGTTCCCAAAAACGCAGTGTTAGCGGGATCAGCCCAGATACCTGCTAGCACCTGCGTTTTGTCCCTCCGCCCGGCCCAGCCCAAGTGCAGTATCGATCGATCACTGTCACTTACAAGGCACTAAACGCATAACTGCAGCGTTCGCAGAGTCAGGCCTGATCCCTGCGATCGCTAACAGTTTTTTTGGTAGCATTTTGGTGAACTAGCAAGCACCAGCCCCAGGCAGCGTCAGGTTAGCGCCAGTACCGCTAACACCCACGCACGCACCGTACACCTCCCTTAGTGGTATAGTATCTGATCGGATCAATATCTGGTCCGATCAGATCTATACTAGCGTCCCCAGCAGTTTAGGGTTCCCAAAAACGCAGTGTTAGCGGGATCAGCCCAGATACCTGCTAGCACCTGCGTTTTGCCCCTCCGCCCGGCCCAGCCCAGCCCACCCAAGTGCAGTATCGATCGATCACTGTCACTTACAAGGCACTAAACGCATAACTGCAGCGTTCGCAGAGTCAGGCCTGATCCCTGCGATCGCTAACAGTTTTTTTGGTAGCATTTTGGTGAACTAGCAAGCACCAGCCCCAGGCAGCGTCAGGTTAGCGCCGGTACCGCTAACACCCAGGCACGCACCGTACACCTCCCTTAGTGGTATAGTATCTGATCGGATCAATATCTGGTCCGATCAGATCTATACTAGCGTCCCCAGCAGTTTAGGGTTCCCAAAAACGCAGTGTTAGCGGGATCAGCCCAGATACCTGCTAGCACCTGCGTTTTGCCCCTCCGCCCGGCCCAGCCCAGCCCACCCAAGTGCAGTATCGATCGATCACTGTCACTTACAAAACACTAAACACATAACTGCAGCGTTCGCAGAGTCAGGCCTGATCCCTGCGATCGCTAACAGTTTTTTTGGAAGCTTTTTATTGAACTGGCAAGCACCAGCGGCCTAGTACACCCCGGTCGTAGTCAAACCAGCACTGCAGTAACACTTGGTGACGTGGCGAGTCCCATAAGTGCAGTTCAAGCTGGTGAGGTGGCAAGCACAAGTAGTGTCCCGCTGCCACCAAAAAGACAAACACAGGCCCGTCATGCCCATAGTGCCCTTCCTGCTGCATTCGCCAATCCTAATTGGGAACCCACCGCTTCTGCAGCGCCCGTACTTCCCCCATTCACATCCCCAACCAAATGCAGTCGGCTGCATGAGAGGCATTTTCTTTATGTCCTCCCGAGTACCCCTACCCAACGAACCCCCCCAAAAAAGATGTTGTGTCTGCAGCAAGCGCGGATATAGGCGTGACACCCGCTATTATTGTCCCTCCTGTCCTGACAATCCTGGTCTTTGCATTGGTGAATGTTTTGAACGCTACCATTCACTAGTTGAGTATTAGCGTAGGGTACAGCATTCCACAGACTAGGACACACTTTCACAGGGTCTCCCAAGATGCCATCGCATTTTGAGAGACCCGAACCTGGAACCGTTTACAGTTATAAAAGTTAGTTACAAAAAAAAGTGTAAACAAAAAAAAAAAACACATACAAAAATATAAAATAAAAAAAAATAGTTGTCGTTTTATTGTTCTCTCTCTCTCTATTTTCTCTCTATTGTTCTGCTCTTTTTTACTGTATTCTATTCTGCAATGTTTTATTGTTATTATGTTTTATAATGTTTGTTTTTCAGGTCTGCAATTTTTTATACTTTACCGTTTACTGTGCTTTATTGTTAACCATTTTTTTGTCTTCAGGTACGCCATTCACGACTTTGAGTGGTTATACCAGAATGATGCCTGCAGGTTTAGGTATCATCTTGGTATCATTCTTTTCAGCCAGCAGTCGGCTTTCATGTAAAAGCAATCCTAGCGGCTAATTAGCCTCTAGACTGCCTTTACAAGCCATGGGAGGGAATGCCCCCCCCCCCACCGTCTTCTGTGTTTTTCTCTGGCTCTCCTGTCTCAACAGGGAACCTGAGAATGCAGCCAGTGATTCAGCCAGCTGACCATAGAGCTGATCAGAGACCAGAGTGGCTCCAAACATCTCTATGGCCTAAGAAACTGGAAGCTACGAGCATTTTATGACTTAGATTTCGCCGGATGTAAATAGCGCCATTGGGAAATTGGGGAAGCATTTTATCACACCGATCTTGGTGTGGTCAGATGCTTTGAGGGCAGAGGAGAGATCTAGGGTCTAATAGACCCCAATTTTTTCAAAAAAGAGTACCTGTCACTACCTATTGCTATTATAGGGGATATTTACATTCCCCGAGCTAACAATAAAAATGATTAAAAAAAAAAAATGAAAGGAACAGTTTAAAAATAAGATAAAAAAGTAAAAAAATAATAAAGAAAAAAAAAAAAAAAGCACCCCTGTCGCCCCCTGCTCTTGCGCTAAGGCGAACGCAAGCGGCGGTCTGTCGTCAAACGTAAACAGCAATTGCACCATGCATGTGAGGTATCACCGCGAAGGTCAGATCGAGGGCAGTAATTTTAGCAGTAGACCTCCTCTGTAAATCTAAAGTGGTAACCTGTAAAGGCTTTTAAAGGCTTTTAAAAATGTATTTATTTTGTTGCCACTGCACGTTTGTGCGCAATTGTAAAGCATGTCATGTTTGGTATCCATGTACTCGGCCTAAGATCATCTTTTTTATTTCATCAAACATTTGGGCAATATAGTGTGTTTTAGTGCATTAAAATTTAAAAAAGTGTGTTTTTTCCCCAAAAAATGCGTTTGAAAAATCGCTGTGCAAATACTGTGTGAAAAAAAAAATGAAACACCCACCATTTTAATCTGTAGGGCATTTGCTTTAAAAAAAGATATAATGTTTGGGGGTTCAAAGTAATTTTCTTGCAAAAAAAAATAACTTTTTCATGTAATCAAAAAGTGTCAGAAAGGGCTTTGTCTTCAAGTGGTTAGAAGAGTGGGTGATGTGTGACATAAGCTTCTAAATGTTGTGCATAAAATGCCAGGACAGTTCAAAACCCCCCCAAATGACCCCATTTTGGAAAGTAGACACCCCAAGCTATTTGCTGAGAGGCATGTCGAGTCCATGGAATATTTTATATTGCGACACAAGTTGCGGGAAAGAGACAAATTTTTTTTTTTTTTTGCACAAAGTTGTCACTAAATGATATATTGCTCAAACATGCCATGGGAATATGTGAAATTACACCCCAAAATACATTCTGCTGCTTCTCCTGAGTACGGGGATACCACATGTGTGAGACTTTTTGGGAGCCTAGCCGTGCACGGGACCCCGAAAACCAAGCACCGTCTTCAGGCTTTCTAAGGGCGTGAATTTTTGATTTCACTCTTCACTGCCTATCACAGTTTCGGAGGCCATGGAATGCCCAGGTGGCACAAAACCCCCCCCAAATGACCCCATTTTGGAAAGTAGACACCCCAAGCTATTTGCTGAGAGGTATAGTGAGTATTTTGCAGACCTCACTTTTTGTCACAAAGTTTTGAAAATTGAAAAAAGAAAAAAAAAAAAGTTTTTTCTTGTCTTTCTTCATTTTCAAAAACAAATGAGAGCTGCAAAATACTCACCATGCCTCTCAGCAAATAGCTTGGGGTGTCTACTTTCCAAAATGGGGTCATTTGGGGGGGTTTTGTGCCACCTGGGCATTCCATGGCCTCCGAAACTGTGATAGGCAGTGAAGAGTGAAATCAAAAATTTCGGGGCCCCGTACGCGGCTAGGCTCCCAAAAAGTCCCACACATGTGGTATCACCATACTCAGGAGAAGCAGCTAAATGTATTTTGGGGTGCAATTCCACATATGCCCATGGCCTGTGTGAGCAATATATCATTTAGTGACAACTTTGTGCAAAAAAAAAAAAAAAAATGTGTCACTTTCCCGCAACTTGTGTCAAAATATAAAATATTCCATGGACTCAATATGCCTCTCAGCAAATAGCTTGGGGTGTCTACTTTCCAAAATGGGGTCATTTGGGGGGGGGTTTGTGCCACCTGGGCATTCCATGGCCTCCGAAACTGTGATAGGCAGTGAAGAGTGAAATCAAAAATTTACACCCTTAGAAATCCTGAAGGCGGTGATTGGTTTTCGGGGTCCCGTACGCGGCTAGGCTCCCAAAAAGTCCCACACATGTGGTATCCCCGTACTCAGGAGAAGCAGCTGAATGTATTTTGGGGTGCAATTTCACATAGGCCCATGGCCTGTGTGAGCAATATATCATTTAGTGACAACTTTTTGTAAATATTTTTTTTTTTTTTTTTTTGTCATTATTCAATCACTTGGGACAAAAAAAATAAATATTCAATGGGTTCAACATGCCTCTCAGCAATTTCCTTGGGGTGTCTACTTTCCAAAATGGGGTCATTTGGGGGGGTTTGTACTGCCCTGCCATTTTAGCACCTCAAGAAATGACAAAGGCAGTCATAAACTAAAAGCTGTGTAAATTCCAGAAAATGTACCCTAGTTTGTAGACGCTATAACTTTTGCGCAAACCAATAAATATACGCTTATTGACATTTTTTTTACCAAAGACATGTGGCCGAATACATTTTGGCCTAAATGTATGACTAAAATTAAGTTTATTGGATTTTTTTTATAACAAAAATTAGAAAATATCATTTTTTTTCAAAATTTTCGGTCTTTTTCCGTTTATAGCGCAAAAAATAAAAACCGCAGAGGTGATCAAATACCATCAAAAGAAAGCTCTATTTGTGGGAAGAAAAGGACGCAAATTTCGTTTGGGTACAGCATTGCATGACCGCGCAATTAGCAGTTAAAGCGACGCAGTGCCAAATTGGAAAAAGACCTCTGGTCCTTAGGCAGCATAATGGTCCGGGGCTCAAGTGGTTAACAAGGGGACCCCCAGATCCCACCCACCCATGTGAATGGGTATGGGTACATTGTACCCATTCACCAAAAAAAAGTGCCAAAAAGTATAAAACCTCGCAGTGCATTATGGTGCATTCCGCGGCACTCGAATTTGCTGCGAACCCCCGATAATGTTCGCTATTCGAACATCGGGCCCATCCCTAATGCTTAACATCAGGGAGAGGTTCCAGACCACTAGGAAAAGTACAGGGACATGCCATCCTTCCTGGAAGCCTCCCTACTTGGGTATGGACCAGCTAGGCCGTATTCTGCCCTTCGAGACAGATGCTGTCGGCACACCTGAGACCTACTGCTACTACTCATCGCTGCACATCCTGTGATTGCACTTGTCGGGTTGTCTTCCCGCCAGACTTGCAGTGCATTACTGAACTTCTAAGTTCTGTTTTCCTGCAACTGGACTATGCAACTGAGCGTTTACTGTCACCACACCACACTGAACCTACCTACACACTGTTCTGTATCTTTAATAACAGGGAAAGCCAATATATTTGCATAGTTGCCAACATTGCAAAAAAAAAATGTCGGACACATTTTTGGCTGTAGGCAGAGCCGTACAATAATTAGGGGGCAGGGCATTCATTTGTAGGCGTGGTTTAGCAAAAAAATACAAGTGAGGCGCGCGAGGCGCGCCATGGCGAAAAATGGGCGTGGTTTACGTGAAATAGTGGGCGTGGCTTAAATGGGCGTGGCTCAAGAGGGTGTGGTTAGACTCTGAGATGAATGAGGGATGGGGAGGGAAAGGGGGAGAGGGAAAGGGGGAGAGGGGGAAAGGGGGAGAGGGGAATGACGGGACAGCAGCCCCAGATCCTACACAATAAAAATATGTGTATTCTAGAAAGTTTAACAATCAGCAGATAAAGATACTCCAAACACCTGGTGTTGGCACTTCAATCATCCCGGCACCATGGTTGTTATGGTGTCAGGATGATTGAATCGCATTATTTCTATTATTACATTGTAATATAAAATGAAATCATTCAACTCACCATAATGCCGAATCAGTGGGATCCCTGAGCGTATCACTAGCCATGTTGCCTGCCACCAGCAGAGTCTGTCCTTGCATCAGGTGTCCCCACCAGAGTCAGTATAGACCCCCTCAGTGCAGACCCCCCTCCATCAGTGCAGACCCCCTCAGTGCAGACCCCCTCCATCAGTGCAGACCCCTCCATCAGTGCAGACCCCCTCCATCAGTGCAGACCCCCCTCTATTAGTGCAGACCCGCCTCAATTAGTGCAGCCCCCCTCTATTAGTGCAGCCCCCCCTCAGTGATATATAGCGCCACACTTTTGTTTCTTTTGTTTTTTTCTGCCTTGAGTCTATAGGTGTGTTGGCTGCTTTTCACTTTTTTTCTAAACGTAGCGCTGTACTTAATTTTTATTTTAGCCCCTCCCTCAGTGCAGCCCCCCTCTATTAGTGCAGCCCCCCCTCAGTGCAGCCCCCCCTTATTAGTGCAGACCCCCCTCTATTAGTGCAGCACCCCCTCAATTAGTGCAGACCCTCCCCTCATCCAGGAGCGGCCGGTGTTCTACCGAGAAAGTTCCCCTCGGCAAGTAAGGTCCCCCTGTACTTGCACAGTAAGAGCCGGCGGAAACAGCTGAGCTGGGGAACTTTTTGTCAAGACACCGACGCCGTGTGTTCAGTGGAGAGGGGAGGGGCTGATCCGTGCAGCTAAAGAAGCCGATTCATTGGCTGCACGGATCGAGCCCCCTTTCTCTCTCCACTGAGCACTAGGGGGAAGATCGAGCGGCTGCGCTGGCGGCCATTTTACTGGAGCCAGCTGCTCCAAAAATTTAAAAAAAACAACATTCCCGATTTTCCTGATGGAAATCCTGATTCGGGACAGCCTCCAATCGAGACGAGGGTCCCAAAATCGGGATTGTCCCGGGAAAATCTGGACTGTTGGCAACTATGTATTTGTTATCACCCACCAGCTTCAGTCATTATGAGAGCCTGTCTTTCATACTTTACAATACTTAGGCTGCAACAGGGGAAACAAAGCTGATTTGGAGGTTAATTAAAGTGATTGTAAAGGATCAGCTTGTAGAACAGCCCATTCAGTTTAAAATAAAAATGAAAAGCAAAACATTTGTATATAGATATTTAAAAAAAACACCTTTTTTCCCACTTGTATAAGTGATCACATTCCCTCTGTTCTCAGCTGCATAAGAGCTCGGGGACGAGAAACAACAGTACACTGAACTTCCTAGTGAAAGGCTGTGTGTGGGGGGAGGCATGTCAGGACAAGTCTGAACCTTTGGCGGATAGCAGGCTGAGTTCCCTTCATAGCTAGAGAACTGACCATGTTGTGCTTTCCTGCTTAGTGTGGTCAGTTTTAATAGGAAATCAGAGGGACTGGCAGGAACACCAGGGATTTCACACAAAAGAAGCAATACAAATAGAACAGGACACTTTCTCATACAAGTACATGGTACAGCAGGCACATATAAGGCATATGAAATGTTAGGTTTACATATTCTTTAATTATAAAATAGCTGTTTAAAACAAACCTGTTGTATAATTCATCATCTTCTCCTCCCCATCCCCAGAAAAGATTTGAAAATCCATTGACTTTGAGGAATTGTTCTTTGGTGAAGGCCACTATTCCTCCAAATGCAGTTTCATAAAATAGTCTGTGAAAACACAGAAATTAGTATAATAGGAGAAGTTTTTAAACAAACAAAATATGTACAGCAATCCCAACTACCTTCTGAAAATTTTAGTATCCTGGCTGTCATGCTAATCCAATGACTTCATTATCTTAGATGAATGTAGCTGGAACTGCTACCCTGTTTCCCCGAAAATAAGACCTAGCATGATTGTCGGTGATGGCTGCAATATAAGCCCTACCCCCCAAATAAGCCCTAGTTAAAGTCCTTGTAGGTCTTATTTTCAGGGTAGGGCTTATTTTCGGGGAAACAGGGTAGGGCTTATTTGGGGGGTAGGGCTTATATTGCAGCCATCACTGACAATCACGCTAGGTCTTATTTTCGGGGAAACAGGGTATGAAGAGAGGAAATGCTAATTTTACTCTGGCTTTCTAATGTGAATGCCCATTCAGGGTTAGAAAGTGATCAAAACCATAGTCATAGTCAATCAGTTATCTAGTATGCTTAAAGGGAAGTCAGCAACGGAAGCCCCATATTTCTCTCACTACTAGTTTCTTTGAAAATGTCCTAAAATACTACCGTCAATACATGTTTCACAGCATTCTTTACAGAGTCATGGGTAAATCTAATGTGATTTTTTAAATTCTGCTATATTACAATACCTCTGAAGACACCTAGAAGTCCTAGTTTTGTTAGGTTGGTAAAAGATCAACACAGTGGGACTTGTGACTACTTACCGTATAAAAATGAGCAAGACCAAAAACAAATCCTTAGGATATGCTTGGAATGAAGGCCCACATGCATTTGCAAATGTTCACACCCATAATAACTGCCATTCCTGGACCTATCCAGATAATTGTACACTGATGTTCAATATGTGTGGTGTGGCCCTAGTTTGCTATCTTTGTGCCTTCTGTTTCTATAAGGTGTACAGAAAAGGTGCAAGCCAACATTTTAAGAAACAAAAAGTTGCTAAGTAATGAATTGTGAATGTGGCAAGGTAAACAGCATGCAAAAAAGAAAAAAAAACTGTACACCAGGTTTCAGTCTTGTATTAACCTCTTCAGATCCGCGCTATTGCCAAATGACGGCAACAGCGCAGATCTACATTGCCGGGACAACGTCTATTGACATCGTCCCATGCACGAGCGGCCTGCGCGCCCCCTGCAGGGTGAGCACAGCACGCTCGGTGATCAGCGAGTCTATGAGACTTGCCTGATCACAGATCAGAGTAAGGGGTCGGTCCCGACCCCTTACCACATGATCAGCTGTCAGCCAATGACAGCTGATCATGTGATGTAAACAGAGCCGGTAATCGGCTATTTTTCCTCCTCACGCTGACAGGGTGAGGAGGAAAAAAAAACCCGATCACCGGCGGCCGTGAGATGGACATCAGTCCCGATCACGGTGATCATCTGCCCCCACAGCAATAGGCAGCAGTGCCGCCTACCAGTGCCCACCAGCGTCACCCATCAGTGCCCACAGTGCCATCCATCAGTGCCATCCATCAGTGCCCACAGTGCCACCCATCAGTGCCACCCATCAGTGCCCACAGTGCCACCCATCAGTGCCACCCATCAGCACCCACAGTGCCACCCATCAGTGCCCACATCAGTGCAACAAAAGTGCTGCATATCAGTGCCACCTATCAGTGCCCATCAGTGTCACCTACCAGTGCCCATCAGTGCCGCCCATCACTACCCATCAGTGAAACCCATTAGTGCCCCCCATCAGTGCCGCCCATCAGTGCCCCCATCAGTGGTACCTATCAGTGCCCATCAGTGCCACCTATGCGTGCCACCTATCCGTGCCACCCATCAGTGCCACCCATCAGCGTCCATCAGTGGCCATCAGTGCCGCCTTATCTGTGCCTATCACTACCGCCTTATCTGTCCCCATCAGTGCCGCCTTAACTGTGCCTATCAGTGCTGCCTTAACTGTGCCTATCCGTGCCCATCAGTGCAGCCTATCAGTGCCCACCAGTGCCGCCTCATCAGCGCATATCAATGAAGGAGAAAAATTACCTGTTTGCAAAATTTTATAACAAACTATGAAACATGATTTTTTTTTTTCAAAATTTTCCATCTTTTTTTGTTTGTTTAGCAAAAAATAAAAATCCCAGCTGTGATGATAAAAATGTCATTTGGGTACAGTGTTGTATGACCGCGTAATTGTCATTCAAAGTGCGTCAGCGCTGAAAGCTGAAAATTGGTCTGGGCAGGAGGGGGGTTTAAGTAAGCAAGTGGTTAAAACTCTTAAGACATGCTTATACACTGCTCACATGATTCCCAAGTTTTAACATTTTTACCCCCGTAATAGAGTTTACTTGTTTTGTTGATTTGGTAGAATGAATGTGCATGAGGGAGACATTTAAGCAGAGCTACTTGATAGATGCATGACTATAGGATTCGTCAACTGCGGTCTTACACTTATCTTACATCTATAATAACCACACAACGCTGCGTGACATGGGTTTTAATGGCCACAACAGCCTTTTATTAACCAAAATAAATATAACCATAAACATAACAATTCTTAACACCAGGAGGGGGTCTTTGGGGTCCCATTTTACTCAATAACCACTGTGGACCTCAGCTGTGCCCCAGCCGGCTCGAGGACCTTGCGACTTTCCAAATTTCTCTTTCCCTTGGGACCTAAGTCCTGGGAGAACCACCAACAACAAACCAAGGTGGGATCCCATACCCTGTATGGGTCCCCCAAATTTTAATAAACTGTTTCAATTCTTGACCCCCCAAAGACCCCCTGACCCGCCAGCTGTTGTGACAAATTTTTTCAAGAAAACCATAAATATATATTTATTCTTTTTTTTTTTTTTTTTTTTTTTTTTTTTTTTATAGTTTTTAAAAAATTTTTTTTTTTTTTTTTTTTTTTTTATATAGAAAAAAACCAATAACCAAATGTAGGGCGGGAGGGAGGGAACTTCTACCAACAGGGAAAATTCTGGAATGATTTCCCAACAGCCTGTGCAACATCCCAACCTTTTCCTGCTCCACCCACACACCTGACCTGCTCCTCCAATAAGGTAAGCTACCCTTTTTCCCCCAACTAACTCAGTCAAAACTTAACCCTTGCCGACCTATTCCTCCCATAGTCATGCCGACCCTCTGTCTAGATTTTCCTCCGGGTCGCACTTGACTATAGGATTCGTCAACTGCGGTCTTACACTTATCTTACATCTATAATAACCACACAACGCTGCGTGACATGGGTTTTAATGGCCACAACAGCCTTTTATTAACCAAAATAAATATAACCATAAACATAACAATTCTTAACACCAGGAGGGGGTCTTTGGGGTCCCATTTTACTCAATAACCACTGTGGACCTCAGCTGTGCCCCAGCCGGCTCGAGGACCTTGCGACTTTCCAAATTTCTCTTTCCCTTGGGACCTAAGTCCTGGGAGAACCACCAACAACAAACCAAGGTGGGATCCCATACCCTCTATGGGTCCCCCAAATTTTAATAAACTGTTTCAATTCTTGACCCCCCAAAGACCCCCTGACCCGCCATGCGAGCTTGAGTGACACCTCACTAAAGCGAGTCCCTCCACACCTGCAGAGCCCTCTGCACCCCTTCCTGCAATCCTAAAAACCAAAAGTCGGTTCCAACCGCATTCAGATGTACACCGTCATCCCTCCAATACCTAATAGATAGATCTTCTAGATCCCGATGGCGAACCACCACACCCCCAAGGCGAGACACAAAACGCCCAATCTCCCTGTTGGCCTTTATCCGTGCTTTATTCAAGCGTTCAATGGAACGCGCATGTCGCCAAGTGTGTCGTGCCACTATGTCGGACCACACTATGATGACCCCAGGGAAGTCCCGCATCAGTCGCAGAATGTCAAACTTTACATCCCTAACAATGTCCCTAGCTGCCCGGACCCCCATATCATTCCCTCCCACGGAGAGCACCAATACATCGGGGGGCCTGTCCACTCTAGAATAATAGTGGAATTCCGGAAGAACCCGTCCCCACATCATGCCTCTAACCCCCAACCATTTGCATACTGCTTCACTCCGGGGAACTCCAAGCTGTCTCCCTTCGGGCCGCGCATCTGCTCTGATCGCCCCCCAGAAGACATAAGAGTCGCCCAGAATCCACACCAGGCCTTGAGGAAAACCTGTAACAGACAACCAAAGAAAAACATATAGCCCAAAACATAACTCCAACAAATCAATAACATCATGAAAAAACATTATAGCATGTGCGGACGTACATAAATTTTAAAACGATCAGATTCCCACCTCCCTATGCGCATAACCATCTGTGGACTCAAACCCCAACGAGCTGCCTCCGTAGCTGCCCCTACCCTAAAAGAATGAGTATTAAATTGAGCGGCTGGCATTCCAACCGTCAACAAGCAGCGCTTAAAAATTGCCACGAACTGGAAACGCGACAAGGATGAACCATCCTCGTGCTGTAAAAAAGGCCCTTGCACGCCCTTCCGAACCTGAGCGAAGCGCTGAACAGAACGTACCGGACACACTGCCTCCGGAAGCACCTTAAATAACGTCACATAAACCCCTTTGCCCAATTGATCAGTTTTTGATCTACTGATAAGGAGCTGAACGCTATCCGTATTGATCTGTACCTCCGAAAACAACAAACCCCCCACACCGCGTTTATTTTTGCTCACCAGCTCCCCAATCCTCAAGGCTCCAAAGAAAGCCAAAGAAAAAGCTGCCGTAAACAGTTGAACCTCATAAGGCGAGGAACAAACCCTGGGCAAGATTCCCACCATATCTTGCAGCAGCCCAAAGGACACTGGGCGCCTGGTGTCTCTCACCACGCGTCCGCGCCGGAAACCCTTCATGGCCTGACGCACCATAAACTCCTTGGTAATATCCCGCAGGCCTTGTAGCTTATAAAGAAAAGCCAACGCAGCCAATCTCCGGTTCATTTTTGACACCGACTCTCCCTTGGAAAACTGCATCCCAATCACGTACAATAACAGTGAAAGCCTGTCCTGATCCGAAACACAACCCCCTACAGAACTTACCAGTTCGTCCCATTCCCGCCAAACCGAAGAGTAAGCCGCCCATGTTCCCGCACTCACCGAACGCTGTACCAAGCCACCAGCTATTCCAATGCCAGTCTCCACAGATGCCTGGGACAAGGAACCGACCTCTGCTCCGCCGCCGGCGCCAGCTTCCGGAACCTGTCCCACTGAAAACGAGACAAGGCATCAGCAATGGAATTCTCCACACCCGGTACATGCACAGCTTTTACAAAACAATTCAAACTCAAACAACGAAGGACCAAAAAACGTAATAAACGCACTACGGGCGGAGACGAGGCAGACAGACTAGACACAACAGCCACCACCCCCATGTTGTCACAGTGAAAACAAACTCGCCGATTTTGAAAGCGAGACCCCCAGATGTCCAATGCCACCACAATCGGGAAAAACTCCAATAGCACCAGATTACTCAAGAAGCCCGCGACACGCCACTCCTCCGGCCACGCCTCCGCACACCACGCCCCTTGACAGTACGCCCCAAAGCCCAAACTGCCCGCTGCATCCGTGTATAAATCAAAATCAAAGGCCGACACCACCGGGGCCATCCACAAGGACCTCCCGTTATAGGTGGCCAGAAACTCCTCCCATACCCGCAGATCTGCCTTGTGTTCGGCCGAAAGCCGAATAAAATGATGTGGCATTCGTACCCCAGAAGTAGCGGCACTCAGGCGACAGCAAAAAATGCGCCCCATCGGCATGATGCGGCAGGCGAAATTAAGCTTCCCTAGCAAAGACTGTAATTGTTTCAGCCTAACTTTCTTCGCCTGTAGGGCCGCCCTCACCAACAATCGCAAGTCCTCCAATTTTGCCGTCGGCAAGCGACACTCCATTGCCTGTGTATCAATAATGATACCCAAGAATTGCATCTCAGTCGATGGCCCTTCCGTCTTTTCCAGCGCGAGAGGAATCCCGAAACGCCGCGCCACGCTTTCCAATGTTCGTAACAAGACCGAACAAACCGTGGATTTCGGGGGGCCAATACAAAGAAAATCATCAAGGTAGTGCAGAACCGAGCGCACTTGTGACTCTTCCCGAACCACCCATTCAACAAAGGTACTAAATGTCTCAAAGTAAGAACAAGAAATAGAACAACCCATGGGAAGACAACGGTCAACGAAAAACTGTCCACCCCAAAAACAACCCAGCAACGGCTGGCTATCCGGGTGAACCGGTAATAAACGAAAAGCGGACTCAATGTCCGTCTTAGCCAATAATGCCCCCTGTCCATATCTCTGAACCCAACTAACGGCCGTATCAAACGACGTATAGGACACCGACGTCAAATCAGGCTCAATCGCATCATTTACCGAAGATCCCTTAGGATACGACAAGTGATGAATCAGCCGAAATTTATGTGGTTCCTTCTTAGGTACCACCCCCAAAGGAGACACATGCAACCCATGTATGGGTGGGCGATCGAACGGGCCAGCCATTCTACCCATCTCCACCTCCTTAGCTAACTTATCCGACACCACCTGAGGAAACTGAGAAGTAGATTTCAGATTCCTGGGCATAGAATCCCCAGACAAGGGTAGCGAACAGGGAATGCGAAAACCATATGCAAAGCCCTCGGCAAGAAAAACCGCCGCCTCCGTCCTGGGATACCTACTTAGGTACGGCAGCATCTCGGACAGATTTACCGGCGTCCTCCCTTTTTGAAACGGACTCACTAGATTGCAGCTTCCCCTTCTTAAAGCATTTGGCAAAACCGTGAGAGCCTCCGCATCCGGAGCACTCGTGACGGAACCGACAGGTCGCGCCAAAACGGCACGCTCCCTCGTTGAACTGCCAACAGTAGTTTTTTCGTTGTGAGGCCGGCTGCCCAGTGCCTGAACCGCCGGCCCCTCCTGGAAAGGGCTGGCCCGAAGCCCGAGCCTGCACCATGAGCTTCATCCAAAGCCCAATATCCTTATGGTCCCATCTTAGCTGAGGCCTGACAGCTTTCCGCTGACGAAACTGTTCGTCATAGCGAAGCCATGCCAGTCCTCCATATACCCTATAAGCCTCCCCAATAGCGTCTAAATAGCAAAAAAGCGGAGAACAATTCTCCGGCTCCTTTTCACCTATGACGCTGGCCAATATCGCAAAGGCTTGCAGCCAATTAGAAAATGTCCTAGGGATAAGCCGCCAACGCCGCCTCTCCTCCTCCTCCTTTTTACTCTCATCTGCTTTTCCTTTATCAATGTTAAACTTCTCCAGCGGCAAAAGGGAGAATATCTCCACGTATTCCCCCCGCCAAATCCTCTCCCTAACTTCGGGCTTGAGGTGTATCCCTAACGGACCCTCGAAGCATACATAAACCTCACCGTGTGCTCTATCACCCAAACGAACCCCATCGTCCCCCGACTCCTTAGCCTTACGCGACTCCGTGCCACTGACCCTCTCCGTCTGAGAAGCAGACTCAACTACAGCTGAGGATAATGGGATTTCCGTATCCGTTTGTCCTTCCCGCTGGGACGCCGTGCTCACCGCCGGCGGCAGCGTAGAACTACACGCAACAGGGGCATCACAGCCCAATCCATCCGACGTGGTCACGGCAGGGACCCACGCCCCCGTCGGCCCTGTTACTGGTCCGGAAGGCCCAGGCGGGGCGCAACGGTCCAACAATTCCCGAAAACCCGCAAAAAATTCCGCCAAACCCGCCACACCAGGTTCCCTCCCCATCTGACCCGCTTGCTCCCTGCCCCGTGACCCCCCCTGTCCACCCTCCGTGAACCCAACACCTTGCCCTACAAAAGTAGCAGAAACAAAATTGGACTCACCAGGCTGCCTGCGCACCGAATCCCGAGCAGCCGCACTTCCGGATCCCAGCTGACTCTGCACGGTAGGGCGCATGGCCGGTGATCGCCCATCGCCGTCATCGCTGGACACCTCGCCGGATTCTGCTGATGACTCACGCACCGACTGTGCCGCAGGCGTCCTTCCCCTCGATTCCTCTGGCTCAGCACGCCCCGGCGTACCCTCATCTTCCTCCGCCTCCATCTGACAGCTGCGGGGTCCGCGTGCACCCCCAACCGTGGAAGGGGGTCGCCGGCCCTTTAATTGAGCTTGGCCACTCCCCCGTGCAGCTGTCACTCTATCTCTGCTTGAAGATGGCTGCAATGTCTGTGTAGAAGCAGCAGAGGGCGCCAACTGCCTTCTGCTGCCTGTTTCTCCAGCCTTCCCACGCCGAGCCGACGCTCCAGCCACAGGAGAAGGAGCTGATCCTCCAGATGACGCTGCCGACGAGCGCAGGTACCGGACCTCCTGGCTCACACGGTCCGCTCTGCCCACTGATCCAGAAGGGACAGGGCTCCCGCCCCTCCCTGCAGCCGACTGTGTCCCTCGCCGAGCCGGCCTCCTGCTAGGCACCTCAGCAGGAGGGCCGGCCGTGACATCCTGTATCACTGTAGAGGGGGAGGAGGGGGGAAGAGAGCGCAGCGGCCCCCCCTCCCGCAGGTCCCGCCGATGCTGGGGATTCCTCCCAGGCCCTCCGCTGTGGCCAGAAGCTGATGGCCTAGCAGGGGACACTGAAGGGTTCCGTGTGGAGCTCCCATGCGGCCGCCGGACCCGGGGGGTATGTGAAGGGCTCAAGCGCTCAGGAGGGCGAACCCTCCTAGCGTGCTTAGATGAAGGGGGGGATCCAGGAGGAGAGGGATCAACCCCCGACCCCCCTAACATGCCTAATAATTGTTGCTGGAGCCACTGAGGACCCCGTGTAGAGGCTGCAGCCCTGACCTGGTTCCACAAGGCCTCCAAATCGCTCATCCTGCCTGTATTTCTCTCCGCAGGGGCTGACAGAACTTCTACCAACAGGGAAAATTCTGGAATGATTTCCCAACAGCCTGTGCAACATCCCAACCTTTTCCTGCTCCACCCACACACCTGACCTGCTCCTCCAATAAGGTAAGCTACCCTTTTTCCCCCAACTAACTCAGTCAAAACTTAACCCTTGCCGACCTGTTCCTCCCATAGTCATGCCGACCCTCTGTCTAGATTTTCCTCCGGGTCGCACTATATGCCAAGTTGTCATAGGAAAAAGTGAATTTATTTATAGCTACCTATTATTGGAATCTCTATTGAAAGTAACAGCAAATTAAATCCTTTACATCGGCTTGCAATTGAACTTTTGCACATGCTTATAAAGGTCTGCTCTTAAGATTTTACAGTCATTCCATGATTCACTAAGACCTTTTTACAAATTAAGTTTTTTTATAGTTTCTCTTCATATGCCAATGACAGTTCTTGTTTTGCTGTCTTTGGCGTAAATGCCCCTTTTACACAGGCTGTCTGATCAGGTCCACCAGTCAGTTTTTCAGGCGGACCTGATTGGACCCTTCATTCACCCCTATGAAGCAGCGGATGTCAGTGTTCACATTAGGGATGCCACCTTTTCTTCAAGCCAAACCTGAACACTTTAGCGGCACAGGGCAATTTTTTTTTCACAGTAAACACTATAAGATTACAAAAGACAGTAGTAATGCAGTGCACGAACAGTGGGTGTGGCCAAAATGCTCCTAATGACATCATGACCCCACCCTTCAGTGATGCCAAACCTGCCCCCAGACAGCCGCCTGCAGCTCCCAGACGGCAACAGATTTGTGTGACTGTCATGGTTATATTGGGAGCCATAGCACGGTCTCAATAATCTGTCTGGGTTTCAGGTGGACTGAAACGCGGACACATGATTCAAAACCCAGACTGTCCCGGTGAATCCTGGACAGGTGGCAACCCTAGTTGACATGTCTCCTGACATCCGCCGCTATCCGATCCGCAAAACCCAGATGAATGGTGGTCCTATTTTCTATCTGTCTGACGGATCAGATATGATTGGATGAAAACAGACAGGCAGTCCGTTTTTACCTGATCTCCCCATAGAGGAGAGCGGGACTGGGTCCGCACTCTGCTCAGTAAGTGGAGATGGGGATCAGCGGAGCAATCCCCCACTGAGCAAGCCAAGTCTGTGAAACAGAGGAGGCGTCCGTGTGAAAGAGGCCTAAGGCATTCAGAGGAACAGAACTTCTTCCAGCTGGCCCGATCAGTATGTTTACATTGGCTGCATTTCAAACTCTGCTACAAGCTTAAGCTGGGTATACGCACATAATTTTTTTTTTTCATTCAACCACAGGGTTGAAAAAAAACTGACAAATCCCTGACAGACCTGCATCAACACAACAATGTGTGATGAGGGGATCTCTCCCTGTATCTTTAGACTCCCCCACCAGGATACACTGATCAGTGCACCATTGGCTGCAAGAGCTAACTGAATGCTGGTTTTCCAGCATGACTGTTTGATAAAACCTGGTTATTAGACCAGCTTCTATTGAACAAACAGTAGTGCACATGTACTTTCAATATGTGCTTTAGGGATGCTTCAGAGACTATTAACTTCTATCAGGATGGTCCTGCCAACTCTGCGGAATTAAATGAATAGCATTGATGAACAGATTTAAAGCTGCTGATGGTAGCAATTCATTAAAAATATGTCCTCCCCCACTCCTCTGCTACCCGCCGCCAAAACGCCAAGAGCTGCTGCCCTACCAACACAGATCTTTCCATTGAGCAGCAACAAAAAACTTAATGCTTTGTCTCTTGCACAACTGACCCCCCCCCTCCCCATTGTGCCCACAATCCCCTTGCAGCAATTTCCCCACATGTAACAGGGAAAACAGCAGGCTGTGCAGGGGAGAAGCAGCCTCCACCCAGCAGGGAGGACTCAGTGGGTGGCAGACACTGGCATTTAGCTTAAGTCTTGGTCCCCTACACAGCCAACTGTCTCTATGCCCTCCAATCCCCTGCTGCATTCCCACACCTGTAGCAGTGGAGACACCGGGCATTGCTGGCACCCAGTCCTGAATAAACACTAGGGTTGCCACTTTTTCTTCAAGTCAAACCCGAACACTTTAGCGGCCCACAGCAACATATTTCTTCTTTTATTATACACTACAGGATAACAGACCTAGGACACCTTTGGGCGCAGAATACCGTATATACTCGAGTATAAGCCGAGATTTTCAGCCCTTTTTTTAGGCTGAAAGTACCCCCCTCGGCTTATACTCGAGTCACCGCCGTCTGCCTACCTGATCAGCGTGTCATGCAGACAGATGGCGGCCAGCGTGTCATAAAAACATACGGCAGCCATTCCACTGTTCAAAAGCCACGCCTCCTCCTCGTCCGTGATAGGCAGAACACTCAGTCAGTGTTCTGCCTATCACGGACATTCTCTCATCCTCGTCCGTGGTATGAGGATGAGCGGATGTCCATGATAGGCAGAACACTGACTGCTGGGAAATTGAGTGTTCTGCCTATCACAGACGAGGAGGAGGCGCAGCTTTTAAACACTGGAATGGCCATCGTATGTTTTTATGACACAGTGATCGGTGGATGCAGAGTGGCACACAGAGGATGCAGCTCGGCAGACGGAGGCTGCAGATTGGCACAGGAGGCATGCACAGCACACAGATCAGCACAGGAGGCATGCACAGGACACAGAGAGGATGCAGATCGGCACAGGAGGCATGCACAGGACACAGGTAGGCTGCAATGGACACAGGGAGGTATACACAGGACACAGTGAGGTAGGCAGACCTGCACAGGTAGGCATGCACAGGACAAAGGGAGGTATGCAATAGACACAGTGAGGTATGCATAGGACACAGGGAGGTATGCAATAGACACAGGGAGGCATGCAGCTGCAGATGGGCATTGTTGACCCTCTTTTCCACTTACAGTAGCTGCTGCATTTCTCACCCTCGGCTTATACTCGGGTCAATAAGTTTTCCCAGTTATTTGTGGTAAATTAGGGGCCTTATATTCGGATCGACCTATACTCGAGTATATACAGTAGTTATGTGGCGCATATTGCCACCTTGCCCTCCTGTCAGACACCGTTCCAAGCCACATTCCTGTCTGAATAATGTGTCTGGTTTTCGGGCAGACTAAAACCCAGAGACATGATTCAAAACCCGGACTGTCTGGGTGAATCCCGGACAGGTGGCAACCCTAATAGACACAGAGGAGCGTTTACTTATAAATACAGAGATAGTAAATATTGCATGTCCATTTGTGAATGAACAGGGAAGCTCTCTGCAAAAATGGTCTGACAATAAAAGGGTTAATAATAGCCAAGCACACTTTTGCATTGCTGCAGAGCATAGATTTGAATGCAGACTTAATCCCTTTTCACTGCTGCCCATCAGCCCTTTAAGAGGTTCTAAATGCTAGGAGATGGAGATGGGCTTCCAGATCACACGACCATTGTGATTGGCTGTCACTGTGGTCACATGATCAGAATCTTCTGACCATAAACAATACCTGGGAGCAGTAGTATTTTAAATAAATAAAATAGTGGCGCTATAAATGGCATGAATCATTTAAATTATAGTGAATCACATAAATTGTAGCGATAACTTTTGATATAGAATACAACAACATTTAGTGCTATTGTTATACCAATAAATATCCGTGATATTTCCAAACAACTCTACCTTTCCTTTAGTGACCAGAAAAATAAAAATAAAACAAATGATGAAACTAATATAGATGTGAATAAGCAGTTCATGCAATATTATAAAGGTAAACTGATGAAACAAAGTCCATGCAGGATGATGTGCATCAGAAAGGTGAATCTGAAACAACAATCTTCCTATGCCAAAAAAGTCTCCTCCACCACACTGGTAGTGATTGTGATCCACTCATATGGAGCCGCATTCACCAGAAAATATTGCCTTGCATTCTCATGCTCGGCGTGTAGGCAATATTGAAGCCCCCCAGGGAGCAGTTTGTGACAACTTGGCCATTTTACTGAGAGCACACAGTAAACATGCTGCCAGCACAGAAGAGCAGTTCCCCATAGACACATATGTACGGTGCCTCAGCGTTAAGGCCCACCCACCTTGCAGGCACTTATATGCCCATGGCCACTGGGAACTGGTTAAGCTTCACACACACAATTTACACACACATAAATTGCACATGTGCAATACACACAATGTGGTAACATAGTTGCCAACATTGTAAAAAAAAATTTCGGGACACTTTTTTGGCTGTAGGCAGATTCTTATCATAATTAGGAGGCGGGGCATGCGTTTGTAGGCATGGCATAGGTAAAAATACAAATGTGGCGTTCTACGTGCTGCAGCAAAAAATGGGTGTGGTTTACGCAAAATAGTGGGCGTGGCTTAAATGGGCGTGACTTAAAAAGGGGGTGTGGTTAGAGTCTGAGATGAATGAGGGATGGAGAGAGAAAGGGGGAGAGGGATGGAGGGACAGCAGCCCCAGATCCTACACAACAATAGAAATATGTGTATTCTAGAAAGTTTAACAATCAGCAGATAAAGATACTCCAAAAACCTGGTGTTAGCACTTCAATCATCCCGGCACCATGGTTGTTATAGTGTCAGGATGATTGAAGTGCATTATTTCTATTATTACATTGTAATCTAGAATGAAATCATTCAACTCACCATAATGCTGAATCAGTGGGATCCCTGAGCGTGTCACCTTCCACGTCGCCTGCAACCAGCAGAGTTCGTCCTTGCATCAGGTGCCCCCAGCAGAGTCCGTCCTTGCATCAGGTGCCCCCAGCAGGGTCCATCCTTGCATCAGGTGCCCCCAGCGGAGTCCTTCCTTGCATCAGATGTCCCCAGCAGAGCCCCTCCTTACATCAGGTGTCCCCAGCGGAGCCAACATTACATCAGGTGTCCCCAGCGGTGTCCCTCCTTACATCAGGTGTTCCCAGCAGTACCCCTCCTTACATCAGGTGTCCCCAGCTGTGCCCGTCCTTACATCAGATGTCCCCAACGGAGCCCATCCTTACATCGGATGTCCCCAGCAGAGCCCCTCCTTACATCAGGTGTCCCCAGCGGAGCCCCCCTTACATAAGATTTCTCCAGCGGAGCCCCTCCTTACATCAGATGTCCCCACCGATGCCCCTCCTTACATCAGGCGTCCCCAGTGGTGCCCCTCCTTACATCAGATGTCCCCAGTGGAGCCCCTCCTTACATCAGGTGTCCCCAGCGGTGCCCCTCCTTACATCAGGTGTCCCCAGCGGTGCCCCTCCTTACATCAGATGTCCCCAGTGGAGCCCCTCCTTACATCAGGTGTCCCCAACGGAGTCACTCCTTACATCAGATGTCCCCAGCGGAGCCCCTCCTTACATCAGATGTCCCCAGCAGAGCCTCTCCTTACATCAGGTGTCCCCAGCGGAGCCCATCCTTACATCAGATGTCCCCAGCGGAGCCCCTCCTTACATCACGTGTCCCCAGCGGAGCTCCTCCTTACATCAGGTGTCCCCAGCAGAGCCCCTCCTTACAACAGATGTCCCCAGAGGAGCCCCCTTACATCAGATGTCCTCAGCGGTGCCCCTCCTTACATCAGATGTCCCCAGGGGAGCCTCTCCTTACATCAGGTGTCCCCAGTGGAGCCCCCCTTACGTAAGATGTCCCCAGCGGAGCCCCTCCTTACATCAGGTGTCCCCAGCGGAGCCCCCCTTACATCAGGTGTCCCCAGCGGTGCCCCTCTTTACATCAGGTGTCCCCAGCGGTGCCCCTCCTTATATCAGGTGTCCCCAGAGGTGCCCCTCCTTACATCAGGTGTCCCCAGGAGTGCCCCTTCTTACATCAGATGTCCTCAGCGGAGCCCCCCTTACATCAGATGTCCCCAGCGGTGCCCCCTTACATCAGATGTCCCCAGCTGTCCCCTCCCTTACATCAGGTGTCCCCAGCGGTGCCCCTCCTTACATCAGCTGTCACCAGCGGAGCCCCTCCTTACATAAGGTGTCCCCAGTGGAGCCCTCGCTTACATCAGGTGTCCCCAGCGGTGCCCCTCCTTATATCAGGTATCCCCAGCGGAGCCCCTCCTTACATCAGTTGTCCCCAGCGGAGCCCCCTTACATAAGATGTCCCCAGCGGAGCCCCTCCTTACATCAGATGTCCCCAGCGGAGCCCCCTTACATGAGATGTCCCCAGAGGTGCCCCTCCTTACATCAGGTGTCCCCAGCAGTGCCCCTCCTTACATCTGGTGTCCCCAGCGGTGCCCCTCCTTATATCAGGTGTCCCCAGCAGTGACCCTCCGTACATCAGGTGTCCCCAGCGGTACCCCTCCTTACATCAGATGTCCCCAGTGGAGCCCCCCTTACATCAGATGTCCCCAGCGGTGCCCCCCTTACATCAGATATCCCCAGCGGTGCCCCTCTTACATCAGGTGTCCCCAGTGGTCCCCTCCCTTACATCATGTGGCCCCAGCGGAGCCCCTCCTTACATAAGCTGTCCCCAGTGGAGCCCTCGCTTACATCAGGTGTCCCCAGCAGTGCCCCTCCTTATATCAGGTATCCCCAGCGGAGCCCCTCCTTACATCAGTTGTCCCCAGCGGAGCCCCCTTACATAAGATGTCCCCAGCGGAGCCCCTCCTTACATCAGATGTCCCCAGCGGAGCCCCCTTACATGAGATGTCCCCAGAGGTGCCCCTCCTTACACCAGGTGTCCCCAGCAGTGCCCCTCCTTACATCTGGTGTCCCCAGCGGTGCCCCTCCTTATATCAGGTGTCCCCAGCAGTGACCCTCCGTACATCAGGTGTCCCCAGCGGTACCCCTCCTTACATCAGATGTCCCCAGTGGAGCCCCCCTTACATCAGATGTCCCCAGCGGTGCCCCCCTTACATCAGATATCCCCAGCGGTGCCCCTCTTACATCAGTTGTCCCCAGTGGTCCCCTCCCTTACATCATGTGGCCCCAGCGGTGCCCCTCCTTACATCAGGTGTCCCCAGTGGTGCCCCTCCTTACATCCGATGTCCCCAGTGGACCCCCTTACATCAGGTGTCCCCAGCGGTGCCCCTCCTTACATCAGATGTCCCCAGCGGAGACCCTCCTTACATCAGATGTCCCCAGCGGAGCCCCTCCCTACATTAGATGTCCCCAGCGGAGCCCCTCCTTACATCAGATGTCCCCAGCTGAGCCTCTCCTTACATCAGGTGTCCCCAGAGGGGCCTCTCCTTACATCAGGTGTCCCCAGTGGGGCCCCTCCCTACATCAGGTGTCCCCAGCGGAGCCCCTCCTTACATCAGGTGTCCCCAGCGGTACCCTTCCTTACATCAGACGTCCCCAGCGGAGCCCCCCTTACATCAGATGTCCCCAGCAGTGCCACTCCTTACATCAGATGTCCCCAGTGGAGCCAATCCTTACATCAGGTGTCACCAGCAGAGCCCCCCTTACATCAGATGTCCCCAGCGGAGCCTCTCCTTACATCAGGTGTCCCCAGCGGACCCCCGTTACATCAGGTGTCCCCAGCGGTGCCCCTCCTTATAGCAGGTGTCCCCAGCGGTGCCCCTCCTTATATCGGGTGTCCCCAGCGGTACCCCTCTTTACATCAGGTGTCCCTAGCAGTGCCCCCCTTACATAAGGTCCCCTCCCTTACATCAGGTGTCCCCAGCGGAGCCCCCCCTTACATCAGGTGTCCCCAGAGGTCCCCTCGCTTACATCAGGTGTCCCCAGAGGAGCCCCTCCTTACTTCAGGTGTCCCCAGCGGAGCCCCCCCTTACATCAGATGTCACCAGCGGAGCCCCTCCTTACATCAGATGTCCCCAGCGGAGCCACTCCTTACATCAGATGTCCCCAGCGGAGCCCCTCCTTACATCAGGTGTCCACAGCGGAGCCCCCCTTACATCAGATGTTCCCAGCGGAGCCCCTCCTTACACCAGATGTCCTCAGCGGAGCCCCTCCTTACATCAGATGTCCCCAGCGGAGCCACTCCTTACATCAGATGTCCCCAGCGGAGCCTCTCCTTACATCAGGTGTCCCCAGCGGAGCCCCCCTTACATCAGATGTTCCCAGCGGAGCCCCTCCTTACACCAGATGTCCTCAGCTGTGCCCCTCCTTACATCAGGTGTCCCCAGCGATGCCCGTCCTTACAACAAATGTCCCCAGCGGTGCCCCTCCTTACATCAGGTGTCTCCATCGGTGCCCCTCCTTACATCAGGTGTCCCCAGTGGAGCCCTCCTTACATCAGGTGTCCCCAGCTGAGCCCCTCCTTACATCAGGTGTCCCCAGCGGTGCCCCTTCTTACATCAGGTGTCCCCAGCGGTG
This sequence comes from Aquarana catesbeiana, assembly GCF_042186555.1. Taxonomy (NCBI): domain Eukaryota; kingdom Metazoa; phylum Chordata; class Amphibia; order Anura; family Ranidae; genus Aquarana; species Aquarana catesbeiana. Next base: position 607,452,004 of record NC_133324.1, on the reverse strand, counting down.
CCACTCCTTACATCAAGTATCGCCAGCGGTGCCCCTCCTTACATCAGATGTCTTAAGTGGAGCCCCTCCTTACATCAGATGTCCCCAGTGGAGCCCCTCCTTACATCAGGTGTCCCCATCGGAGCCCCACCTTACATCAGATATCCCCAGTGGAGACCCTCCTAACATCAGATGTCCCAAGCAGGGCCCCTCCTTACATCAGATGCCCCCAGCGGAGCCCCTCCTTACATCATATGTCCCCAGCGGAGCCTCTCCTTATATCAGGTGTCCCCAGTAGAGCCCCTCCTTACATCAGATGTCCCCAGCGGAGCCCCCCTTACATCAGGTGTCCCCAGCGGTGCCCCTCCTTACATAAGGTGTCCCCAGTGGTGCCTCTCCTTACATCAGATGTCCCCAGCGGACACCCCTTACATCAGGTGTCCCCAACGGTGCCCCTCCTTACATCAGGTGTCCCCAGTGGAGCCCCCCTTACATCAGGTGTCCCCAGGGGTGTCCCTCCTTACATCAGTTGTCCCCAGCAGAGCCCCCCTTACATCACGTGTCCCCAGCGGAGCCCCTCCTTACATCAGGTGTCCCCAGCAGAGCCCCTCCTTACAACAGATGTCCCCAGAGAAGCCCCCTTACATCAGATGTCCTCTGCGGTGCCCCTCCTTACATCAGATGTCCCCAGCGGAGCCTCTCCTTACATCAGGTGTCCCCAGTGGAGCCCCCCTTACGTAAGATGTCCCCAGCAGAGCCCCTCCTTACATCAGGTGTCCCCAGCGGAGCCCCCCTTACATCAGGTGTCCCCAGCGGTGCCCCTCCTTATATCAGGTGTCCCCAGAGGTGCCCCTCCTTACATCAGGTGTCCCCAGGAGTGCCCCTTCTTACATCAGATGTCCTCAGCAGAGCCCCCCTTACATCAGATGTCCCCAGAGGTGCCCCCTTACATCAGATGTCCCCAGCTGTCCCCTCCTTACATCAGTTGTCCCCAGCGGAGCCCCCCTTACATCACGTGTCCCCAGCGGAGCCCCTCCTTACATCAGGTGTCCCCAGCAGAGCCCCTCCTTACAACAGATGTCCCCAGAGGAGCCCCCTTACATCAGATGTCCTCAGCGGTGCCCCTCCTTACATCAGATGTCCCCAGCGGAGCCTCTCCTTACATCAGGTGTCCCCAGTGGAGCCCCCTTACGTAAGATGTCCCCAGCAGAGCCCCTCCTTACATCAGGTGTCCCCAACAGAGCCCCCCTTACATCAGGTGTCCCCAGCAGTGCCCCTCCTTACATCTGGTTTCCCCAGCAGTGCCCCTCCTTATATCAGGTGTCCCCAGCAGTGACCCTCCGTACATCAGGTGTCCCCAGCGGTACCCCTCCTTACATCAGGTGTCCCCAGCGGTGCCCCTCCTTACATCAGATTTCCCCAGCGGAGACCCTCCTTACATCAGACGTCCCCAGCGGAGCCCCTCCCTACATTAGATGTCCCCAGCGGAGCCCCTCCTTACATCAGATGTCCCCAGCTGAGCCTCTCCTTACATCAGGTGTCCACAGAGGGGCCCCTCCTTACATCAGGTGTCCCCAGCGGAGCCCCTCCTTACATCAGGTGTCCCCAGCGGTACCCTTCCTTACATCAGACGTCCCCAGCGGAGCCCCCCTTACATCAGATGTCCCCAGCAGTGCCCCTCCTTACATCAGAGGTCCCCAGTGGAGCCCATCCTTACATGAGGTGTCACCAGCAGAGCCTCCTTACATCAGATGTCCCCAGCGGAGCCTCTCCTTACATCAGGTGTCCCCAGCGGTGCCCCTCCTTATAGCAGGTGTCCCCAGCGGTGCCCCTCCTCATATCGGGTGTCCCCAGCGGTGCCCCTCTTTACATCAGATGTCCCTAGCAGTGCCCCCCTTACATCAGGTATCCCCAGAGGTCCCCTCGCTTACATCAGGTGTCCCCAGAGGAGCCCCTCCTTACATCAGGTGTCCCCAGCGGAGCTCCCCCTTACATCAGATGTCACCAGCGGAGCCCCTCCTTACATCAGATGTCCCCAGCGGAGCCACTCCTTACATCAGATGTCCCCAGCGGAGCCCCTCCTTACATCAGGTGTCCACAGCGGAGCCCCCTTACATCAGATGTTCCCAGCGGAGCCCCTCCTTACACCAGATGTCCTCAGCGGAGCCCCTCCTTACACCAGATGTCCTCAGCGGAGCCCCTCCTTACATCAGATGTCCCCAGCGGAGCGACTCCTTACATCAGATGTTCCCAGCGGAGCCCCTCCTTACACCAGATGTCCTCAGCTGTGCCCCTACTTACATCAGGTGTCCCCAGCGGTGCCCCTCCTTACATCAGGTGTCCCCAGCGGTGCCCGTCCTTACAACAAATGTCCCCAGCGGTGCCCGTCCTTACAACAAATGTCCCCAGCAGTGCCCCTCCTTACATCAGGTGTCTCCACCGGTGCCCCCCTTACATCAGATATCCCCAGTGGTGCCCCTCTTACATCAGGTGTCCCCAGAGGTCCCCTCCCTTACATTATGTGGCCCCAGCGGTGCCCCTCCTTACATCAGGTGTCCCCAGTGGTGCCCCTCCTTACATCAGATGTCCCCAGCGGACCCCCTTACATCAGGTGTCCCCAGCGGTGCCCCTCCTTACATCAGATTTCCCCAGCGGAGACCCTCCTTACATCAGACGTCCCCAGCGGAGCCCCTCCCTACATTAGATGTCCCCAGCGGAGCCCCTCCTTACATCAGATATCCCCAGCTGAGCCTCTCCTTACATCAGGTGTCCACAGATGGGCCCCTCCTTACATCAGGTGTCCCCAGCGGAGCCCCTCCTTACATCAGGTGTCCCCAGCAGGACCCTTCCTTACATCAGACGTCCCCAGCGGAGCCCCCCTTACATCAGATGTCCCCAGCAGTGCCCCTCCTTACATCAGAGGTCCCCAGTGGAGCCCATCCTTACATGAGGTGTCACCAGCAGAGCCTCCTTACATCAGATGTCCCCAGCGGAGCCTCTCCTTACATCAGGTGTCCCCAGCGGTGCCCCTCCTTATAGCAGGTGTCCCCAGCGGTGCCCCTCCTCATATCGGGTGTCCCCAGCGGTGCCCCTCTTTACATCAGATGTCCCTAGCAGTGCCCCCCTTACATCAGGTATCCCCAGAGGTCCCCTCGCTTACATCAGGTGTCCCCAGAGGAGCCCCTCCTTACATCAGGTGTCCCCAGCGGAGCTCCCCCTTACATCAGATGTCACCAGCGGAGCCCCTCCTTACATCAGATGTCCCCAGCGGAGCCACTCCTTACATCAGATGTCCCCAGCGGAGCCCCTCCTTACATCAGGTGTCCACAGCGGAGCCCCTCCTTACACCAGATGTCCTCAGCGGAGCCCCTCCTTACATCAGATGTCCCCAGCGGAGCGACTCCTTACATCAGATGTTCCCAGCGGAGCCCCTCCTTACACCAGATGTCCTCAGCTGTGCCCCTACTTACATCAGGTGTCCCCAGCGGTGCCCCTCCTTACATCAGGTGTCCCCAGCGCTGCCCGTCCTTACAACAAATGTCCCCAGCGGTGCCCGTCCTTACAACAAATGTCCCCAGCAGTGCCCCTCCTTACATCAGGTGTCTCAACCGGTGCCCCTCCTTACATCAGGTGTCCCCAGCGGAGCCCCCCTTACATCAGGTGTCCCCAGCTGAGCCCCTCCTTACATCAGGTGTCCCCAGCGGTGCCCCTTCTTATATCAGGTGTCCCCAGCGGTGCCCCTCCTTACATCAAGTATTTCCACAGCGGTGCCCCTCCTTACATCAGATGTCTTAAGTGGAGCCCCTCCTTACATCAGATGTCCCCAGTGGAGCCCCTCCTTACATCAGGTGTCCCCATCGGAGCCCCTCCTTACATCAGATGTCCCCAGTGGAGACCCTCCTAACATCAGATGTCCCAAGAAGGGCCCCTCCTTACATCAGATGCCCCCAGCGGAGCCCCTCCTTACATCATATGTCCCCAGCGGAGCCTCTCCTTATATCAGGTGTCCCCAGCAGAGCCCCTCCTTACATCAGATGTCCCCAGCGGAGCCCCCCTTACATCAGGTGTCCCCAGCGGTGCCACTCCTTACATAAGGTGTCCCCAGTGGTGCCTCTCCTTACATCAGATGTCCCCAGCGGACACCCCTTACAACAGGTGTCCCCAGCAGTGCCCCTCCTTACATCAGGTGTCCCCAGTGGTGCCTCTCCTTACATCAGATGTCCCCAGCGGAAACCCCTTACATCAGGTGTCCCCAGCAGTGCCCCTCCTTACATCAGGTGTCCCCAGTGGAGCCCCCCCTTACATCAGGTGTCCCCAGCGGTGTCCCTCCTTATATCAGGTGTCCCCAGCGGAACCCCTCCTTACATCAGTTGTCCCCAGCGGAGCCCCCCTTACATAAGATATCCCCAGCGGAGCCCCTCCTTAAATTAGATGTCCCCAGCGAAGCCCCTCCTTACATCAAATGTCCCCAGCGGAGCCTCTCCTTACATCAGGTGTCCCCAGCAGAGCCCCTCCTTACATCAGATGTCCCCAGCGTAGCCCCTCCTTGCATCAGATGTCCCCAGCGGTGCACCTCCTTACATCAGGTGTCCCCAGCGGAGCCCCCTTACGTAAGATGTCCCCAGCGGATCCCTTACTTACATCAGGTGTCCCAAGCGGTGCCACTCCTTATATCAGGTGTCCCCAGCTTTGCCCATTCATACATCAGGTGTCCCCAGCGTTGCCCCTCATTACATCAGATGTCCCCAGCAGAGCCCCCCTTACATCAGGTGTCCCCAGTGGAGCCCCCCTTACATCAGGTGTCCCCAGCGGTGTCCCTCCTTATATCAGGTGTCCCCAGCGGAGCCCCTCCTTACATCAGTTGTCCCCAGCGGAGCCCCCTTACATAAGATATCCCCAGCGGAGCCCCTCCTTAAATTAGATGTCCCCAGCGAAGCCCCTCCTTACATCAGATGTCCCCAGCGGAGCCTCTCCTTACATCAGATGTCCCCAGCAGAGCCCCTCCTTACATCAGATGTCCCCAGCGGAGCCCCTCCTTGCAACAGGTGTCCCCAGCGGAGCCCCTCCTTGCATCAGATGTCCCCAGCGGTGCACCTCCTTACATCAGATGTCCCCAGCGGAGCCCCTCCTTACATCAGGTGTCCCCAGCGGAGCCCCCTTACGTAAGATGTCCCCAGCGGATCCCCTCCTTACATCAGGTGTCCCAAGCGGAGCCCCTCCTTACATCAGGTGTCCCCAGTGGAGCCCCCCTTGTATCAGATGTTCCCAGCGGAGCCCCTCCTTACACCAGATGTCCTCAGCTGTGCCCCTACTTACATCAGGTGTCCCCAGCGGTGCCCCTCCTTACATCAGGTGTCCCCAGCGGTGCCCGTCCTTACAACAAATGTCCCCAGCGGTGCCCCTCCTTACATCAGGTGTCTCCACCGGTGCCCTTCCTTACATCAGGTGTCCCCAGCGGAGCCCCCCTTACATCAGGTGTCCCCAGCTGAGCCCCTCCTTACATCAGGTGTCCCCAGCGGTGCCCCTTCTTACATCAGGTGTCCCCAGCGGTGCCCCTCCTTACATCAAGTATTTCCACAGCGGTGCCCCTCCTTACATCAAGTATTTCCACAGCGGTGCCCCTCCTTACATCAGATGTCTTAAGTGGAGCCCCTCCTTACATCAGATGTCCCCAGTGGAGCCCCTCCTTACATCAGGTGTCCCCATTGGAGCCCCTCCTTACATCAGATGTCCCCAGTGGAGACCCTCCTAACATCAGATGTCCCAAGCAGGGCCCCTCCTTACATCAGATGCCCCCAGCGGAGCCCCTCCTTACATCATATGTCCCCAGCGGAGCCTCTCCTTATATCAGGTGTCCCCAGCAGAGCCCCTCCTTACATCAGGTGTCCCCAGCGGTGCCCCTCCTTATATCAGGTGTCCCCAGAGGTGCCCCTCCTTACATCAGGTGTCCCCAGGAGTGCCCCTTCTTACATCAGATGTCCTCAGCGGAGCCCCCCTTACATCAGATGTCCCCAGCGGTGCCCCCTTACATCGGATGTCCCCAGCTGTCCCCTCCCTTACATCAGGTGTCCCTAGCGGTGCCCCTCCTTACATCAGCTGTCACCAGCGGAGCCCCTCCTTACATAAGGTGTCCCCAGTGGAGCCCTCGCTTACATCAGGTGTCCCCAGCGGTGCCCCTCCTTATATCAGGTATCCCCAGCAGAGCCCCTCCTTACATCAGTTGTCCCCAGCGGAGCCCCCTTACATAAGATGTCCCCAGCGGAGCCCCTCCTTACATCAGATGTCCCCAGCGGAGCCCCCCTTACATGAGATGTCCCCAGTGGTGCCCCTCCTTACATCAGGTGTCCCCAGCGGTGCCCCTCCATACATCAGGTGTCCCCAGCGGTGCCCCTCCTTACATCTGGTGTCCCCAGCAGTGCCCCTCCTTATATCAGGTGTCCCCAGCAGTGACCCTCTGTACATCAGGTGTCCCCAGCGGTACCCCTCCTTACATCAGATGTCCCCAGCGGAGCCCCCCTTACATCAGATGTCCCCAGCGGTGCCCCCCTTACATCAGATATCCCCAGCGGTGCCCCTCTTACATCAGGTGTCCCCAGCGGTCCCCTCCCTTACATCATGTGGCCCCAGCGGTGCCCCTCCTTACATCAGGTGTCCCCAGTGGTGCCCCTCCTTACATCCGATGTCCCCAGTGGACCCCCTTACATCAGGTGTCCCCAGCGGTGCCCCTCCTTACATCAGATGTCCCCAGCGGAGACCCTCCTTACATCAGATGTCCCCAGCGGAGCCCCTCCCTACATTAGATGTCCCCAGCGGAGCCCCTCCTTACATCAGATGTCCCCAGCTGAGCCTCTCCTTACATCAGGTGTCCCCAGAGGGGCCTCTCCTTACATCAGGTGTCCCCAGTGGGGCCCCTCCTTACATCAGGTGTCCCCAGCGGAGCCCCTCCTTACATCAGGTGTCCCCAGCGGTACCCTTCCTTACATCAGACGTCCCCAGCGGAGCCCCCCTTACATCAGATGTCTCCAGCAGTGCCCCTCCTTACATCAGATGTCCTCAGTGGAGCCGATCCTTACATCAGGTGTCACCAGCGGAGCCCCCCTTACATCAGATGTCGCCAGCGGAGCCTCTCCTTACATCAGGTGTCCCCAGCGGAGCCCCCGTTACATCAGGTGTCCCCAGCGTTGCCCCTCCTTATAGCAGATGTCCCCAGCGGTGCCCCTCCTTATATCGGGTGTCCCCAGCGGTGCCCCTCTGTACATCAGATGTCCCTAGCAGTGCCCCCCTTACATAAGGTCCCCTCCCTTACATCAGGTGTCCCCAGCGGAGCCCCTCCTTACATCAGGTGTCCCTAGCGGTGCCCCTCTTTACATCAGATGTCCCTAGCAGTGCCCCCCTTACATCAGGTGTCCCCAGAGGAGCCCCTCCTTACATCAGGTGTCCCCAGCGGAGCCCCTCTTACATCAGATGTCACCAGCGGAGCCCCTCCTTACATCAGATGTCCCCAGCGGAGCCACTCCTTACATCAGATGTCCCCAGCGGAGCCCCTCCTTACATCAGGTGTCCCCAGCGGAGCCCCCCTTACATCAGATGTTCCCAGCGGAGCCCCTCCTTACACCAGATGTCCTCAGCGGAGCCCCTCCTTACATCACATGTCCCCAGCGGAGTCACTCCTTACATCAGATGTCCCCAGCGGAGCCCCTCCTTACATCAGGTGTCCCCAGCGGAGCCCCCCTTACATCAGATGTTCCCAGCGGAGCCCCTTCTTACATCAGATGTTCACAGCGGAGCCCCTCCTTACACCAGATGTCCTCAGCTGTGCCCCTACTTACATCAGGTGTCCCCAGCGGTGCCCTTCCTTACATCAGGTGTCCCCAGCGGTGCCCGTCCTTACAACAAATGTCCCCAGCGGTGCCCCTCCTTACATCAGGTGTCACCATCGGTGCCCCTCCTTACATCAGGTGTCCCCAGTGGAGCCCTCCTTACATCAGGTGTCCCCAGCTGAGCCCCTCCTTACATCAGGTGTCCCCAGCGGTGCCCCTTCTTGCATCAGGTGTCCCCAGCGGTGCCCCTCCTTACATCAAGTATCCCCAGCAGTGCCCCTCCTTACATCAGATGTCTTAAGTGGAGCTCCTCCTTACATCAGATGTCCCCAGTGGAGCCCCTCCTTACATCAGCTGTCCCCATCGGAGCCCCTCCTTACATCAGATGTCCCCAGTGGAGACCCTCCTAACATCAGATGTCCCAAGCAGGGCCCCTCCTTACATCAGATGCCCCCAGCGGAGCCCCTCCTTACATCATATGTCCCCAGCGGAGCCTCTCCTTATATCAGGTGTCCCCAGCAGAGCCCCTCCTTACATCAGATGTCCCCAGCGGAGCCCCCCTTACATCAGGTGTCCCCAGCGGTGCCCCTCCTTACATAAGGTGTCCCCAGTGGTGCCTCTCCTTACATCAGATGTCCCCAGCGGACACCCCTTACATCAGGTGTCCCCAGCGGTGCCCCTCCTTACATCAGGTGTTCCCAGTGGAGCCCCCCTTACATCAGATGTCCCCAGGGGTGTCCCTCCTTACATCAGTTGTCCCCAGCGGAGCCCCCCTTACATCACGTGTCCCCAGCCGAGCCCCTCCCTACATCAGGTGTCCCCAGCAGAGCCCCTCCTTACAACAGATGTCCCCAGAGGAGCCCCCTTACATCAGATGTCCTCAGCGGTGCCCCTCCTTACATCAGATGTCCCCAGCGGAGCCTCTCCTTACATCAGGTGTCCCCAGTTGAGCCCCCCTTACGTAAGATGTCCCCAGCAGAGCCCCTCCTTACATCAGGTGTCCCCAGAGGAGCCCCCCTTACATCAGGTGTCCCCAGCGGTGCCCCTCCTTATATCAGGTGTCCCCAGAGGTACCCCTCCTTACATCAGGTGTCCCCAGGAGAGCCCCTTCTTACATCAGATGTCCTCAGCAGAGCCCCCCTTACATCAGAAGTCCCCAGCGGTGCCCACTTACATCAGATGTCCCCAGCTGTCCCCTCCTTACATCAGTTGTCCCCAGCGGAGCCCCCCTTACATCACGTGTCCCCAGCGGAGCCCCTCCTTACATCAGGTGTCCCCAGCAGAGCCCCTCCTTACAACAGATGTCCCCAGAGGAGCCCCCTTACATCAGATGTCCTCAGCGGTGCCCCTCCTTACATCAGATGTCCCCAGCGGAGCCTCTCCTTACATCAGGTGTCCCCAGTGGAGCCCCCCTTACATCAGCTGTCCCCAGCGGAGCCCCTCCTTACATAAGGTGTCCCCAGTGGAGCCCTCGCTTACATCAGGTGTCCCCAGCGGTGCCCCTCCTTATATCAGGTATCCCCAGTGGAGCCCCTCCTTACATCAGTTGTCCCCAGCGGAGCCCCCTTACAAAAGATGTACCCAGCGGAGCCCCTCCTTACATCAGATGTCCCCAGCGGAGCCCCCCTTACATGAGATGTCCCCAGTGGTGCCCCTCCTTACATCAGGTGTCCCCAGCAGTGCCCCTTCTTACATCAGATGTCCTCAGCAGAGCCCCCGTTACATCAGATGTCCCCAGCGGTGCCCCCTTACATCATATGTCCCCAGCTGTCCCCTCCCTTACATCAGGTGTCCCCAGCGGTGCCCCTCCTTACATCAGCTGTCCCCAGCGGAGCCCCTCCTTACATAAGGTGTCCCCAGTGGAGCCCTCGCTTACATCAGGTGTCCCCAGCGGTGCCCCTCCTTATATCAGGTATCCCCAGTGGAGCCCCTCCTTACATCAGTTGTCCCCAGCGGAGCCCCCTTACATAAGATGTACCCAGCGGAGCCCCTCCTTACATCAGATGTCCCCAGCGGAGCCCTCCTTACATGAGATGTCCCCAGTGGTGCCCCTCCTTACATCAGGTGTCCCCAGCAGTGCCCCTCCTTACATCAGGTGTCCCCAGCGGTGCCCCTCTTTATATCAGGTGTCCCCAGCAGTGACCCTCTGTACATCAGGTGTCCCCAGCGGTACCCCTCCTTACATCAGATGTCCCCAGCGGAGCCCCCCTTACATCAGATGTCCCCAGCGATGCCCCCTTACATCAGGTGTCCCCAGCGGTGCCCCTCCTTATATCAGGTATCCCCAGTGGAGCCCCTCCTTACATCAGTTGTCCCCAGCGGAGCCCCCTTACATAAGATGTCCCCAGCGGAGCCCCTCCTTACATCAGATGTCCCCAGCGGAGCCCCCCTTACATGAGATGTCCCCAGTGGTGCCCCTCCTTACATCAGGTGTCCCCAGCAGTGCCCCTCCTTACATCAGGTGTCCCCAGCGGTGCCCCTCCTTATATCAGGTGTCCCCAGCGGAGACCCTCCTTACATCAGATGTCCCCAGCGGAGCCCCTCCCTACATTAGATGTCCCCAGCGGAGCCCCTCCTTACATCAGATGTCCCCAGCTGAGCCTCTCCTTACATCAGGTGTCCCCAGAGGGGCCTCTTCTTACATCAGGTGTCCCCAGTGGGGCCCCTCCTTACATCAGGTGTCCCCAGCGGAGCCCCTCCTTACATCAGGTGTCCCCAGCGATACCCTTCCTTACATCAGACGTCCCATCGGAGCCCCCCTTACATCAGATGTCCCCAGCAGTGCCCCTCCTTACATCAGATGTCCCCAGTGGAGCCCATCCTTACATCAGGTGTCACCAGCGGAGCCTCCTTACATCAGATGTCCCCAGCGGAGCCTCTCCTTACATCAGGTGTCCCCAGCAGAGCCCCCGTTACATCAGGTGTCCCCAGCGGTGCCCCTCCTTATATCGGGTGTCCCCAGCGGTGCCCCTCTTTACATCAGATGTCCCTAGCAGTGCCCCACTTACATCAGGTATCCCCGGAGGTCCCCTCGCTTACATCAGGTGTCCCCAGAGGAGCTCCTCCTTACATCAGGTGTCCCCAGCGGAGCTCCCCCTTACATCAGATGTCACCAGCGGAGCCCCTCCTTACATCAGATGTCCCCAGCAGAGCCACTCCTTACATCAGATGTCCCCAGCGGAGCCCCTCCTTACATCAGGTGTCCCCAGCGGAGCCCCCCTTACATCAGATGTTCCCAGCGGAGCCCCTCCTTACACCAGATGTCCTCAGCTGTGCCCCTACTTACATCAGGTGTCCCCAGCGGTGCCCCTCCTTACATCAGGTGTCCCCAGCGGTGCCCGTCCTTACAACAAATGTCCCCAGCAGTGCCCCTCCTTACATCAGGTGTCTCCACCGGTGCCCCTCCTTACATCAGGTGTCCCCAGCGGAGCCCCCCTTACATCAGGTGTCCCCAGCTGAGCCCCTCCTTACATCAGGTGTCCCCAGCGGTGCCCCTTCTTACATCAGGTGTCCCCAGCCGTGCCCCTCCTTACATCAAGTATTTCCACAGCGGTGCCCCTCCTTACATCAGATGTCTTAAGTGGAGCCCCTCCTTACATCAGATGTCCCCAGTGGAGCCCCTCCTTACATCAGGTTTCCCCATCCGAGCCCCTCCTTACATCAGATGTCCCCAGTGGAGAACCTCCTAACATCAGATGTCCCAAGCAGGGCCCCTCCTTACATCAGATGCCCCCAGCGGAGCCCCTCCTTACATCATATGTCCCCAGCGGAGCCTCTCCTTATATCAGGTGTCCCCAGCAGAGCCCCTCCTTACATCAGATGTCCCCAGCGGAGCCCCCTTACATCAGTTGTCCCCAGCGGTGCCCCTCCTTACATAAGGTGTCCCCAGTGGTGCCTCTCCTTACATCAGATGTCCCCAGCGGACACCCCTTACATCAGGTGTCCCCAGCAGTGCCCCTACTTACATCAGGTGTCCCCAGTGGAGCCACCCCTTACATCAGGTGTCCCCAGCGGTGTCCCTCCTTATATCAGGTGTCCCCAGCGGAGCCCCTCCTTACATCAGTTGTCCCCAGTGGAGCCCCCTTACATAAGATATCCCCAGCGGAGCCCCTCCTTAAATTAGATGTCCCCAGCGAAGCCCCTCCTTACATCAGATGTCCCCACCGGAGCCTCTCCTTACATCAGGTGTCCCCAGCAGAGCCCCTCCTTACATCAGATGTCCCCAGCGGAGCCCCTCCTTGCATCAGGTGTCCCCAGCGGAGCCCCTCCTTGCATCAGATGTCCCCAGCGGTGCACCTCCTTACATCAGATGTCCCCAGCGGAGCCCCTCCTTACATCAGGTGTCCCCAGCGGAGCCCTCTTACGTAAGATGTCCCCAGCGGATCCCCTCCTTATATCAGGTGTCCCAAGCGGAGCCCCTCCTTACATCAGGTGTCCCCAGAGGAGCCCCCCTTACATCAGATGTTCCCAGCGGAGCCCCTCCTTACACCAGATGTCCTCAGCTGTGCCCCTACTTACATCAGGTGTCCCCAGCGGTGCCCCTCCTTACATCAGGTGTCCCCAGCGGTGCCCGTCCTTACAACAAATGTCCCCAGCGGTGCCCCTCCTTACATCAGGTGTCTCCACCGGTGCCCCTCCTTACATCAGGTGTCCCCAGAGGAGCCCCCCTTACATCAGGTGTCCCCAGCTGAGCCCCTCCTTACATCAGGTGTCCCCAGCGGTGCCCCTTCTTACATCAGGTGTCCCCAGCGGTGCCCCTCCTTACATCAAGTATTTCCACAGCGGTGCCCCTCCTTACATCAAGTATTTCCACAGCGGTGCCCCTCCTTACATCAGATGTCTTAAGTGGAGCCCCTCCTTACATCAGATGTCCCCAGTGGTGCCCCTCCTTACATCAGGTGTCCCCAGCAGTGCCCCTCTTTACATCAGGTGTCCCCAGCGGTGCCCCTCCTTATATCAGGTGTCCCCAGCAGTGACCCTCTGTACATCAGGTGTCCCCAGCGGTACCCCTCCTTACATCAGATGTCCCCAGCGGAGCCCCCCTTACATCAGATGTCCCCAGCGGTGCCCCCCTTACATCAGGTGTCCCCAGCGGTGCCCCTCCTTATTTCACGTATCCCCAGTGGAGCCCCTCCTTACATCAGTTGTCCCCAGTGGAGCCCCCTTACATAAGATGTCCCCAGCGGAGCCCCTCCTTACATCAGATGTCCCCAGCGGAGCCCCCCTTACATGAGATGTCCCCAGTGGTGCCCCTCCTTACATCAGGTGTCCCCAGCAGTGCCCCTCCTTACATCAGGTGTCCCCAGCGGTGCCCCTGTCTTATATCAGGTGTCCCCAGCGGAGACCCTCCTTACATCAGATGTCCCCAGCGGAGCCCCTCCCTACATTAGATGTCCCCAGCGGAGCCCTTCCTTACATCAGATGTCCCCAGCTGAGCCTCTCCTTACATCAGGTGTCCCCAGAGGGGCCTCTTCTTACATCAGGTGTCCCCAGTGGGGCCCCTCCTTACATCAGGTGTCCCCAGCGGAGCCCCTCCTTACATCAGGTGTCCCCAGCGATACCCTTCCTTACATCAGACGTCCCCAGCGGAGCCCCCCTTACATCAGATGTCCCCAGCAGTGCCCCTCCTTACATTAGATGTCCCCAGTGGAGCCCATCCTTACATCAGGTTTCACCAGCGGAGCCTCCTTACATCAGATGTCCCCAGTGGAGCCTCTCCTTACATCAGGTGTCCCCAGCGGAGCCCCCGTTACATCAGGTGTCCCCAGCGGTGCCCCTCCTTATAGCAGGTGTCCCCAGCGGTGCCCCTCCTTATATCGGGTGTCCCCAGCGGTGCCCCTCTTTACATCAGATGTCCCTAGCAGTGCCCCACTTACATCAGGTATCCCCGGAGGTCCCCTCGCTTACATCAGGTGTCCCCAGAGGAGCCCCTCCTTACATCAGGTGTCCCCAGCGGAGCTCCCCCTTACATCAGATGTCACCAGCGGAGCCCCTCCTTACATCAGATGTCCCCAGCGGAGCCACTCCTTACATCAGATGTCCCCAGCGGAGCCCCTCCTTACATCAGGTGTCCCCAGCGGAGCCCCCTTACATCAGATGTTCCCAGCGGAGCCCCTCCTTACACCAGATGTCCTCAGCGGAGCCCCTCCTTACATCAGATGTCCCCAGCGGAGCCACTCCTTACATCAGATGTCCCCAGCGGAGCCACTCCTTACATCAGATGTCCCCAGCGGAGCCCCTCCTTACATCAGGTGTCCCCAGCGGAGCCCCCTTACATCAGATGTTCCCAGCGGAGCCCCTCCTTACACCAGATGTCCTCAGCTGTGCCCCTACTTACATCAGGTGTCCGCAGCGGTGCCCCTCCTTACATCAGGTGTCCCCAGCGGTGCCCGTCCTTACAACAAATGTCCCCAGCAGTGCCCCTCCTTACATCAGGTGTCTCCACCGGTGCCCCTCCTTACATCAGGTGTCCCCAGCGGAGCCCCCCTTACATCAGGTGTCCCCAGCTGAGCCCCTCCTTACATCAGGTGTCCCCAGCGGTGCCCCATCTTACATCAGGTGTCCCCAGCGGTGCCCCTCCTTACATCAAGTATTTCCACAGCGGTGCCCCTCCTTACATCAGATGTCCCCAGTGGAGCCCCTCCTTACATCAGGTGTCCCCATCGGAGCCCCTCCTTACATCAGATGTCCCCAGTGGAGACCCTCCTAACATCAGATGTCCCAAGCAGGGCCCCTCCTTACATCAGATGTCCCCAGCGGAGCCCCCCTTACATCAGGTGTCCCCAGCGGTGCCCCTCCTTACATAAGGTGTCCCCAGTGGTGCCTCTCCTTACATCAGATGTCCCCAGCGGACACCCCTTACATCAGGTGTCCCCAGCAGTGCCCCTCCTTACATCAGGTGTCCCCAGTGGAGCCACCCCTTACATCAGGTGTCCCCAGTGGTGTCCCTCCTTATATCAGGTGTCCCCAGCGGAGCCCCTCCTTACATCAGTTGTCCCCAGCGGAGCCCCCTTACATAAGATATCCCCAGCGGAGCTCCTCCTTAAATTAGATGTCCCCAGCGAAGCCCCTCCTTACATCAGATGTCCCCACCGGAGCCTCTCCTTACATCAGGTGTCCCCAGCAGAGCCCCTCCTTACATCAGATGTCCCCAGCAGAGCCCCTCCTTGCATCAGGTGTCCCCAGCGGAGCCCCTCCTTACATCAGATGTCCCCAGCGGTGCACCTCCTTACATCAGATGTCCCCAGCGGAGCCCCTCCTTACATCAGGTGTCCCCAGCGGAGCCCCTCCTTACATCAGGTGTCCCCAGCGGAGCCCCCTTACGTAAGATGTCCCCATCGGATCCCCTCCTTACATCAGGTGTCCCAAGCGGAGCCCCTCCTTACATCAGGTGTTCCCAGCGGAGCCCCTCCTTACACCAGATGTCCTCAGCTGTGCCCCTACTTACATCAGGTGTCCCCAGCGGTGCCCCTCCTTACATCAGGTGTCCCCAGCGGTGCCCGTCCTTACAACAAATGTCCCCAGCGGTGCCCCTCCTTACATCAGGTGTCTCCACCGGTGCCCCTCCTTACATCAGGTGTCCCCAGCGGAGCCCCCTTACATCAGGTGTCCCCAGCTGAGCCCCTCCTTACATCAGGTGTCCCCAGCGGTGCCCCTTCTTACATCAGGTGTCCCCAGCGGTGCCCCTCCTTACATCAAGTATTTCCACAGCGGTGCCCCTCCTTACATCAAGTATTTCCACAGCGGTGCCCCTCCTTACATCAGATGTCTTAAGTGGAGCCCCTCCTTACATCAGATGTCCCCAGTGGAGCCCCTCCTTACATCAGGTGTCCCCATCGGAGCCCCTCCTTACATCAGATGTCCCCAGTGGAGACCCTCCTAATATCAGATGTCCCAAGCAGGGCCTCTCCTTACATCAGATGCCCCCAGCGGAGCCCCTCCTTACATCATATGTCCCCAGCGGAGCCTCTCCTTATATCAGGTGTCCCCAGCGGAGCCTCTCCTTATATCAGGTGTCCCCAGCAGAGCCCCTCCTTACATCAGGTGTCCCCAGCAGTGCCCCTCCTTACATCAGGTGTCCCCAGTGGAGCCACCCCTTACATCAGGTGTCCCCAGCGGTGTCCCTCCTTATATCAGGTGTCCCCAGCGGAGCCCCTCCTTACATCAGTTGTCCCCAGCGGAGCCCCCTTACATAAGATATCCCCAGCGGAGCTCCTCCTTAAATTAGATGTCCCCAGCGAAGCCCCTCCTTACATCAGATGTCCCCACCGGAGCCTCTCCTTACATCAGGTGTCCCCAGCAGAGCCCCTCCTTACATCAGATGTCCCCAGCGGAGCCCCTCCTTGCATCAGGTGTCCCCAGCGGAGCCCCTCCTTGCATCAGATGTCCCCAGCGGTGCACCTCCTTACATCAGATGTCCCCAGCGGAGCCCCTCCTTACATCAGGTGTCCCCAGCGGAGCCCCCTTACGTAAGATGTCCCCATCGGATCCCCTCCTTACATCAGGTGTCCCAAGCGGAGCCCCTCCTTACATCAGGTGTTCCCAGCGGAGCCCCTCCTTACACCAGATGTCCTCAGCTGTGCCCCTACTTACATCAGGTGTCCCCAGCGGTGCCCCTCCTTACATCAGGTGTCCCCAGCGGTGCCCGTCCTTACAACAAATGTCCCCAGCGGTGCCCTCCTTACATCAGGTGTCTCCACCGGTGCCCCTCCTTACATCAGGTGTCCCCAGCGGAGCCCCCCTTACATCAGGTGTCCCCAGCTGAGCCCCTCCTTACATCAGGTGTCCCCAGCGGTGCCCCTTCTTACATCAGGTGTCCCCAGCGGTGCCCCTCCTTACATCAAGTATTTCCACAGTGGTGCCCCTCCTTACATCAAGTATTTCCACAGCGGTGCCCCTCCTTACATCAGATGTCTTAAGTGGAGCCCCTCCTTACATCAGATGTCCCCAGTGGAGCCCCTCCTTACATCAGGTGTCCCCATCGGAGCCCCTCCTTACATCAGATGTCCCCAGTGGAGACCCTCCTAACATCAGATGTCCCAAGCAGGGCCTCTCCTTACATCAGATGCCCCCAGCGGAGCCCCTCCTTACATCATATGTCCCCAGCGGAGCCTCTCCTTATATCAGGTGTCCCCAGCAGAGCCCCTCCTTACATCAGGTGTCCCCAGCAGTGCCCCTCCTTACATCAGGTGTCCCCAGTGGAGCCCCCCCTTACATCAGGTGTCCCCAGCGGTGTCCCTCCTTATATCAGGTGTCCCCAGCGGAGCCCCTCCTTACATCAGGTGTCCCCAGCGGAGCACCTCCTTACATCAGGTGTCCCCATCGGTGCCCTTCCTTACATCAGATGTCCCCAGCGGAGCCCCCCTTACATCAGATGTTGCCAGCGGAGCCCCCCTTACATCAGATGTCCCCAGCGGTGCCCCTCCTTACATCAGATGTCCCCAGTGGAGCCCCTCTTTACATCAGGTGTCACCAGCGGAGCCCCCGTTACATCAGGTGTCCCCAGCGGTGCCCCTCCTTATATCAGGTGTCCCCTGCTGTGCCACTCCTTACATCAGTTGTCCCCAGCGGTGCCCCTCTTTACATCAGATGTCCCTAGCAGTGCCCCCTTACATCAGGTGTCCCCAGCGGTCCCCTCCCTTACATCAGGTGTCCCCAGCGGAGCCCCTCCTTACATCAGGTGTCCCCAGCGGTGCTCCTCCTTACATCAGGTGTCCCCAGCGGTGCCCCTCCTTACATCAGATGTCCCCAGCGGAGCCCCCTTACATCAGGTGTCCCCAGCAGTGCCTCTCCTTACATCAGGTGTCCCCAGCGGTGCCCCTCCTTACATCAGGTGTCCCCAGCGCTGCCCCTCCTTACATCAGATGTCCCCAGCGGAGAACCTTCTTACATCAGGTGTCCTCAGCAGAGCCCCACCTTACATCAGATGTCCCCAGCGGAGACCCTCCTTACATCAGATGTCCCCAGCGGAGCCCCTCCTTACATCAGATGTCCCCAGTGGAGCCCCTCCTTACATCAGATGTCCCCAGCTGAGTCTCTCCTTACATCAGGTGTCCCCAGAGGAGCCTTTCCTTAAATCAGATGTCCCCAGCGCAGCCCCTTCTTACATCAGGTGTTCCCAGCGGAGCACCTCTTTACATCAGGTGTCCACATTGGTGCCTTTCCTTACATCAGATGTCCCCAGCGGAGCCCCCTCTTACATCAGCTGTCGCCAGCGGAGCCCCCCTTACATCAGATGTCCCCAGCGGTGCCTCTCCTTACATCAGATGTCCCCAGTGGAGCCCCTCTTTACATCATGTGTCACCAGCGGAGCCCCCCTCACATCAGATGTCCCCAGCGGAGCCCCTACTTACATCAGATGTCCCCAGCGGAGCCCCCGTTACATCAGGGGTCCCCAGCAGTGCCCCTCCTTATATCAGGTGTCCCCTGCTGTGCCCCTCCTTACATCAGTTGTCCCCAGTGGTGCCCCTCTTTACATCAAATGTCCCTAGCAGTGCCCCCCTTACATCAGGTGTCCCCAGCGGTCCCCTCCCTTACATCAGGTGTCCCCAGCAGAGCCCCTCCTTACATCAGGTGTCCCCAGCGGTGCTCCTCCTTACATCAGGTGTCCCCAGCGGTGCCCCTCCTTACATCAGATGTCCCCAGCGGAGCCCCCTTACATCAGGTGTCCCCAGCGGTGCCCCTCCTTACATCAGGTGTCCCCAGCGGTGCCCCTCCTTACATCAGATGTCCCCTGCGGAGACCCTTCTTACATCAGGTGTCCCCAGCGGAGCCCCTCCTTACATCGAGTGTCCCCAGCGGTGCCCCTCCTTACATCAGGTGTCCCCAGCGGTGCCCCTCCTTACATCAGATGTCCCCAGCGGAGACACTCCTTACATCAGGTGTCCCCAGCGGAGCCCTGCCTTACATCAGGTGTCCCCAGCAGATCCCCTCCTTACATCAAATGTCCCCAGCGGTGCCCCCCTTATATCAGATGTCCCCAGCGGTGCCCCCCTTACATCAGATGTCCCCAGCGGAGCCCCTCCTTACATCAGTTGTCCCCAGCAGAGCCCCGCCTTAGATCAGATGTCCCCAGCAGATCCCCTCCTTACATCAGATGTCCCCAGCGGTGCCCCTCCTTACATCAGATGTCCCCAGCAGAGACCCTCCTTACATCAGGCGTCCCCAGCGGTGCCCCTCCTTACATCAGGTGTCCCCAGCGATGCCCCTCTTTACATCAGATGTCCCCAGCAGTGCCTCCCTTACATCAGGTGTCCCCTTCGGTCCCCTCCCTTACATCAGGTGTCCCCAGCGGAGCCCCTCCTTACATCAGGTGTCCCCAGTGGTGCTCCTCCTTACATCAGGTGTCCCCAGCAGAGCCCCTCCTTACATCAGATGTCCCCAGCAGAGCCCCTCCTTACATCAGGTGTCCCCGGCGGTGCCCCTCCTTACATCAGGTGTCCCCAGCAGTGCCCCTCCTTACATCAGGTGTCCCCAGCGGTGCCCCTCCTTACATCAGGTGTCCCCAGCGGAGCCCTGCCTTATATCAGATGTCCCCAGCGGAGCCCCTCCTTACATCAGATGTCCCCAGTGGAGCCCCTCCTTACATCAGATGTCCCCAGCTGAGTCTCTCCTTACATCAGGTGTCCCCAGAGGAGCCTTTCCTTAAATCAGATGTCCCCAGCGCAGCCCCTTCTTACATCAGGTGTTCCCAGCGGAGCACCTCTTTACATCAGGTGTCCACATTGGTGCCTTTCCTTACATCAGATGTCCCCAGCGGAGCCCCCTCTTACATCAGCTGTCGCCAGCGGAGCCCCCCTTACATCAGATGTCCCCAGCGGTGCCTCTCCTTACATCAGATGTCCCCAGTGGAGCCCCTCTTTACATCATGTGTCACCAGCGGAGCCCCCCTCACATCAGATGTCCCCAGCGGAGCCCCTACTTACATCAGATGTCCCCAGCGGAGCCCCCGTTACATCAGGGGTCCCCAGCAGTGCCCCTCCTTATATCAGGTGTCCCCTGCTGTGCCCCTCCTTACATCAGTTGTCCCCAGTGGTGCCCCTCTTTACATCAAATGTCCCTAGCAGTGCCCCCCTTACATCAGGTGTCCCCAGCGGTCCCCTCCCTTACATCAGGTGTCCCCAGCAGAGCCCCTCCTTACATCAGGTGTCCCCAGCGGTGCTCCTCCTTACATCAGGTGTCCCCAGCGGTGCCCCTCCTTACATCAGATGTCCCCAGCGGAGCCCCCTTACATCAGGTGTCCCCAGCGGTGCCCCTCCTTACATCAGGTGTCCCCAGCGGTGCCCCTCCTTACATCAGATGTCCCCTGCGGAGACCCTTCTTACATCAGGTGTCCCCAGCGGAGCCCCTCCTTACATCGAGTGTCCCCAGCGGTGCCCCTCCTTACATCAGGTGTCCCCAGCGGTGCCCCTCCTTACATCAGATGTCCCCAGCGGAGACACTCCTTACATCAGGTGTCCCCAGCGGAGCCCTGCCTTACATCAGGTGTCCCCAGCAGATCCCCTCCTTACATCAAATGTCCCCAGCGGTGCCCCCCTTATATCAGATGTCCCCAGCGGTGCCCCCCTTACATCAGATGTCCCCAGCGGAGCCCCTCCTTACATCAGTTGTCCCCAGCAGAGCCCCGCCTTAGATCAGATGTCCCCAGCAGATCCCCTCCTTACATCAGATGTCCCCAGCGGTGCCCCTCCTTACATCAGATGTCCCCAGCAGAGACCCTCCTTACATCAGGCGTCCCCAGCGGTGCCCCTCCTTACATCAGGTGTCCCCAGCGATGCCCCTCTTTACATCAGATGTCCCCAGCAGTGCCTCCCTTACATCAGGTGTCCCCTTCGGTCCCCTCCCTTACATCAGGTGTCCCCAGCGGAGCCCCTCCTTACATCAGGTGTCCCCAGTGGTGCTCCTCCTTACATCAGGTGTCCCCAGCAGAGCCCCTCCTTACATCAGATGTCCCCAGCAGAGCCCCTCCTTACATCAGGTGTCCCCGGCGGTGCCCCTCCTTACATCAGGTGTCCCCAGCAGTGCCCCTCCTTACATCAGGTGTCCCCAGCGGTGCCCCTCCTTACATCAGGTGTCCCCAGCGGAGCCCTGCCTTATATCAGGTGTCCCCAGCAGATCCCCTCCTTACATCACATATACCCAGTGGTGGCCCCCTTACATCAGGTGTCCCCAGCGGTGCCCCCCTTACATCAGGTGTCCCCAGCTGTGCCCCACCTTACATCAGGTGTCCCCAGCGAGGCCCCCTTACAACAGGTGTCCTAGTAGCGGTGTCTCCGCCGCCATTACAGAATATCAGATGTCCACAGTGGTGCCCCTCCTTACATCAGGTGTCCCCAGCGGTGCCCCTCCTTTCATCAGATGTCCCCAGCGGAGCCCCTCCTTACATCAGGTGTCCCCAGCGGAGCCCCTCCTTACACCAGATGTTCCCAGCGGAGATCCTCCTTACATCAGATGTCCCCAGCGGAGCCCCTCCTTACATCAGTTGTCCCCAGCAGAGCCCCGCCTTACATTAGGTGTCCCCAGCAGATCCCCTCCTTACATCAGATGTCCCCAGCGGTGCCCCTCCTTACATCAGATGTCCCCAGCGCAGACCCTCCTTACATCAGGCATCCCCAGCGGACCCCTGCCTTAAATCAGGTGTCCCCAGCAGATCCCCTCCTTACATCAGATATCCCCAGCAGTGCCCCCCTTACATCAGGTGTCCCCAGCGTTGCCCCCCTTACATCAGGTGTCCCCAGCGGTGCCCCACCTTACATCAGGTGTCCCCAGCGAGGCCCCCTTACAACAGGTGTCCTAGTAGCGGTGTCTCCGCCGCCATTACAGAACATCAGATGTCACCAGCGGAGCCCCTCCTTACATCAGGTGTCCCCAGCGGTGCCCCTCCTTACATCAGGCGTCCCCAGCGGTGCCCCTCTTTACATCAGATGTCCCCAGCAGTGCCTCCCTTACATCAGGTGTCCCCATCGGTCCCCTCCCTTACATCAGGTGTCCCCAGTGGAGGCCCTCCTTACATCAGGTGTCCTCAGTGGTGCTCCTCCTTACATCAGGTGTCCCCAGCAGAGCCCCTCCTTACATCAGATGTCCCCAGCAGAGCCCCTCCGTACATCAGGTGTCCCCAGCGGTGCCCTTCCTTACATCAGGTGTCCCCAGCGGTGCCCCTCCTTACATCAGGTGTCCCCTGCGGTGCCCCTCCTTACATCAGATGTCCCCAGCGGAGGCCCTCCTTACATCAGGTGTCCCCAGCGGAGCCCTGCCTTACATCAGGTGTCCCCAGCAGATCCCCTCCTTACATCAGATATCCCCAGTGGTGCCCCCTTACATCAGGTGTCCCCAGCGGTACCCCCCTTACATCAGGTGTCCCCAGCGGTGCCCCACCTTACATCAGGTGTCCCCAGCGAGGCCCCCTTACAACAGGTGTCCTAGTAGCAGTGTCTCCGCCACCATTACAGAATATCAGATGTCCCCAGCGGAGCCCCTCCTTACATCAGGTGTCCCCAGCGGTGCCCCTCCTTACATCAGGTGTCCCCAGCGGTGCCCCTCTTTACATCACATGTCCCCAGCAGTGCCTCCTTTACATCAGGTGTCCCCTTCGGTCCCCTCCCTTACATCAGGTGTCCCCAGCGGAGCCCCTCCTTACATCAGTTGTCCCCAGTGGTGCTCCTCCTTACATCAGGTGTCCCCAGCAGAGCCCCTCCTTACATCAGGTGTCCCCAGCGGTGCCCCTCCTTACATCAGGTGTCCCCAGCAGTGCCCCTTCTTACATCAGGTGTCCCCAGCGGTGCCCCTCCTTACATCAGGTGTCCCCAGCGGAGCCCTGCCTTACATCAGGTGTCCCCAGCAGATCCCCTCCTTACATCACATATCCCCAGCGGTGCCCCCCTTACATCTGGTGTCCCCAGCGGTGCCCCCCTTACATCAGGTGTCCCCAGCGGTGCCCCACCTTACATCAGGTGTCCCCAGCGAGGCCCCCTTACAACAGGTGTCCTAGTAGCGGTGTCTCCGCCGCCATTACAAAACATCAGATGTCCCCAGCGGTGCCCCCCCTTATATCAGATATCCCCAGCGGTGCCCCCCTTACATCAGATGTCCCCAGCGGAGCCCCTCCTTACATCAGATGTCCCCAGCGGAGCCTCTTCTTACATCAGGTGTCCCCAGCAGAGCCCCTCCTTACATCAGATGTCCCCAGCAGAGCCTCTTCTTACATAAGGTGTCCCCAGCAGAGCCCCTACTTACATCAGGTGTCCCCAGTGGAGCCACCCCTTACATCAGGTGTCCACAGTGGTGCCCCTCCTTACATCAGGTGTCCCCAGCGGTGCCCCTCCTTTCATCAGATGTCCCCAGCGGAGCCCCTCCTTACATCAGGTGTCCCCAGTGGAGCCACCCCTTACATCAGGTGTCCACAGTGGTGCCCCTCCTTACATCAGGTGTCCCCAGCGGTGCCCCTCCTTTCATCAGATGTCCCCAGCGGAGCCCCTCCTTACATCAGGTGTCCCCAGCGGAGCCCCTCCTTACACCAGATGTTCCCAGCGGAGATCCTCCTTACATCAGATGTCCCCAGCGGTGCCCCTCCTTACATCAGATGTCCCCAGCGGAGCCCCTCCTTACATCAGGTGTCCCCAGCAGATCCCCTCCTTACATCAGATGTCCCCAGCGGAGTCCCCCCTTGCATCAGATGTCCCCAGCGGTGCCCCTCCTTACAACAGATGTCCCCAGCGGAGCCCCTCCTTACATCAGATGTCCCCAGTGGAGACCCTCCTTACATCAGATGTCCCCAGCGGAGCCCCTCCTTACATCAGATGTCCCCAGCGCGGACAATAGATGGCACTGGGGGGGACCCCAAAGCACCCTCCCAATGTTGAGGGCATGTGGCCTGGTATGGTTCAGGAGGGGGGGCGCATTCCATAAGGGTCTGGTATGGGTTTTTGGGGGGACCCCATGCCATTTTTTTTTTTAATTTTGGCATGGGGTTCACCTTAAAATCCATACCAGACCTGAAGGGCCTAGTATGGAATTTAGGGGGACCCCCACGCCACTTTTTTTTAAATTTTGGTTCGGAGTTCCCCTGTGGGGAAATCCCATGCCGTTTTTATCAATGAACTTTTATGTGTATTGTCGGACCGATAATTCATTAATAGCCGCGAGTAGTTTTGAATGACTTTTTGTTCCTTTGAAATGTCATTTTGCTGTCAGACTGTTCTGAACACGGGAAACATGCGCCCCTTTACAGGCATACTATAGACACCCCCCAGATACGAATTTAAAGGAATATTACACTTTTATTGTTTCACTTTAAGCATTATTAAAATCACTGCTCCTGAAAAAATGGCCATTTTTAAAACTTTTTTTTGCATTGATCCATGTCCCATGGGGCAGGACCCAGGCCCCCAAACACTTTTTATGACAATACCATGCATATAAGCCTTTAAAATTAGCACTTTTGATTTCTCCCATAGACTTTTATAGGGTGTTCCGCGGCTTTCGAATTTGCAGCGAACACCCCAAATTGTTCACTGTTCGGCGAACTGGTGAACAGCCGATGTTCGAGTCGAACATGAGTTCGACTCGAACTCGAAGCTCATCCCTAGTCACATGTAATAAGTGCCATTTGTCATCAGTGTCACGTGTCATCAGTACCTTTTCTCATCAGTCATCAGTGTCACGTGTCATCAGTGCCTTCTGTCATCAGTGTCACGTGCCATTAGTGCCATAAGTTCCCACCAACAATGTCTAGAAAATCATTTTCAGCTGAGGAGGCGTACAATATTCTTGCAGGCCGACGAGAGCAACGGGGAGCTCTCTGCTTCGGATTCCTTTCAAATTCAGATTCTGAGTCTGACGTTAACTACGAGCCTGTCCTAAGCAGTGGAACACAGAGGAGACAGCCTCAGAGGAGGATGATAGTCCGCCCGCCAGACAAAGGTGTTCTGGTGAGGAGGCAGTGCCAACCCCCAGCACCACAGTGCCATCCACCAGCACCGCAGTACCGCAGTACCTCGGCAAGAAAGACCAAGTACCAGTGGGGTGTCAATGATAATATCCAGTGCCCTCTCCGAAATGACCCAAATTATGATAAGCTTTATAAAATTCGGCCACTACTAAATTATTTTTCTGAAATCTTTCCTCAGTTGTTTACCCCAGACCAACACATGTGCGTGGATGAGTCACTTATTAAATTTACTGGCAGGCTGGGCTTCAAGCAATTTATTCCCACAAAAAGGGCCCGCTGTGGGGTCAAGGTGTATAAATTGTGCGATCGAGCCACTACATGGGATCAAGCGGGAAAGTCGTTTGGGAACTCATAAACCCACTCCTGGAGAAAGGCTACCATTTGTATGTATACAACTTCTATACAAGTTTGCCCCTGTTCCGCAACCTTCACAGGAAGAACACTCCAGCATGTGGCACCGTAAGGAAGAACCAGAAGGGCTTTCCTCAAGGCTCGTCAACAAGGAGTTAAAAAGAGGGGAGATGGCGAGTTTGCGGAATAAGGAAATTCTGGCTGTGAAGTGGAGGGACAGAAGGGATGTCTAACATGCTGTCTTCGATCCACAATAATACCTTCGTGGAGATCACCAGGAGGAATGGACCAATCCAAAAGCCAACATGTATCCATGAATACAATATGTTCATGGGGGGTGTTGACTTCAACGACCAAATGCTCGAACCCTACCTTGCCACAGGACGCACATATCAGTGGTATAAAATAGTATCAATTTATTTGTTTTATTTGGCCATATACAACACCTATATAATCTATCGCAACTCCACTGAAAGCCCCAAAACCATCCTTGACTACCAGGAGGAAATCACCACTGCCCTTATATTCACGAACGGCCCACCAGGAAACATTCGATCTGATGTGATTAGCAGACTCTCCAAACACCAATAAAATTCCTCCCAGACCAACAGGCCAAAAACGTCAGAAAAAATGCAGGGTGTGCTCCAGAGGAGGAGTTAGAAGAGATACCACTTTTTATTGTCCCCAATGTCCTTCCCAACCAGGGCTCTGCATGGGTGACTGTTTCTGCTGTTACCATACTTCAGTAAATTGTACATAACCCTCACTTCCTGCCATTTACCTTCACACCCCTTATGCCTCTGCTTGCTCTGTAACTGACCCTGGCTTGTTATTCGACCACGATTCTGTCTACCGATTCTGTACATACCTCTGCCTGATCTGGAACTGACCCTGGCTTGTTATTCAACCACGCTTCTGCCTACTGATTCCGTACATACCTATGCCTGATCTGGAACTGACCCTGGACTGTTTGACCATGCTTTTTGCCTGCCTCTTGGACTGATCTTGTACCCTGCTACTGGACTAGTGGGATTCATAACACAGGGGTCTTACATATGTGAGGGGCTCCGGAATTTTTTTTTTCTCATTCCTAGATTAGGGTCTGGAGACTCAGAGGCTTCAAAGAGATTTGGGTGGGAGAAGCCTCTACCCCTGTTCCCATTCTTTCCTGAACGAGACCCTATTTCTGCCTGCTGCCTGTAGGACTTCTGCCATCATGCCTCTGCCTGTCGCATGAACTGACCACACACATGGACCATGTTCCTGCCTACTACCAGGACCAATATTTTGGCACTGCTGACAATCTCTGCCTGCACAAACCCAGGACTGTATATGGACAGTATCCCTGCCTGCTGTCTGTACTGACTATGGGCAGTATTCCTGCATGTTGCCTGCACAATTGCTATCCAGGGGCGCACTGCCCGAGGGCCCCATGCGCTGGATTACCCTGCTGGCGGTCGCGCTGCGTCATTGGCTGACGCAGCGGCCCATCCCCGCCCACACCATTTAAAAGGACGTCAGGGACGGCAAATGGCATCACTCCTTCCCTCCGTCACCAGCCGAGGGCCACCAGGGTATGTGAACTGCTCTGGGTTGATTGGATTTGCACTCCCAGCGACCGCCAACAGGGTAATCCAGCGTGATTACGCAGTGTGTTCCGCAGACATTGGCCGCCGCTGACACAGCGCATGCGTGCCACGGCGGCGTGCATCATGGAGACGCACGTCAGACATGATGGGCCGGTCGCCATGATGAAAAAGGGCAACGCCCAAAGATGAAAAGGCTGGAATGCAGTGATTCCAAGCCCATACCAGCACCCGAGGCGCAGTAGACATGGTGTCACCATCCAAGAAGGAAGCATCCCCCCTCCCTCCTCATGGATGGAAAAAGTAGGCCCAATTGACCGTTTGACAGAATAATATATCCTAGTCAGCAGAACGCCAGGAGAAGGTGGCTGATGAAAAGGACCAAAGGGGGGGAATTTTGTATTTCCCTACCTGGGACCTGTAACACCTGAGAAGGCTTTCCCCCTAACCCACTCAGGGCATCCTTAGTGGAAAAGGGGATAACAAAGGGCTAATAACCAAAGACACAGGGTGCCCCCGCTTGAAACATGATTTCAAGCATTGGGGTAACCACTCCAGGTTGATTAGATTTGCACTCCCAGTTACAAGTAAGTGTCTCTATCTGGGATTTATATACCTGAATACCAGAATAGGAGAAGGGGGTTCTATTGCCTCCTTCTCCTTATCATGGTCTTTTTCTTATTACTCTCCTTTTCACCCTGCTTTATACAGCCATCAAATACTTGATGCTGGGAACGCCAATACTTGGATCCTAATTTCATATCCAGCCGTCTTGTAGAGGAAATAGGACATTGCCAACCTATGGAGGATCAGGACCTCTCACCTTGGAAATACCATGTACCCTTGAAGTGCATTAGGGGGATGTAAGTGGGGTGGCAGCCATAATATAGGCGAGATATATATATAATTTTATACAACCCATAACATTGCTGTTTTGATTTTCTTTAGACTGTCATATATTTCCCTGAAGAAGACTTTCTTTGAAATAAGCATGTTGAAATGTGTTGGAATTTTGCTACTCAACACCACGGTTTCTTGTCTGTGGTGATTGTATCGTGTAGTAAGGTGTATATCTTCCTTCCAATTTTTCCCTTTTGTTTATGCAATGCACTTTTTAAAATAATTTTGCAATGTGATATTATGACCAAGTCCTATCCAATCATTTTGTAATTTTGTATTAATTTATATTTGTAATAAACATATTTTTACCTAAAGTTTATAGCTTTCATTGCCTTAAAAATCCCAATAGAGGTTTATGCAGTTTTTTCAGGTCCATTATAGGTTTGGTGTATGTGATGAAGATATCTTCATGATGGAAGTACCACATTCCAGTAGAAAGCACTCCCTACCTCTACTCTATTACTACAAGCACAATTATTCCCTTTATGCCGCGTACACACGATCGGACTTCTCATCGGAAAAAGATATGACAGCTTTTCCGATGGGATTCTGCTCAAGTTTGCCTTGCATACACACGGTCACGCAAAAGTTCCCTGAACCTACGACCGTCAAGAACGCGGTGACGTACAACACTACGACAAGCTGAGAAAATGAAGTTCAATGCTTCCGAGCATGCGTCAAATTGTTTCTGAGCATGCGTAGGAATTTTGCACGTCGGAATTGCCACAGATTGCATTTTCGGATAGGAACTTTTCCCAACCGAAAAATTGAGAGCATGCTCTCAATCTTTTGCTGGCTGGAACTCCGCCAGCAAAAGACCGATGGAGCATACACACGGTCGCATTTTCCAACGAAAAACTCTCATCGGTCTTTTGCGGGCCGAAATTCCGATTGTGTGTACGCGGCATTAGTCTATTACTCTAATGTTTGAGCCACCATGGAGCTAGATTCACATAGCCACATAATGATACCTTGAGATTTGAATGTGCACTTGTTCTCTGTGATGCAATGTCTAAAATATTAATAAACACCTGCACAGATTTTGACTTACTCATTCTGCTAAAAATTACATTAAAAAAAAACACTTATACACAAAATTGTGGTTTAAAGCCATTACCTGAAATTATGCTTGTCCAAAGAATTAGCCATGTGTTTGGGGTTTTGAGAGCATCGATACAGATTCCTCTCATCCATAGGAATAATGTCAACATCACTGAAGATAAAGCAGTTATAGTCATAATCTTTACTAGCTTCTGTAAAGCCAACATTCATCAGCTTAGCTCTATTGAAAGTGGACATTTCTATCTGCAAAACAAAAGATTATATAGTGGACATTATTCTTAATGCTCTGCTCTCATTTCCTGTACCACTGATGTGTAAGTTGCATCTGCAAATATCAAACCTTTGCACCAACAACATTTAAAACAAATTTTATAATCCTTAGAATTTTGCCAGGATCAAGGCACAGCCATCCAGCTACCACCTCACCCAACATCAATGAACTACCACTTGTTTAGAGCTCTAATAACTCTACTGACAGATTTTATTCCACTTTTTTCAATATTAAAAAGAAAATCTGTGAAGCCTTCATAGCAGGTATTTGAGCTGGTCCTCAAGGCTGTGGGCCTGCTAGCATGTAGATGTCCCAGCTAGCTACTTGAAATACTGTCATTAAAAAAAATAAACATTATTCATTTTCTTGAGGTGACAAGTCATGCATACAGTTGACCTGGAAGAAAGTACAGGTATAATAAAATGAATTTACATATGCAGTTTGTATTTAAAAGAAAAAAACAATTGTGGTGTCATTTTATTTTCTTAACCACTTCAATACAGGGCACTTTTCCCCCTTTCTGCCCAAGCCAATTTTCAGCTTTAAGCGCTGTCGCTTTTTAAATGACAATTGCGCGGTCATGCAACACTGTACTGAAACAAAATTTTTATCATTTTGTTCCCACAAATAGAGCTTTCTTTTGGTAGTATTTGATCACCATTGGGGTTTTTATTTTTTACTAAACAAATACAAAAAGACCAAACATTTTGAAAAAAAGTTTTTCTTTGTTTCGGTTATAACATTTTGTAAATAAGTACGTTTTCTCCATCACTGATGGGCACTGATGAGGCTGCAATGACGGGCACTGATAAGGCAGCATTGATGGGCACTGACGAGGCGGCACTGATGAGGTGGCACTGATGTTGGGCACTAATATGCAGCACTGATGGGCACTGATAGGCAGCACTGATGGGCACTGGTATGCAGCACTGGTGGGCATTGATAGGCATCACTGATAGGCACTCATAGGTGGCACTGATGGACACTGTTAGGCGACCCTGATGGGCACTGAAAGGCAGCACTGATGGGTACTTATGGGTGGCACTGATGGGCACTGATAGGTGGCACTGATAAGTGACACAGATGGGCACTGATAGATGGCACTGATGAACACTGATGAGTGGCACTGATGGACACTGATACATGGCACTGATAGGCATCACTGATGAGGAGGCACTGGCAGGCATTTATGATGGGCAATGATTGGCATCATCATTTATGGGCACTGATTGGCATCATTTATGGGCACTGTTTGGCATTCCTGGGGGTCATGGGTGGGTATACCTGGTAGGCATCCCTGGTGGTCCTGGGTGTCATCCCTGGTGGTCCTGAGTGGGCATCCTTGGGGGGCTGCACTGATAATCAATAAGTGCAGACCCCCCTGTCAGGAGAGCAGCCAATTGGCCCTCCTCTACTAGCATTTGTCAGACGCGATAGAAGAAAAGACGATACATGGCTTTTCCTATTTACACTGTGATCAGCTGTGATTGGACACAGCTGATCATGTGGTAAAGAGCCTCCATCAGAGGGTCTTTACCTAGATCGGAGTTGCGGTGTGTCATACTACCGATCGCCACACAGCATGCCCCCGCGGGCACGCACTGGCTTGTTATCCTACTGGACATCATTTGACCCCCAGTCAGGATAACTGAACCACTTACTGGCCGTCATTCTGCTAATGTGTGGCTCTAAAGGCAATAGGTTTTTTACCCTTATGCATTCTCTGCATTTAGGTAGAAAACCTTCTGATTGTAGCTCCCTCCGAATTCCCCCCAAATACTTACCAGAGCCTCGATCCATCACTGTCCCCGAGAGCAGCGTCTCTCTCTATTTTCTATCTCCTCCCATGAGGAGAGGGCAGGGGTGGGTCCAAGCACGGTTAAGGATCAAGCCCGCATGAAAGCCCCTATAGCAAGTGTAGGTAACTATGACATGTTTGTTTAAAAAAAAAAAAATAGGTTTACAATCACTTCAATGGACTATTTTTTGGCATTATTATGCGATCAGATCTACACCCCAAGCAAGCCTAATTTATTCTTGATGGAATTATATTTTGCCTTGAGCATAATTACTTTAGTTTTGACGGTGACTATTTTCTACAGATCAGGGGCACATATTTATGCAAAAATCTCACAATGCGTTATTGAGACAATCTTAGAATTAGGATAGACAACCCCTTTGCCCAATACATCATATTCTATGGGAGGTATATAGATGGTATCATTATCATTTGAGTTGCACAGTTTATGGAGCACTGGAATAGCAACAAACTAAAGGGGGTGATTTACGAAAACTGTGCGCCATCAGTAGAGGAGCACATCGAGGCACAATGCACATTTCCATACTTAGGTAATGGTGCGCCAGTAACAGAACGCAAATCCCCCATTTACTATAGCGATCTCGGCGCACGGGAGAATGCAATCTGTGCGCCACTATGGACATGGTGCACGGCATCTCCAAATCAATATTGACAGAAGATGGAGGTGCCAATATTATGGGGTGATGTGAGGAAGTTTAGTAACAACTGCCCAGGTAACAAATATGCCCAAAATAGAATGAGAAAGTAACCTTTTCAGAGAAAGCCTGCTGTGCCTGAAAGTACGTTTAGAACTGCGTGAGATCAATGTAAGATGTTCACATGCGCAAGTGGCAGTTGCGCTCATTCACATGCGTTTGTTCACTACGAGGCCAAAGTCTTAGTAAATGTTAGGCAACATACATGCAATTGCATGGGTTGAACGGGCACAAGGAGATTTGCACACAGTTCATGTTAACATGTTACGTTGACAACATGTGACATGCACCTTGTTAAATTATGTAAAAAGACTCTCGCTCCTCTATCTCCTCCTAAAAGGGCATTCAACCTTCCCACTCTAATGCATATGATTTCCATGGGCTTACTTTTGCTTCTAAAGAGGAACTCCACACTCCATTCTCCAATGCTCTTGTCTCCCCCATTTAACCCCTTGGATTTCCATGGGCTAACTTTTGCTTTTAACCACTTCAGCCCCGGAAGGTTTTACCCCCTTCCTCACCAGAGCACTTTTTCACTTTTTACAATTTGGCACTGCGTCGCTTTAACTGCTAATTGCGCGGCCATGTAATATTGTACCCAAACGAAATTTGTGTCTTTTTCTTCCCGCAAATAGAGATTTCTTTTGATGGTATTTGATCACCTCTGTGGTTTTTATTTTTTGCGCTATAAATGGAAAAAGACCGAAAAATTTGAAAAAAAATTACATTTTCAACTTTTTGTTATAAAAAAAATATAATAAACTCAATTTTAGTCATACATTTAGGCCAAAATGTATTCAGCCACATGTCTTTGGTAAAAAAAAGTCAATAAGCATATATTTATTGGTTTGCGCAAAAGTTATAGCGTCTACAAACTAGGGTACATTTTCTGGAATTTACACAGCTTTTAGTTTATGACTGCCTATCTCATTTCTTGAGGTGCTAAAATGGCAGGGCAGTACAACCCCCCCCCCCCAAATGACCCAATTTTTGAAAGTAGACACCCCAAGGAAATTGCTGAGAGGCACGTTGAGCCCATTGAATATTTTATTTTTTTGTCCCAAGTGATTGAATAATGACAAAAAAATATATATATCACAAAAAGTTGTCACTAAATGATATATTGCTCACACATGCCATGGTTATATGCGGAATTGCACCCCAAAATACATGTTGCTGCTTCTCCTGAGTACGGGGATACCAGATGTGTCGGACTTTTTGGGAGCCTAGCTGCGTACGGGGCCCCCGAAAACCAGTCACCGCCTTCAGGATTTCTAAGGGCATAAATTTTTGATTTCACTCCTCACTACCTATCACAGTTTTGAAGGCCATAAAATGCTAAGATGGCACAAACCCCCCCAAATGACCACATTTTGGAAAGTAGACACCCCAAGCTATTTGCTGAGAGGCATGGTGAGTATTTTGCAGCTCTCATTTGTTTTTGAAAATGAAGAAAGAAAAGAAAAATGTATTTTTTTTTTCTTTTTTCAATTTTCAAAACTTTGTGACAAAAACCGAGGTCTGCAAAATACTCACTATACCTCTCAGAAAATAGCTTGGGGTGTCTACTTTCCAAAATGGGGTCATTTGGGGGGGGGGGTTGGTTGTGCCATCTGGGCATTCCATGGCCTCCGAAACTGTGATAGGAAGTGAGGAGTGAAATCAAAAATTTACACCCTTAGAAACCCTGAAGGTGGTGCTTGGTTTTCGGGGTCCCGTACGCAGCTAGGCTCCCAAAAAGTCTCACACATGTGGTATTCCTGTACTCAGGAGAAGCAACAGAATGTATTTTGGGGTGTAATTTTACATATGCCCATGGCACATTTGAGCAATATATTGTTTAGTGACAACTTTGTGCAAAAAATAAATAAATAAATAAATAAAAAAATTGTCTTTTTCCCGCAACTTGTGTCACAATATAAAATATTCCATGGACTCAACATGGACTCTCTCTGAATGAGGAAAGGAGAGCCAATAACCGGCAAGTCTGACAGGGGACGTACCAACATTCATGAATTGTCCTGTGCCCTGCCTTTCTAGATGATCTACGGGAAGGTTTGCCATCCATTTTAAAGATAGTTCCGTCAGGAGTCTGGATATGTTTGGAGATTTGTCGCCATCCAGTTGAGAGGTCCTTCTTTTTGATTGCCTGTTGGTGATACAAGCTAGATTGACTCATTGAACGTACGTTCCTATGAGTTCAATCCTTCTGGTAAGCCTTCACTTTTCTCTATGTGGAGGGTCCATCACACATACATCTTTGCATGCGTTATCCACGTGGTGAATAAGGAATTATATACCTTTTGGACTAACATCAGTCTTTTGCAGTCCAAGAAACACCCGAGGAACATCAGAGACTTTACTTGTTAATTTGTCACACTTTGAATTTATTGTTGATCGACATAGACGTTTTTTTCATAAATTTATATAAGTTACATCATTAAGCTTCTTAAAATCTATAGCGCTACATTTGTCTATGCACTTAAATTTTGACAAAATCCTTGTTTGTTGTGTGAGCTGCTGTCCTGTTGGGTAAGCGCAGGGTTAAACTTTTCTCTTCTTTGACAATATAAAATATTCCATGGACTCAACTCTCAGCAAATAGCTTTGGGTATCTACTTTCCAAAATGGGGTCATTTGGGGGGGTTTTGAACTGTCCTGGCATTTTATGCACAACATTTAGAAGCTTATGTCACACATCACCCACTCTTCTAACCACTTGAAGACAAAGCCCTTTCTGACACTTTTTGTTTCCATGAAAAAAAATGTTTTATTTGCAAGAAAATTACTTTGAACCCCCAAACATTATATATTTTTTTAAAGCAAAGGCCCTACAGATTAAAATGGTGGGTGTTTCATTTTTTTTTCGCACAGTATTTGCGCAGCGATTTTTCAAACGCTTTTTTGGGGGAAAAAACACACTTTTTTAAATTTTAATGCACTAAAACACACTATATTGCCCAAATGTTTGATGAAATAAAAAAGATGATCGTAGGCCGAGTACATGTATACCAAACATGACATGCTTTAAAATTGCGCACAAACGTGCAGTGGCGACAAACTACATACATTTTTAAAAGCCTTTAAAAGCCTTTACAGGTTACCACTTTAGAATTACAGAGGAGGTCTACTGCTAAAATTACTTGCTTTGGTCCACAATAGATCTATAGAGATCTTCGGTGAAAAACAGCAAATAAAAATCAAGTGGCGTAAAATCCAACTCTGCCGGGTTGGCCAGTGAATGGGGGAAGTATGGGTGCTGCAGAAGTGGTGGGTTCCCGATTAGGATTGGCGAAAGCAGCAGGCACACTACCAAAAAACTGTTAGCAATCGCAGGGATCAGGCCTGACTCTGCGAATGCTGCAGTTATGTGTTTAGTGTTTTGTAAGTGACAGTGATCGATCGATACTGCACTTGGGTGGGCTGGGCAGGGCTGGGCCGAGGGGCAAAATGCAGGTGCTAGCAGGTATCTGGGCTGATCCCACTAACACTGCATTTTTGGGGACCCTAAACTGCTGGGGATGCTAGTATAGATCTGATCGGATCAGATATTGATCCGTTCAGATACTATACCGCTAAGGGAGGTGTATGCTGCGTGCGTGGATGTTAGCGGTACTGGCACTAACCTGACGCTGCCTGGGGCGACGCAGACCCTATCTGACCCTAAAACTTAACTTATATCACCGCCGGGCGATTAGGGGGTTAAACCTTTATTAGGTAATAAAAGGCGGGTGCCCTGAAACTATAATAAACAAACTAACTAACCAGCGTCACCCATAACAGTTATATGGTGATCACTGGTGAAAGGGTTAACTAGGGGGCAATCAGGGGGTTAGGTAGTATATGGGGGTCCCTGACGCTATAAGAAGCTGACGGCAAACCTATATACTTACCTCCCTAACTAGCGTCACCTGTGACACTAATACAGCAATCAGAAAAACGATCGCTTGGTGTCACTGGCGACGGGGGGTGATCACAGGGTTAAAACTTTATTAGGGGGGTTTAGGGGGGGTACCCTAGACCTAAAGGGGCCTAACACTAACTGCCCTACCACTTATAACTGTCACAAACTGACACCAATGCAATAATCAGAAAAAAAAACTATTGGTGTCACTGTGACAGGGGGTACAGGGGGGTGATCGGGCGGTGACGGTGGTGATGGGGGGTGAAAAGTGTGCCTGCGTGTTCTACTGGAAGTGTAGTGTTGGTGCAAATTCACACTGATGTCTTCTTTACTCGGCGTAAGAACGAAAAGACCGGCTCGAGGAGATATGATATCACTTCCTCCGCTTCTGTTTACATTACATCAGTGGCCTTCCCCTCACCTCGGATCGCTCCTGATGAGAATCCGACCGCCACAGGCACCAGGGGGGTCCGATTGGACCCCCCGCCCGTGGGCAGGCAGGAACGTACTAGTAAGCCCTTTTGCCTGCCCATGCCATTGTGCAGACGTACATCGGTGGTCGGCGGTTGGCAACTGGTTAAAGGGGAACTCCACACTCCATTCTCCAATGCTCTTGTCTCCCCCCTCTACCTTGGCTTTCCATGGGTTAACTTTTGCTTTTAAAGGGGAACGCCACACTCCATTCTCCAATGCTCTTGTCTCCCCCCTCTAACCCCTTGGATTTCCATGGGCTAACTTTTGCTTTTAAAGGGGAACTCCACTCTATTCTCCAAAGGCTGTGAGCTGCCTTCACCAATCCAAATCACATCCTTTTTCAGAGCATACAACAGGGCCAGCTAGGAAAGGGGCAAGAAAAGCGATTGCCCAACCCCCTCCTGAACCATACAAAGCCACATGCACTGAACATAGCTGGCTGCCTTTGGGGCATGTTGGGCTCTGCCCAATACCAACCACATAGCACCTTGTACCCACTAGTTTAAAGGGGTTTTCCGCATTCCGTAAAGCCCCCTGTCTGCAGCCCCACCACAACCCCAACCTAGGGTTGAGTGGAAGAGGCCCTTGTCCCCCTGAATATGGGAACAAGATGGTTGACTTTTGGTGTGCCTGAGCCCCTCCTGCCCCCAAGCATCCACCCCCCTTTCATAGGTTGGCTTGCTGTGTGTTTGGCTACGGGTTTGTTAGTGTGCGGGAGGGGCACAATTTTTTTTTAGTTTGGGGTAGTATTTTTCACGTAGGGGTTCTCATTTTAAGCCTTAACAGACCCACATGGCCTTGTATGTATTGGGGGGCAGACTATTTTTGTTTTGGGTTAAAATCTTGCAGCTGCAATGTAGATTTGTAAGTTTTCTCTAAAGCCGTACATCTTTGAAGCAGCATGTTGGATACATGCTACAGATGCACCACTTTACAGGCAGAGTAAGCCCCCCCCCCCCCCCCAAGTTACTAGCTTTTAAGCAATTTTGCATCTTTAAAGGCACTTCTCCTTGTTTCTTTTTTGGGGTAGTCCAAATTGGTGACATTGATATATGTCCCTCAGGGTGGAACCTGGGCCCCCATACCCATTTTAAGGCCAACAACTAGAATATAAGCCAGCCAAGTGGGGACTCGCAAAATTAACAAGTCAGTTCCCATAGACTGCAATGGTATTTGTTGTATAACTTTTGCCCATGTTAGGCTTTTTGTTTGCCCCCCCTGGACTGGGGGGGGGGGGGGTGTTTGTCCCATCTGTAATTTTGTAGCATGCTGGATGATGTGCTTAATTTTGGACAGGGGGTGGCTTATTTTGTGCTAGCTGCATTTGCGTTGTTCTGGGCATTTGTTTTTTTTGGTGTGTGAAATGCATTTGTGTTGGTCCGGGCATGCTCAAGGACTTTGTTTTTTTATTTGTGCTTTTTGTGTGTGAACAGCACTTTGATTTTTCTGGGCATGCTCAGAGAGTGTGTTTTTTGGGGTTGTAATTTAAGGACATTCTTAACAGGTGTACCCACTTTGAAGTTCTGTCTCTGCATTGGGTAACTTGCATTTTAGGCGTTTCATGGACTATGCATGTGTTTTCAATTGCCTCATTAGCACACCTATGTTATATAAAGCTTGCAGATAGCATTCTTTACCTTGCCCTGAAAAGAGGCAAGTGTGTGTATGTAGCCTAGCAGCCCGGGGCATATGACACACGTCCTCCCAGATAGTGGTCCGGGTGGCACAGAACACAGATCCCCTGACCTAACCAGAATATATAGGTTCTCTCAGCAGGCCAAGGGATTAAAAAAAAACCCCTGCCCATTGGCTGAGATACCTCATATACCCATAACCTGACCTTGGGTTGCCCTTCTCATATCTAGTACCACCAAGTTCCCAGCCACCTAGAGGTAGAAGAGAAAAGTGCAATAAGGCCAAACTTAGGGAGAAAATCAATGGATCTCTTACAACTAACTGCAGTAGCTATTCCTGACAAGGAATTTGGTGAGGAGCTCCATGACTAAACCCCAGGACGCTACACTTCTATTATACTTTTTTTTCATTATATTGATAATTTGCTGTTTGTTCCAAAGGTATTGGGACCATTGACAATTGGTTGTCATACTTGAAGTGATTGTAAAAGTTTTTTATTTTTTATTTTATTGCAGCGGTACTCCATAGGGGCTGCTGGATATTGTGGTCCACCTTTCACCCTGCCCAGCCCGGCATTCACTTCCCAGACACTCCAAGACAATGAACAGTCCCTTAGCTTTGTTTTGTGTTTTTATTGAGGAATTACACCTTGGATGGGGTTAAGGAATTCATGGGATGCCCAAAAAGATTTTTTTGCATAGCTTGGGACAAATTATAAGCTCTACATCCATCTCAGATTGCATCCTCCCAACCCGCTCCGGCATGCCTTCCCAGCTTTCCTGGCTGTGTGTCACTCACTGACACCCGGTGGATCCCTCCTGGAGATTTGCCTGGCAGTACTCAACACTGTCCTCTTCTGCTCCTGGTCAGGATACCCCTGTGTGTATGAGGGTCCCTTCCACTCCCAAGTTCCATGCCCAAGTCCCCCCCCCAGATTGGGGAGCTTCCTCAAAGGCCACAACAGCTAGTACTCCATCTTCCAGTTCTTCCACCTGACAACTCCTCCCCAGCTGGGCTGGCCCTGGGTATTTCAAGGGAGCCTGTCCCCTGCCAATCCTAGTTGGGGATTGGTCAGGAACCCCCTAGACACCCCAGACAGCCCCACCTCTCTTAGCCTCCTTCCTTCTAGAAGCCTCTAGAAGCAGAATGGAGGTAACTGGAAGATAATGCTATCTGTGAGTCACCAGCCTACTCTGAGCCACTCCCAGCTCAAACAGATCAAAACAGCTAGGCCTGATTAAATTTACCTGTACTGACAAAAATCCTACAGCTAGCACCTACCTAAAAAAGAGGGTGTTACATTTTTAAAATAACAAACATGTTATACTTACCTGTTCTGTGCAAGGGTTTTGCACAGAGCGGCCCGATGCTCCTTTTCTGGGGTCCTCCGGCATCTTTCCAGGCCCTTCCTCTTCATCTAGTGTACCTACTGAGAGATGCTTTCCATGGGGGCACTCATGCAGGCGTGCTCTTGAGTCCTGCTGCTGCGTTCATTGACACAGGCAGTAGTACTCATCCCCGTCCCCTGACTCCCGTGTCACCGGATTGGATTGATAGCAGCAGGAGCTCCTGCTGCTATTAATCTGTCCAATAAGGACCCTAGACAGCGGCTGGAGCTGCTGGGCTCGTTCTCAATGCTGAAACGATCGGGTTCAAGAAGGAAAAGGGGGGGGAGTCTGGGGGGCTGCTGCAGCACAGAAGGTTTTTCACCTTAAAGGGTAAGTTCACCTTTACAGAAAAATCTGTAAGGTGAACTTACACAGGACCCCCTCCTCACCCCCCCCTTAGTCCCGCTGACCTGAATGGGGGTAATCGCCCTACGCTCCAGAGCTTAGAAAGCCCCGAGGCTTAATCTCCTAAACTTACCCCATCAGGAGGTACGTTTAGAGCATTCTAATTGGTCAGCGCCGTCACATGTAACTCCTCTCCAGACCTCACTATGGCAATACAGAGCTGGCTAGGGGCTTTCTATATAACTCTGAAACAACCTGCCCATTTATCCCTGAGTGTTTTGCGTCCAAGAAAGAAATAGAGACAGTTTTTTATTTGCGATTGGCTATATTTACCTGTTGTCATTTAAAGGAGTTGTAAAGTCTCAAGGTTTTTCACCTTAATGCATTCTATGTGTAGCACCCTGATGTTTAGGCAGGGTTGATAGTAAATTTACCTGCCAGGTATAGTTGCCTTGGCCAATTGATAGGAGATCATTTGCTTCCACCTTAATTCTGGAATTGCTGCACTTCTCTCTTCTGTCACTAGATTGCCGGGTATCTGGTGACATTAGATAAGACAAGGGCATTGCAAGGACAGATTAGGAATAGATGGGGTCAATCTCAGCCAATGGGCAGGGATCTTCTTGGGTCCCTTGGCCTGCTGGGAGAACCTATTTATTTGGTTGAGGTCAGGTGATCGGGGTTCTATGCCACCTGGATGGCTGTCTAGGTGGACGTGTGTTGTGCTGCCCTGGGCTGCTAGGCCAGAGGCTGAGGCTTATCCCGGGGACATCTGGCTGCTAGGCTGTCTGAGGGCCTATCCAGAAGCAAGAGAGCAGCATAGGGTTGGGATTGCGGCTTGCAGTCCAACCAGAAGTGACGGTTCTGCTGGCCGGAGAACCTTTCATGGTTAGGGGTAGAGGGGAAGCTTTCGTCATTGAGGGACCAACCACCTTATTACCAGGAACCGCTGTGAGTAGCTGAAGCAAGTACCAGAGCAGTATTCTCGCCAACCAGGGACAGCAAAGAATTTGGAAATTTCAGCAGGTGTCAAGCCAGGGACCCAGCCAGCAGAGGTGACACTTGCAGAGCAGCCTTGTGTGTCAAGTCAGGGACCGAGCAGGCCAGTGGGGTGACGCTAGAGGAGAATCTTGGATGCCAAGCTAGGGACCCAGCAGGGATGCGGGAATGATGCTTGAGGGAGATATTGAGAGAGAGAAGATTGGAAGAGCTCAGAAGATCCAGTGGCAGTGGATCAGCAAGTCTAGTGAGGGAGACTGGGAGCTCAGTTGAGTGAACATCTACAATAGGAGATTGTGGAGGAAGTAGTTCATTGTAACCTTTGTTAGAAACTGTTCAAGATCGTTGCCATAGGAGACAGCGTGTCTACACATGCAGATGTGGTGTCCAGCTGGGTGCCTTTCCCTGCATAGCTGTCTACCTATAGAAGTCTTGGAGTCTGCTAATTAACATTGCAACTACTAAAGGGTGTCCTGACCCTAAACCCTCTCTCCCACAGTTCTGTTTAAGAGACAATAAATCTCTTTGCATTCAAGAAGTGTCTGGCGCCCATGAATCTACCTTGCACTATACCCACCATGCCTTGTAACCCACTCTACACAGAAGGATGTCAGCTATCCCTATCTCTGGAGGTTCTCATTAGACCAAAGGGAGTCCGGGACCTTGCTACATATGAATTAACCACTTCAGCCCCAGAAGGATTTACCCCCTTAATGACCAGGTGATGTTTTGCAATATGGCATTGCGATATTTTAACTGACAAGGCAGGCGACGCTGTACCCAAAAAAAAATTGATGTCCTTTTTTTCCCACAAATAGAGCTTTCTTTTGGTGGCATTAGATCACCTCTGCGGTTTTATTTTTTACGCTATAAACCAAAAAAGTCCGTCAATTTAAAAAAAAAAAAAAATCTTCTTTACTCTCTGCTATAATACAAAAAAGAAATATATATATATATATATATATATGTAAGAGATCTTCATAAATTTAAGCCAATATGTATTCTGCTATAAATTTTTGGTAAAATTCCAAGAAAGCGTATATTGATTGGTTTGCGCAAAAGGTATAGCGTTTACAAATTATGTGATAGATTTATGGACTTTTTTTTACGTTTTTACTAGTAATGGCGGCGATCAGCAATTTTTAGTGGGTCTGTGACAAATCTGACCCTAAGTGACACTTTTTGGGGACAAGTGGCACCAATACAGTGATCATTGCTAAAAAAAATGCACTGATCACTGTATAACTGACACTGACAGGGAAGGGGTTAACATCAGGGGCAATCAATAGGTTAAATGTGTTCCCTGCTAGTGTTTTCTAACTGTGTGAGGGATGGACTGACAAGAAGAAAACACATCTGCCTTGTTTACATAGGCAGATCCCCGTTCTGCCTCTCTGTGGAGCGATCACGGGTGGCCGGCGGACATTGAGCTCGCCGGACACACGGATTGGCTCCCCCACAGTGCAGCGGGCGTGCGCGCCCACAGTATCCCGTCCATTTCAGGTACGTGCAATAGAGCCACCCTGCCGCAGTATATATGCGGTGGGCGGTCTCTAAGTGGTAAGGGTGAAAATCCTTCTGTGCTGCAGCAGCCCCCCAGACACCCCCTCCCCCTATTCTTACCTGAACCTCATCGTTCCAGCAAAGAAAACTAGCCCAGCAGCTCCATAGCAGTCCTTCTGTCTATGTCAATGGACGCAGCAGCAGGCCTCGGGAGCGTGCCTGCACGAGTGCCCCCATGCAAACCCCTTGCACAGAGCAGGTAAGTATAACACGTTTGTTATTTTAATGGAAAAAGAGTAAAAAACTGCACTAGGATAAAATAAATAAAATTGAAATAAAAATTGAGAGAAGTTGTTTCCAAAACTGTGATCCCTCAGGAGCTGCAATTCT
Organism: Aquarana catesbeiana; assembly: GCF_042186555.1. Lineage (NCBI taxonomy): Eukaryota > Metazoa > Chordata > Amphibia > Anura > Ranidae > Aquarana > Aquarana catesbeiana. The sequence continues at coordinate 607,409,938 of NC_133324.1, read as the reverse complement.
CATGTATGACATTAATACAAAAAAGAAGGTTTGGAAAGTTAGAATTGCGCTATCCATAAAATATTGACCAAAAATCAAACTGATCTCATAAATATATGATGATAGTGAAAAATCATAAAATAATATTAATGAAAATCAAAAAATCCCCAAGAACTAAAATGTGCATAAACACCCTGATCAGTGAAACCAAAAATTAATAAGTCCGTGAGTAATTACTTGAAGAGATAATATACATCAATGTAAACAGATTATAAGTCCATAAAAAATGGGTGAATGTGAAAAAACAATCTAGTGAGCAAATGAATAAAAAGTCACCAGTGCAAAAATAAAAGTCCATAGATTGCGAGCAAACTGTCCTCAAAAACACTGAGTAAAGGACTGTTAAATCCACCACCAGATGAGCAGAAATGAACTCTTACCAGAGTTCCATGGTCACGCATAACAGAGGATCAGGGAATGCGTGCAAGGAAAACACTGTATGGTTCCAAGGACATCAAACACAATCACAGGTGCCAGGCGGTCCGCTCCCAAACGATCAGATCACCACATGGATCCTGCAGCGGTGGTGTTTTTCTTGTCTCAAATCGGTGGCAATTGCCATCAATGGCACCGTCCTGGAGTCTCTCAGGTGTCCTCGAATGCTTCGGGCCCGAATGTCTGACGCTTCTACTGGAACTGGTAAGGAGGCGGAGTGCTTGTGTTAAATGTACGATGTGCCCACGGAGGTTCGGTTTGTGTGGGCGCTGCTGATTAGCTGGCTTGTTATTTTAATAAAAATAAAAAAAACCTTTACAATCACTTTAAGATATTTGCCAGTTCTCTAAAATGACAGTATGTATTCACAAATACTATCCAATAGTATTAAGCAGGGCTTTTTTTCAGCAGGAACTGGGGGGAACTCAGTTCCACCACCTCTGGCTCAGGTCTTCTGCTCCCTGCTTACCACTATCACTTGGTAGCACTGAAGTCCAGCGTCTGCGTTTACAAGTGATAGCTTATCTCCCAGTAGCTCCCACAGATCAGATCTCCTGCGCAGGTCCCACTGAGTGCCGGACAGGGACAAGGGAGATACAGAACAGGTGCCCAGGGTTTAGTGCAGTCATGGGCAGGAGAGGGTGCGTGGTAGGCTGCACCCTCTGTGGTCTCCATTTTTCCCTGGTGACCAGTTGTTGATGCTCCTACTGCATAATCTCCCTTGCAAGTGACTGTAGTATAGTATAGTATGCTGGGAGGTACTACTACCAGATAGGTTTTTTTCAGCTTAATATTGCAACAAAGGTAAGATATATGACAGATAGTGGAGCTTTTAAGGAGGGGGAAGAAAATGAGGACATTGGAGGGAGGGGGTTGTATGCAGAGGGAAGAGCTACTATTTGATGCCATTTGGCAGGTATGTGAGTGTGGGGGGCATGGTTGAGTTCCTGCACCTATTCTCTGAGAAAAAAAGCCCTGGTATTAAGACTGTATTTATCTCCAAGCTGATTTTTCAGCAAAAGTGGGAGGATGACTAACTGATTATATTTCAAGGGCAATTTTAAATGTGGAGATAGTAAATGTGTTTGCTGTTCCCACATTATTGGAAGAGACATTGTGAGATCCACTAATAGTGGGAGGGAATTAGAAATATCTTCCTTCATTAATTGTAACACTAATGCCCTGTACACACGGTCGGACATTGATCGGACATTCCGACAACAAAATCCTAGGATTTTTTCCGACGGATGTTGGCTCAAACTTGTTTTGCGTACACACGGTCGCACAAAGTTGTCGGAGTTTCCGATCGCCAACCACGCGGTCGCGTACACCACGTACGACAAGACTAGAAAAGGCCAGTTCAGAACCAAGCGCGGCACCCTTTGGGCTCCTTTTGCTAATCTCGTGTTAGTAAAAGTTTGGTGAGAGACGATTTGCGCTTTTTCAGACTCGTGGCTTTCAGATCGTTTTCTACGGTTCAGTTTGTGCTTGTGGGTTTGTATCTGCTCTTCAGTGCGTGCAGCGAGTACCCTTGACTTGTCATTGTGTTCTTGTTCATTCATTACTGTTTTTCAGGTCGCTCTTCACAGGCCTTGCTGTTCTTCAGTGCATTCTGTTACTTCGTTCTGAGCAGCCGACCGTTTTCTAGCCATGTTGCATATACGTACTCCTCGTAGAGTTTGTGCTGTGCGGGGGCTTGGTGTTGGGGTCCTGACCTTGACACAAGTCCAGTCCATGAACAGGGTGGGGAGGAGTTCATGGACCAAGAATTGGTTGCTTCAGCGTGACCAGTTCTCTCATATGCGGTACTTGGTGACAGGGAGAAGCCTGCAGGACTTGAAGTTCTCTACAGGCATCTCCCCCCAGGCTCTGGGGATCATTATCCCGGAGACCTGTTCTGCCATCATCCAGGTCCTGCAGAAGGAGTATATGAAGGTAAGATTTTTATCCTTTAACATCACATTTTATTGTATTTAATGTTTGCTAATATATTGTATTTCTTTCCTCATTCCCTAATTACCATGATTGTAATATGCTGTGAATGTCCCCTTTGTTCTCATGCATGCTGGATTTTTATGTAATGATTTTTTTTGTCCTTCATACATATTTGCCTTCACTTACCTCCCCAGCATGCTCTCCCGGCCCTATATTCACCTCATGTAGTCACTTAACAATGTATTTTATCAGCTCCATAGTAGTGCTTTACCCCAAACACCCCCTAAAATGTTTAGAAATCTGATTTGTGCTTTAAATTCAGGCAGAGTGCCAGAGGCTTTTTTTTGTAGTGTCCCCAAATCATTTTTATTAACCCTCCCTCCCCCCAACTGCTAAGTCAGCTGATACCAATTCTCTATCTATCCTCAATCATCTATCTGCTGACTTTGCCAAACCCATACACACTATACCCATCTCTTTTGTGGTCAGATGTATGGATGAATTCCCCAAAGCATGTAGTGCAAGGGCCTGCCTGTATACTTTCAAATGGTACTGTGTAAAGTTTTTGTATCCTATTATTATCTTGATAGGTAATAGCAGAATATCCAAATGTGCTCAAATGTGTACAATGTGTATTTATATCTTTGTATTATGACACTTCTTACCTGTCCAGTGGGCTGCCAATAGTGTAACTAAGGAGGGGCTGTTCCAAGTAATACCCTGTATTTAGGCATTCGTCTCTCAATTAAGTGAAGAGAGTTACCTGTCCAAGATCCCCCCCTATAATGTTAGAAATGGGCCATGAGAGGGGGGGAGGGGGAATATGATAGGTGTACCTTATACTTTGGTGTTGTAAAATTCCCCTTAATAAATGTTATCTGGATGTTGGCCAAGAATGTTTGTGTCTAATCTGCTTTCCATGTTTATGTGCAAAAATACACATTTTTTTTGTTTTCCTCAACAGTTTCCTTCCACGCCACAGGAATAGCAGACTGTGGCCTCCCACTTTGCCCAGCGGTGGGACTTTCCTAACTGCGGAGGGGCAATTGATGGGAAACACGTCCACATTGTCCCACCACCCAACTCGGGGTCGTACTATTATAATTACAAGGGGTTCAATAGTATTGTGATGTTGGCGGTGGTGTCGGCTAATTACGACTTCCTGTATGTGGACGTGGGGAAGAATGGCCGGATGTTCAATGGTGGAGTCATCGCCCAGACGGAGTTTTACAGGCGTCTCCAGAATGGCAGCTTGGACTTCCCATCTCCAGAAGAGAATGTGGAAGGACTCCCATTCCTCTTCGTTGCGGATGAAGCATTTGCGCTGGGGGACCATCTTATGCGGCCATTCCCGATGAGGACCCTCACCCCGGAACAGAGGGTTTTTAATTACCGGCTGGCCAGAGCCAGAAGAGTGGTGGAGAACACATTTGGAATCATGGCCAGCCGGTTCCGCCTATTTCTGACACCCATCCATATGGCGGAGTATAAACTTAATCATATAATCCTGGCGTGCTGTGTTCTACATAACTTTTTACGCCAACATTCTGCCAACTATGCTGGCTCAGTTGGGCCTGAGGCCGGAATGATAAATGAAACAACCCTGACGGCGCTTGAAAGTGGCCATCCTGGCTTGCCCTCCGAGTGCCCGTGATGTCCGGTTAAGATACCTTGAGTTCTTTGCGGGTAGGGGGGCCATCAATATGCCAGACAATTTGTGAAGCCTCAAATAAAAACAAAAAAAAAGCAAATCTTTGTTGACATTTACCGCTTGTGTTTGTTTTAGCTGACCCTGACAGAAAAGTGGGGAGTCCTGAAAATGGCATGATTGTGTAACCTTATACAAAGCACTGTTGGGTGTTATTTACTAAAGGCAAAGACACTTTGCACTACAAGTGCACTTGAAACTGCACTGAAACTGCACTTGTAGTGCAAAGAGGATTTGCCCTTAGGAAATAACCCCCATTTTCACAGAAAGCAGCAATTACATCACCACAAAAGTGTTGTAGCGTTGAGACAATAATCCACACATTCTTGATTAACAATCTTTTTAATACCTGCACAATCACATGTGCATTTAGAAAAGGTTTTTAAAACAAACCAACATGTTTGTTGTATAACAATTTTTGGGGGGGCATTATAAAAAATATAAATGTCCATTTAAAATAAAACAGGCATGTGTAAAACCAACAAGAAAGACACAAATCTTGAACTTACAAAGTTCACATTTGGTAGAACTTGAAGTCAATATCAGACATGAGTATTTAGGAACTGTGTTTGATATTGCGTTCAGATGGAGTGAAGTCAGCCCAGGAAAAGCCAAATTTGGAAGATGCACACAAATTTCCCAATGTCAACATGTGCTAGCTGCCATCACGGGGGATCAAGGGACGTGTTTTGGGGGAGAAACCCCTTCCTCTCAGCTACTTTATTATTGAGGAAGGGGTTGCACCCCCCAAAACGCGTCCATTGATCTCCCGTGATGGCAGATAGCACATGTTGGCACACTGTGTGCATCCTCCAAATATGGCTTTTCTAAAAATCGCTAAAACATTTTTAACATTGTAGCACACAAAAAACAAAGGGATTTGGAGGGGTTTTAAACTCGCCCCAAAACATCAATGATGTTTTTATTTTTTTGAATAACATCATTGATGTTTTTCTTGAGGTTTTCCAATTGTAAATTACACCCCATGATCTCCCCGATCAGGATCTGGGCACTTTCTGATGTGAAAGGATCTGGATCCACAACATCACGATCATCTAAAAAGAGAGAAACCAAACAAAAACAGTCTCTTACCTGAGCCTGTGGTCGCAGACACTCACCTGTTGGGTTGGGGGGATTTCCCCTTCTTCCAGAGGTGGGGGGTCTGTGGTCTCCTCGGATGAGGGGTGTCCTCCAAGTCTTTTCTCCCCTATGTAAAACAAAAATGCTATACTTAACATACAGATATTTGATGGCATAACTATAAATAGGAAACATTGCTTGGAAGTGGGGTACGATTGTCTATTTTGGCAGAGTTCCAAAATGTAGCATTTTCAGTGTCCTTTGTCAAGCTGCAATACTTTACCTGTTTGGTACAAGCTTCACAGATGGAGACACCCCTATAGTATACACTGGAGCACCTGTGTGGCCCCCCTAATAAAAATGGTGTTCTGGGGTCCCACATTAGTGCTCCAGTGTCCAGATGTGAAAACAGCTGCTCAGTGTCCTCTCCTTACACAGAATCTAGTTGCATTTCATTCTAGTAACAAAGCCATCTACACAACCAAATTAGTTTCATACAAGTAGGGCGTAAAAAATGTGGCCAAATGCATATGGCCAAAACAATGGTGTTTTATAGGCCGAAAGAAAAATGTTTGATACGAACGAATAATGTGCCCATGAACATGAAAGTTGCCATTTTAAAATGTACACTTGTAAGAAAAGCACATGGAGCAGCACGAACGTAATAAACACAAAAAGAATAGGAACACAGCACAACTACTTACTTTTTTGCAGCACTCTCTGGATCTTTCTGTACTGCTCATGTTCTCGTAATTTGAGGTCCGACCACCGCTTCCTGAGCTGATCTTTCGATTGACGTACCCCGAAATGCCGGTGCAGACTTTTGACCACTTTTGCCATGATCTTGGCCTTTCTGACATTAGGGTTGGGGTAAGGTCCATACTTTCCATCATAGTCGGCCCTCTTCAGGATGTCCACCATCTCCAACATCTCCCCAAAGGACATATTTGAGGCCTTAAATCTCCTTCTGGATCGGGACGTGTCTGGATCTGGCCTTTCCTCCTCCTCCTCGTTCCTGTAATTAGCACGCACCTGCTGTGTATCCGCCATGTGCTCTTCCCCCACTGCGCAGAACAAAAAGGGCGGGGAATAGACTAGAAAGAACGTCAGGGGCGGGCGGAGTTACACGTATGCGCAGTGTGTATAAAGCGTAACACGCGTGCGTATTACGTACGCTCTGTGAGCGGAGGAAGGAGCATCGGAGGCGCCGATCGTAATAATGAAGCTAAACTTGGGCCTATACAGCTTCGAAATTGAAGCCTATATTGTAACAAGATTAGGAGAGTTTGGCCTGACCTTAGGGTTTGTCTTGTGTTGTGTCTTGCAGAGAAAATGGATGTCTTCAATAACCACAACTTCCTCCCCCTGTTCATAGACAAATACAGGGAGCTGCCTTGTCTGGGGCAGGTGAGACATCCCCATTATAACAATAAACAAAAGAGGCAGGCAGCGCTGGAGAAACTGCTGGAGGTGGTAAAAGCCAAAATTGGTGGCCTAAGGAGCACTTATCTTAGGGAGCGCAAGAAGGTCACGGATTCCCAGAGATCAGGAGCTGCAGCAGATGACATTTATGTCCCCAGGCTGTGGTACTATGAGAGACTGCAATTTCTGTCAGACCACACTGAAGTCAGGGAATAACTCTCCACTCTTCCTTCCACTCTTCCTTCCACCCCAGCTGAGGCTTCCGATGTCCAACCTGGGCCTTCCAGCCAGGAAGAAGTGGAGGAGCCCAGCTGGAGTCAGGTATAGCATTCTTCTACAGATTTCTTGGCAATAAAGAAATGATCTTTACTAGATGTTATTATTGATCACTAATTGCTGATTGAAAAAAGTGTTTTACATATCACTAGACAGTAGTGGGCACCCAAAATTGGGACAAGAATGAAAAATGCTGGGCTCAGTAGGATAGTCTGTTATATTTGTTAACATTCAATTTGCAACAGTCAGGAGGTGACAATTGTGTGTGAATGATGACTAAAAAACTAAAACTGTGTCCCTTTTTCATACACAGGAAGACCTCAGCCAGGAGGAGGCTGTGGAATGTAGCAGCCAGGAGGAGGTGGGGCTAAGTTGCAGCCAGGAGGAGGCGGGGCTAAGTGTCAGCCAGGAGAAGCCTGGGACAAGCCGCAGCCTGACAGAATTGCAGGTTCCTCCCCTCCGCCTTCCATACAAAAGAGCGAGGAAGGGGAGTCACGTTCAGGATTCTGCACTCAGGTTTATTCAGGAGGCTTCTGCGTCCCTCCTAGGCTTACCCACTCCTGAAGAGGTCTTTGCCTGCATGGCTGCCACAAAACTGCAGGGCATGCAGGAGGGTCAACGCCTCATGTGTGAGCAACTTATTTATAAAGTCCTAACTAAGGGGGTGAGTGGCGAAATCATACCCAAGACAGACGTGATTGAGTTGGACCATCCTCCTCCTCCTCCTCCTGCTGCCACAACTCCACCACCACAGCCACAGCGTGGAAGGAAGCGTGGAAAGAAGACAAGAGAGTGATGACCCTGGGTTCAGTCTGGTCTGACAAAAGCTGCAGTCTCTTGTATGACCACAGCCTGGGGACACAGATGTCATCTGCTGCTTTCCGGATCCCTGGGACTTCTGGACCAGACTGCACTCCCCTAGATATGGACTCCTCAGGCCACCAAATTTTGCCTGGAAATAATTGATGTCTGCCCTGGGGGCCAAAGGCTTCACCCATTTCTGCTGTTTCTCCAGTGTTGCCTCCCTCTTTGTTTAGTTGTGAGCCCTTAATAAATGAATTTTTTTGGAAAATTATACTCTCCTATGTGTGTTTTCATCCAAAAAGGACAGTTTGTTGGTGACGATTCAGGTACATTTCTAAAGTACAATGTGAAATTAACAAGAGACAACAACACCAAACAATCTCCTACAGATTAAATAATACAAGATATCAATGGTGTTGTGGTAACTTGACACACAAAACACACACAAAAATATTCTGGAGTAAAAATAAAAATACAATAAAACAAAGATCCGCTTTGAAAAAAAGACAAACCAAAAAAAAAATAATCTGCCTTAAAACCTAAAAAAAAAATTCCAACACAAAAAAAATGTTGTCAGATGTGACAAATCTAAATATATTAAGGGAATCCCGCTAAATAATAAAGAAATAAGTTTGTGAGAAGTCTGTGTGAATATGAGCAGTAAAACTACTTAATTCTTCTCACATTATAAAGAAGAAGAGAGCGCGCTGTATTAAACCATTTTTAACATTGCACCGTGACAAAAGTGTTGTATCCATTGCGAACGCTAAGTTTACCAGACCGAGCTGTTCATCTCGGAATTTCTTCTGACCATGCGTGGCACTTTGTGCGTCGGAACAGGCCACACATGGTCAGAATTAACGCGATCGGATTTTGTTGTCGGAAAATTTTATAGCCTGCTCTCAAACTTTGTGTGTCGGAAAATCCGATGGAAAATGTCCGATGGAGCCCACACACGGTTGGAATGTCCGACAACACGCTCCGATCGGACATTTTCCATCGGAAAATCCGACCGTGTGTACGGGGCATTATTATGTAGTGTATGACATTACCAGTGGTATCTGCTCAGTGCAACATGTGGTCAGGACCACCGGGAGGCTGCAGGATCACCTTCATGTCCACTTATATGACACTGAAAAAAAGCACTTAACAAATGTTTCTAAGCATTTTGATGAGTGTCATGGTGGATGTTGGATTCAGGCTATTGAAGGGGTCATGTGTCCGAAGAGAGGAGGGGATCTGTTGAGATATGTAAATGGGAGTTTAAGGCCTCTTTCACACGGATGATCCGTATGTCCGTTTTTCATCCATCCGTTTTCGGATGAAAAACGGACATACAGTCATCCCTATGGAGCGTCGGATGTCAGCGGTGACATGTCCGCTGACATCCGACCCGCTCCGATCCGAAAAGTGTAACGGAGGAAAAACCTACTTTTTCCTCCGTTTTCGGATCGGATCGGATGACGACGGACACTACGGACCGTCATCATCCGATCCCCCCATAGGGGAGAGCGGCGCTCTGACAGGTCCGTCGCTGCACAGTGTGCAGCGATGCACCTGTCATCTTCCTGCTCAGCGGGGATCGGCGGAGCTATCCCCGCTGAGCAAGCGGATGTTCACGGGGCGGATCATGACTGATCTGCCCCGTGTGAAAGAGGCCTTACTGTATTTTTTGTATGTAGGATTCCTGAAGGTCTGAATTTTGATTGGGACATCGTTTATTTTTATGAATACCGCCCCCTTTTTGCTTATTTGTTCTCCCGGTTTTTATAATTTTCTTATTTATTTTTTTCTATATTTTATTTTTCTATGTGTGATTTATTGCACACATAGAAAAATAAATTGTGTATCTTTATCTGCATTTATTTTCATGTATACTGGTGTGTGGTCCATTGTATAGGGTTTCCTTTGCTCTTATGCAGGGCTTTTTTTCAGGGGGAACTTGGTGGAACTCAGTTCCACCACCTCTGGCTCAGACCCTTTGGTGCCTGCTCACCACAATCACTTGTAAACACAGAAGTCTGGTTTCTGTGTTTAAAAGTAACAGCTCTGCACTCTATATGTAATGCAATCCTGGTATTTAATGCCCCTTTAAGACCCTCCTACTGTTTTCATGAAATTTGACTGAACAAACCCACTATTTGATGTGATTTGGAGGGTGTGTGTAGAGGGATGGGTTTTGTGGGGCCGTGGTTAAGTTCCAGCACCTATTGTTTGAGAAAAAAAGCCCTGCTCTTATGAACCAAATTGGTTACATCTGGTGTTGGAATTGAACTCTTTATATATATATATGTGGTCGTATGGTTAATTTGATCTGCTATGAATAAGCGCCAGTACAATGCAAAATGCGTTAGCAGGTTCCCTTCATTCCCCTGCTGTCTGCTCAAAGTTTTTGCCCAGTTTATGGAACTTTTGTAATAAAGGTGGCTTCAGCAGTTTGGTCATTTGGACTCTATTACTCACTAGAACTTCTTTTAGAAACACCATCAGGAGCTATTGCTGGCAGCCTCGCCTTCAGGGTATTCTTTACAGCAACTCTACTGGGCAAATGTCAGTAAATGATTCACTGAGTGAATTTCACAGTTAATCCTTCATAACTAGAACCCTGTGTAATACTCGTAGCAGTTTATTGTCCTTCTCTGGGTTAGTGTTTTCAAGGGTCAATCACCCTTTATTTCTTACTATTAAAACACTGGATTGATTGAGAGCTTGTATTAGAGAAAACAGTCATTAGAGAAATATGAGGGTGGGTCATTGCTGACCTCCTTCTGAAGTTGCTAGTTTCAACATTTTTAGTACACTCTGACTCATTGATTAAGGACAAGTATGGAGGTCAGGAGCTCAGGCTTTACTTATTGCATATCTGTCCCAGTTCAATGATTCCAATGATGTCATGGGATCAGCATCCTAGTCAGGCAACAGAGAGATTGATGTCACAAAGGCAGCCTATGAATGTCTCATGTTATTGTTTTTTTCATATAATACTACCTCACAATACTGATAGGTGGCACTGATATGTGGCACTGATGAGCACTGATAGGCGGTACTGATGGGTGGCACTGGTGGACACTGGGCACAGATAGGCGGCACTGGTGGGCACAGATAGGCGGCATTGGTGGGCACAGATAGGCGCATGGATAGGTGGCACTAATGGATGGCACTGATGGGCATCAGTGATGAGAATTGATGGGTATTGATGGGTAGCACTGATAGCCAGCACTGACTGATATCACTAATGGCCACTGGTTGCTGGCACTTGTGGGCACTGATTGCTGGCACTTGTGTGCACAGATTGGTGGCAATTGTGGGCACTGATTGTAATCAGGGCACTGATGATCCAGCAAAAGAGCTTGAAGACCTGGCAAAAGAGCGAGAAGACAGAGGAGAAGACCCGAAAAAAGAGCGAGAAGACAGCGGAGAGAGAAGACAGCACAGAGAGGAGAAGAACCTGAGAGGGGAGAAGGACTGGCAAAGGGAGAAGATGTTGCCAGAAGAGGTAGAAGAGCCGGAGCTGCCTTAATAAAATACTTTAAAAACCTGTGTAGTGTGTTTATTTTTGACACTTTTTTTGGGGAATGGGTAGGGGTACGATGTACTCCATCCTCACTCACATAGGGTGGGGGGCCAGGATCTGGGGGTCCCTTGTTAAAGGGGGATTCCAGATTCCGATAAGCCCCCGCCCGCAGACTCCGACAACCAGCGGGCAAGGGTTGTCGGCAAGAGGCCCTTGTCTTCATCAACATGGAGACAAGGTGGTTTGGGGTGGGGGGGCACAGAGCCCCCCCTGCCCCAAAGCACCCACCCCCATGTTGAGGGCATGTGGCCTGGTATGGTCCAGGAGGGGGAGGGACTCTTGTTCGCCCCCCCTTTCCTGACCTGCTTTGTTAATGACTAGTTAACCCTTTCACCCCCTGTCACTAGTGATCGCCGTATTAGTGTTACGGATGACGCTGGTTAGTTTGCTTTTTATAGCGTCAGGGCACCCGCCGTATATTACTCAATAAAGGTTTAACCCCCTGATCGCCCGGCGGGTGATATCAGTTAGGTTTTAGCATCAGTCACCCCAGGCAGCTTCAGATTAGTGCCAGTAGCGCTAACACCCACGCACGCACAGTAGTAGTAGTATAGTGTCTGAACTGATCGATATCTTTGAACTGATTAGAACTGTATTAGCATCCCCAATAGTTTAGGATTCCCAAAAACGCAGCTTTAGCGGAATCAGCCCAGATACCTGCTAGCACCTGTGTTTAGCCCCTCCGCCCAGCCCAGCCCACCCAAGTGCAGTATCAATTGATCACTGTCACTTACAAAAACACAACACACATAACTGCAGGGTTCGCAGAGTCAGGCCTGATCCCTGCGAACCCTAACAGTTTTTTTGACAGCGTTTGAAGCAGTCGCAGACAGTTAGGAGCTCTTTTTCCTGTGAGTCTCACAGTAGTACAAGTAAATTTGGAGACCAAAATGTCAAATCGAAGGTACAGTAGTGAAGAGGCCTCCGTTTCTGAGTATGACAGATAGTGAAGAGGAAGTCACCCATCTGTCAGATTCAGGCTCAGAATATGATCCTATAGACAGCAGCGGCACCCTGACAGATAGCTCTGATGATGGAGTAGTGGTTCCTGCCAAGGTCAGGCTTACCCGACCCCGTTTTTCTGCTGCTGTTGAGATGCAAGAACTCTCGTATGGAGCAGAGAGCCAGTACTAGTGCCGCTCATCCTTCTGGTGAACTGGCAAGCACCAGCGGCCTAGTACATCCTGGTCGTAGTCAAACCAGCACAGCAGTATCATGTGGTGACGTGGCGAGTTTCATAAGTGCAATTCAAGCTGGTGCGGTGGCTAGCACAATTAGTGTCCTGCAGCCACCAAGAAGACAAAGACAGGCCCGTCAAGCCCATAGTGCCCTTCCTGCTGCATTCGCCAATCCTAATTGGGAGCCCACCACTTCTACAGCACCCATACTTCCCCCATTCACTGGCCAACCCGGCATTCAGGTGGAAACAGTTAATTTTTTGTCACTTGATTTTTATTCACTGTTTTTCGCTGAAGATCTCTATAGATCTATTGTGGACCAAAGAAATTTGTATGCTGGTCAATTCATCGCCGCTAATCCCCATTTGAACCTTGTCAGAGAATGAAAACCTATTACGGTTTCCGAATTTAAGACCTTTCTGGGCCTATCCCTCCTCATGGGCATAACTAAAAAGAGTGAGTTCCGGTCATATTGGTCCACTGACCCAATTCACCATATGCCCGTGTTCTCTGCCTCCGTGGCCAGGGCACGATACAAGCAGATTTTGCGGTTCATGCACTTCAATGATAATGAACTCTGTCATCCTCGGGGTGACCCTGGATAGGATCGGCTCTACAAAATTCGGCCCCTCGTAAACCACTCCAACCAACAGTTTGCAGCCTTGTTTATTCCCGATCAAGTTGTCTGCGTTGATGAGTCCCTGATTACGTTTTCTGGCCGCTTGTCATTCAAACAGTATCCTCCCAGCAAGCTTGCCAGATATGGGATCAAGATGTATAAGCTCTGTGACAGGGCAACAGGCTATACATATAGTTTATGGTTTACGAGGTAAGAGATAGTTAGGCAGAGCCGGAGAACTGCCCAGACTACATAGGGAGCGCTGGTAAGATTGTGTGGGACTTGGTGTCGCCTTTATTCAGAAAGGGGTACCCCTTGTATGTGGACAATTATTTCACGAGCGTGCCACTTTTTAGTCACTTGTTTGATCATGAAATTGGCGCATGTGGCACTGTGTGATTTAATCGTCGGGGCTTACCCCAGTGGTTTGTAGATTCCCGTCTTAGGCTGGGGAAGAGAGCCTGCTTGAAGTGTAATAATTTGCTCGCTGTGAAGTGGAGGGATAATAAGAATGTTTTCGTTCTGTCCTCCCTTCAGTGGGAGGGAACGCCCCCCCCCACCGTCTTCCATGGTTTTCTCAGGCTCTCCTGTCCCAATACAGGGAACACGAGAATGCAGCCTGTGGTTCCGCCACCTGACCATAGAGCTAATTAGAGACCAGAATGGCTCCAATCATCTCTATGGCCTAAGAAACCAGAAGCTACGAGCATTTCATGACTTAGGTTTCGCCGGATATAAACAACGCCATTGGGAAATTGGGAAAGCATTTTATCACACAGATCTTGGTGTGGCCAGATGCTTTGAGGGCAGAGGAGAGATCGAGGGTCTAATAGACCCCATTTTTTTTCAAAAAAAGAGTACCTGTCACTACCTATTGCTATCATAGGGGATATTTACATTCCCTGAGATAACAATAAAAATGATTTAAAAAAAAATGAAAGGAACAGTTTAAAAATAAAATAAAAAAGCAAAATAAATAATTTAAAAAAAAAAGCACCCCTGTCCCCCCTGTGCTCACGCGCAAAGGCGAAAGCAAGTGTCTTTCTGGTGTCATATGTAAACAGCAATTGCACCATGCATGTGAGGTATCACCGCGAAGGTCAGTCAGATCGAGGGCAGTAATTTTATCAGTAGACCGCCTCTGTAAATCTAAAGTGGTAACGTGTAAAGGCTTTTAAAAATGTATGTAGTTTGTCGTCACTGCACGTTTGTGCGCAATTTTAAAGCATGTCGTGTTTGGTACCCATGTATTCAGACTAAGATCATCTTTTTATTTCATCAAACATTTGGGCAATATAGTGTGTTTTAGTGCATTCAAATGCAAAAAAATGCTCTTGAAAAATTGCTGCGCAAATACTGTGTGAAAAAAAAAATGAATCGCCCACCATTTTAATCTGTAGGGCCTTTGCTTTAAAAAATATATATAATGTTTGGGGGTTCAAAGTAATTTTCCTGCAAAAAAATAATTTTTTTTCATGTAAACAAAAAGTGTCAGAAAGGGCTTTGTCTTCAAGTGGTTAGAAGAGTGGGTGATGTGTGACATAAGCTTCTAGATGTTGTGCATAAAATGCCAGGACAGTTCAACCCCCCCCCCATGACCCCTTTTTGGAAAGTAGACACCCCAAGCTATTTGCTCATAGGCATGTTAAGTCCATTGAATATTTTATATTTTGCAACAAGTTTTGGGAAAATTACACTGTTTTTTTTTTTTTTTTGCCCAAAGTTGTCACTAAATGATATATTGTTCAAACATGGCATGGTTATATGTGGAGTTACAGTCCAAAATACATTCTGCTGCTTCTCCTGAGTATGGGGATACCACACGTGTGAGACTTTTTGGGAGCCTAGCCATGTACAGGACCCCGAAAACCAAGCACCACCTTCAGGCTTTCTAAGGGCGTAAAATGGTGATTTTTGTGTAATCACTACCTATCACAGTTTTGGAGGCCCTGAAATGTCCTGATAGCACAAAACCCCCACAAATGACCCCATGTGTGAGACTTTTTGGGAGCCTAGCCATGTACAGGTCCCCAAAAACCAAGCACCGCCTTCAGGCTTTCTAAAGGCATAATATTGTGATTTTACTCATCACAACCTATAACAGTTACTGAGGCCCTGAAATGTCCAGATAGCACAACCCCCCCCCAATGACCTCATTTTGGAAAGTAGACACCTCAAGGTATTTGCTAAGAGGCATGGTGAGTATTTTGCAGCTCTCATTTATTTTTGAAAACGAAGAAAGAAAAGAAAAATGTATTTCTTTTTTCTTTTTTCAATTTTCAAAACATTGTGACAAAAAGCGAGATCTGCAAAATACTCAACATGCCTCTCAGCAAATAGCTTGGGGTGTCTACTTTCCAAAATTGGGTCATTCGGGGGGGGGGGTTGTGCTATCTGGGCATTTCATGGCCTCCAAAACTGTGATAGGCAGTGAGGAGTGAAATCAAGAATTTACACCCTTAGAAAGCCTGAAGGCGGTGATTGGTTTTCGGGGTCCTGTACGTGGTTAGACTGCCAAAAAGTCCCACATATGTGGTATCCCCATACTCAGGAGAAGCAGCAGAATGTATTTTGTGGTGTAATTCCACATATACACATGCCGTGTTTGAAAAATATATAATTTAGTGACAACTTTGTGTAAAAAAAAAAAAATATTAATTTTCTCAAAACTTGTGGCAAAATATAAAATATTCCATGGACTCAACTTGCTTTTCAGCAAATAGCTTGAAGTGTCTTCTTTCCAAAATGGGGTAATTTGGGGGCTTTTGTGCTATCTTGTCATTTCATGGCCTCCGAAACTGTGATAGGTGGTGAGGAAGGGAAATCACCATTTTACACCCTTACAAAGTCTGAAGGCCGTGATTGGTTTTTGGGGTCCTGTACACGGATAGGCTCCCAAAAATTCTCACACCTGTGGTATCCCCGTACTCAGGAGAAGCAGCAGAATGTATTTTGGGGTATAATTTCACATATGCCAATGGCATGTTTGAGCAATATATCATTTAGTGACAACTTTGTGCAAAAAAAAAAAAATAAATTGTGTAATTTTCCCGCAACTTGTGGCAAAATATAAAATATTCCATGGACTCAACATGCCTCTCATCAAATAGCTTGGGGTGTCTACTATCTAAAATGGGGTCATTTGGGGGGGGGTGCTATCTTGGCATTTTTTTTGGCCTTCAAAACTGTGATAGGTAGTGATAGAGTGAAATCAAAAATTTATACCCTTAGAAATTCTGAAGCCGGTGATTGGTTTTTGGGGTCCTGTACATGGATAGGCTCCCAAAAAGTTTCACACATGAGGTATCCGCATACTCAGGAGAAGCAGCAGAATTTATTTTGGGGTGTAATTCCACATATAACCATGGCAAGTGTGAGCAATATATCATTTAGTTACAACTTTGTGTTATTTTCTTTTTTTTGTCATTTTTCAATCACTTGTGACAAAAAATAAAATATTCAAAGGGCTCAACATGCCTCTCAGCAATTTCCTTGTGGTGTCTACTTTCCAAAATAGGGGTCATTTGGGTGGGGGTTTGTACTGCCCTGCCATTTTAGCACCTCAAGAAATGAGATTTAAAAGTCTTAAACTAAAAGCTGCGTAAATTCCAGAAAATGTACTCTATTTTGTAGACGGTATAACTTTTATACCGTTTAACTAAATATACGCTTATTGACATTTTTTTTTACCAAAGTCATTTTGGCATAAATGTATGACTAAAACTGAGTTTATTGGATTTTTAGAAAATATCATTTTTTTTCAAAATTTCCGTTTATATTGCAAAAAATAAAAATCGCAGAGGCAATAATATACCATCAAAAGAAAGCTCTATTTGTAGAAAAATAGGATGCAAATTTCGTTTGGGTACAGCATTGCATGACCACGGAATTACCAGTTAAAGCAGCGCAGTACCAAATTGTAAAAAGTGCTCTGGTCAGTCATTGAGCAGCCAAATCCTCTGGGGCTGAAGTGGTTAAGATTTGTTCTACAATTAATATAATACACATGTAGTGAGAGCAATATGGAGGTTGCTATTACTTAAAGTTATATTAAATGCATTATTTTAAAAATAACAAACATGTTACACCTACCTGCTCTGTGCAGTGATTTTGCACACAGCAGCCCACAGTCCTCCACTTCTCAGGTCCCCCGCCCGCGATCCTGGCCCCTCCCTGCCGCCGAATGCCCCCAGAGCAAGCAGCTTGCAGTGGGGGTACCCAAGCAGGCTCGCTCCTGAGCCGCTGCTTTGCATGTCAATTTACACACACAACCACGACTCGGCCCCACCCCCTCTCTCTCCTCATTGTCTCATTGACTGTGATTGACAGCATCAGGAACCAATATCTTAGCCAATTAGGAAGCAGAGTCCCCGGAGAGCCGAGGCTCTCACACACTGTCAGGACTATTGGGGTTAAAAATAATTAATTCCTAAGGCCTTTGCATCATATATTTTTTCATATAAATTTTGCGAACATGACAGAAGCCATTTTTGCTTATATTTTTTTTTAAAGAAGTTAACTTAAGTTCATTGTCTTTGAAACTAAAAAAAACCCTCACAAGAGGGTTTGTAAGAGACTCTAGGCTCCTTGCATATCAGCCTGAGCTGTAAATTAACAGCCTCAGACACATCAGATAAGGAACTGACCAAGAATAAAAATGAGGGTTAGATCTCAAATATCACTGAAAAGAAAAACATTTTTTTCATGATTGAGAAAGGGGAGTGGGTCTCATTCACAATTAAATTCTGAAATGAAAATGGTTCCTTTATAAATAGTTATATTAGCTATAATGCCAAATATTTAGGTGCATTATATTGAAGTAATTATATGCATAATTAAGGTGATTGTAAAGGATCTTTTTTTTTTCAAATAACAAACATGTCATACTTACCTCCACTGCGCAGCTCGTTTTGCACAGAATGGCCCCAAACATCCTCTTCTGGGGTCCCCCAGTGGCTCTCGTGGCTCCTCCCCGCATCAGATAACCCCCTAGGAGAAGCGCTCTCCCGAGGGGGTTACCTTGCGGGCCCACTTCCGAGTCCAGCATTTGCACATTTCCACAGACACAAATGCCGGACTCGGCCCTCCCCCCCCCCCCGGCGCCCGTGTCATTGGATTTGATTGAGAGCAGCGGTAGCCAATGGCTGCGCTGCTATCAATCTATCCAAACAAAAGCCGGAACTCTGTGGAGAGAGGGACAGCATGTCCCCACTGAGGAGATGAAGGGGCTTAGGTAAGTAAAACGGGGGAGCTGGGGGGGCTGGGGGGCCGGTGACTGCCAGGTGTTTTTTCATCTTAATGCACAGGATGCATTAGGTGAAAAAACACGAGGGTTTACAACCCCTTTAAGTGAATAATTTTATATATATTGGTTTATTTTTTTAATAATAATTTTTCTTTCATACTATGTTCATAAAATATTTTTTGGATATTCATAAAACCCATTAATACATTATACATATTAATATGATAAGGATTGCAAATATGGAATCCTATGAAAAGTTTAAAAGTATAGAAACTGTACTTGTGAAATAATACACGGGGTTAAATTCCACATTACCTAGTTTAGGGAATTTAAAGATAAGGTAATTAGTGTGGGTATATTTAGATCTTAATAGATCTTAGGAATCGCCACTAGGTCTGGACAGTATGACACATAATTGATAGTTTTTGATATTTTATGTCCTTTTACTAAGCCAAAGTCAATAGGTTAATAAGAAATTAAATAAAGTAAATTTTTATAAAACACCGCCCCCTTTGGCAATGGTGAATGAAGGAAACTACAATTTTCCTATAAGGGTTATCCAGGAAATGAAGTGTGTTTTATGTCACTCATGAAGTGAAAGCCATTTCCACACCGATATTCTAGGAGGATATAGAGACTGGTTACACATGACAAGGAAGCTGGGGAAAGGTGGAGAGAATCTTGAGGAAGCTGAAAGAATTTGGAGAGGGAAAAAGGATCTTGGGATGGAGAGACGTGAGGAGAAAAACAAAGCGCAGAGATGTAGTAATGAGGGTCAAAGAAGTCCTTTGGACATCCAGTTAATACTTCTCAAAGCAAATGAGTCTTAAGCCATGGTAAAGTATTAATGTTTTTATTTTTACCTTTTTGGGTATATGAAGTTGTTTGAGCATATGCTTAACTAACCCAATCAATATTGGTAGTTCAGTTTTGGAGTGAATTGAATTCTAACTGCAGTACAAATTTGTTTAGCTTTTTAAACCAAGGGAGATACATATCTTGTTATATCTCACAAAACCGACTTCAAAGTCTCATGATTGGATTAGTTATAGTATGTGTTGAACCATAGATTCATTCTAAATGTATTTTTTCTATTTAAAAATGAGCCTTGGTTAAATTACCAAGTTTGTATATGGTTAACAAAATTGCCCATATACTGTAAAAGAGATTTAAGCTTGAAGATCTCTTTGTTTTGTGAAAGAATCACGTGTGTTAAAGTCAACACCTAGTTTGTTTACATGTCTATAGAGCCACAGAAAGCTATTTACTAAGTGTTACTAAGTCTAAGTTTAATAAGATAAAGTGTTGAAATATGAAATGTTGTAACAAGAGCTTGTGGTAAAATTTAATTTCATCTGTATCACCCATATATTTGATATTTTAAAATATATAGTTTTTTTGTATTATCACCAAATATATCTAATATTATTTTACAGTGAATTTTAGTTAATAAATATATATATTTTTAGCATATTGTTGTGCTCACTCGTCTTCAAACTAGCATGGATAAACAAACTTGAAATAATTGGTTGTATTGCGGAAAAATTTGAAAATCTCCTTAAACGCAGATTTTTCATAAATCCATATATATATATATATATATATATATATATATATATATATATATATATATATATATATATATATATATACTATTTTAATATTTCAGTATAAACATCTGACAACACATTGCTGGTTTGCGATGGGGCTCAGGTAAGTATTGGGGGGGGTCTAGGGGGCTGCTGCACAGAGGATTTTTACCTTCATGCATAAAATACATGAAGGTAAAAAACCTTGAGTCTTTGGAAATATTTTAACAACTTACTTGGCTTTCCCTGGCTTCATTATGAAATCTCAGATACAGAACAAGCACACAGTTTACAAAGCATGAATCCAAAGCTTCTGCTCTACAAACCTGCTCCTGGTCAATGACAGAGAAAGTACTGAATTCATTGAGAGAAAGTGACAGCAAGGTCACAAGCATTTCGATAGGTTAGCAAAGGCAGTCTACATTTCCACAACACAGGTTTTCTTTAATATTATATTTTAGGACAGGTTTGGTTATGGTTCTCTTGAAAAACTAAAGCCAGTACTATGCAGACTACCAGTTTGAGTGATACTGGCATACAGACAATATAAGCCTCTGCTCTCGTGCACATTGCTGGATCAAGATTAGTCTCAGGTAAGTATTTAGGGGGGCTGCATGCAGAAGAATTTTTACCTTATGTATTGCGTTTGTTACAATATGATTTTTTTAAATTTAATCAGACTTACGATACATGGGACATAACATTACGCAATAGTGGTTGGTCATAGAGATATTGTCAGTTTTTGGCTTGAGTAGATTTCTCAAACAAATGCTGTTTTTATACAATGGGGGTAGATATCATTGTTACAGTTTTCAGCAGGCTATTGTCTCTATTGGTACAGTACACAAGAAAGAGATTTAGTTGTTTGAGGTCTTTTTCAGCTCTCAAACTGAAAGAATGACTGTTAGATTACTGTCAGGTGTTGGCTTGATTAGACAATGGGTACGTAGATAGAGTTTTCCACATTCTATTGTTTCTACAGTTACAGTAAACAAGCATGTTTTCTGTTGTTTGGTAACTATGGCAAACAGCCTGACACATAAAAGGGGTGAGTAGGGACACACACTCACACACACACACCATCATGCTGTAACATCTGACGCCACTCATGATAGAAGAAACTTGCCTGATGCTCCAGAAAAATCGTTGCCAATGGAGATCACGAATATACAGTAACAGAAGATAAGTAACCTTTAAGTGTATTTGTACTATTATAGACCATAGGCTGTTCAGTTTGCTAGGCATTTGGCTTGTTATAGATATCTGTCAGTCTTGTATTGTATTCCTAATATTGTAATAGTTTTTGTATGTACAGCATCTTTGTATAGTAAAAGCACAATTTACACACTGCAGAAATCTCAGCTTCCTTGCTTATACCACAGAGTAACCTTGCTAGATAGACGCAAGCTAAACATTTTGGGGGCTCGTCAGGGGTCTGTACTATAATTGAGTTGAAGCAGACCTGTTTTTCTGTAGTGTGTTGTGTAGCTTGTGCTAGGTAAAATGCTGCGTAAGCTGTTTAGGAAAAGCAAGGCTGCAGAGGGTTCTGGTGGCCAGAAGGAAGTGTGCATCTTACCTATCTGGGCCAGAGACAATGAGTGGGAGCCTCTTGCTAAAGAATTTGTGAAGTATGCTTCTCCCTTGAAGCTGACTTAGGGTGATAAAGTCTCAGATCATTTTGTAGATTTTAGCCTTAAGGGGTTGGATTTAAGTAAAAAACAGAAGAGCACAGTTTCCACAGTGGGCTGGTATTTCCTTAATGCTATTTACACTGAATCACAGAGAAGGGAGAAGGCAGAGCCAGAAGTTAAGGTATTAAAAGATCAGCTAGCAGTTGCTTCAGAGTGTGTGCGTTCAACTGCTAGTCGGGCTAATGATTTGCAAGAGCGGTGTGCAGCCCTCATGACCAAATCAATTAATGCCTTAAGGAAAAGGAAGGGCCATAATCCTGTTAGTAAAGCCAGGGTACGTGCCATTGTCACATCCCAAAATTGGGATTGTGAGGATGTGCTCTCCTCAAATGATAGTGAGGATGAGGAGATAGAGTTTGATATTTCGCATGATGATCTGCTAGTGCGAAAGAAATAGTATGCCAGACCTCTCATTATGAAGCATAGGAAATGGCAACATGATAGAGAGGATATGGCAGATGGGGAGGTCCATTATCGCAACCCCAGAGATGTTGAATTTGAAGAAGTATGGGAGTTTACACAAACTGTACTCCATGAGCTGGCAAAACAATAAAAACAAAGGTCTGGGGAGCCCCTATTGACCTGGCTCCTTATGGGATGAAGGGGCAGACAGTGTTGTTTTGTCAGGTAAGGAAGCAGTGACTATGGGAGTGTTAACCCATGATCCACAATTGCGTCAGGCAATGCCAAAAGCCCGAGAGTTTAGCATGAATTTTTCACTGTTAGACCTTGTGAGAGATGGAATAGTCCGAGTATACGCTAGTCCTACTGACCTGGAAAATACCTACTCATGGAGAGCAATAGGAGAGGGTATTTCCAGGTTACGTGAGATGGGTTGTATAACCGGATTAAATACGTTTTCAGAATGGATGGGTCCAGATATGGAACCCTTTACGTCTGCTCTGCGCTCTAAGATGATGAAGTCTGCACCATTTAATCTCAGGGCTCCATTATTGTCCTTGTTGGGAAGCCTGGGATTAAACAGCAAGATTCATGAAGCCACAACCCTTTTTAGCCAGTTGGGGGAGCTAGAGGAGACTAAAACAAAACCTGTCAGGGCAGTAGATAAGGTCATGGCCAGACAGGAAGAATACAAGCAGAAAAGAACAGAGAAGAAAGGGAATGGGGTAGAGAAGACAGGAGGTGAAGAGAAAACCAGGCTAGTTATTTCTAGGAAACAAATGTGGGTGGACCTATTAAAGGCAGGAGTACCTAAAGATGAGATAGATGGGATTTCTACTGCAGAAATGCTGAAGAGGTAGAAACATTTAGTAGGGAAACTGTCAGGGTTAGAAACACTACTCCTAGTGAAGATAACAGCAGCCTGGACTTAGAGAAAACAGAACAGACCCCTCCTGTTAGCCCCAAACCAATTCCCAAAACTGAACATGAACCCAAATCCCTTTATCCTGGGGAGGAGATAGAGATAATCAGAAAAGGGGATTGGGAGGTTCCTTATCCTTTATGAAGGGAAGGTGAGTCTCCTGTAATAGCCGTGAGGGCAGTGACAGCAGGAGACCGACGCCCATATGCACCTGTCACTGTATGGTGGGGGAAGTCATCTTCTCCTACACATGTAATGGCTTTAGTTGAATGCGGAGCCGAAGTTACACTTTTGCAAGGAAATCCTTCCTATCACAAAGGAGAATTGATTTATGTAGAAGGTTTGGGAGGGCAAACTACACTAGCAGTTAGGATACAGGTGAAATTGGCTATTGGCAAGGGATCAGGATTTATGACAAATGTTTTGGTATCAGAGTTACCCGAAAATATTCTTGGGATGGATGTACTTCAAGGTCAGTCAATTCAGACTGAAAGTGGTACATTCACATTCGGGTATCCTGATAAAGCGTATCTGATTAGGGCGGTGAAGGCTGTGGTCAGAGGTCATGCGAAATGGACCCCTGTCTACATTCCTCCACCAGAGAAGCCAGTCTGTCTCAAGCAGTACAGACTTCCTGGAGGCCACAAAGAAATTGGGGAGACTATTCAAGAACTGTTGAGAGTAGGGATCCTTAGACCTGCCGTAAGTTCTTTCTCCTCTCCGGTGTTTCCAGTAAAGAAACCTGATGGGACATATAGAATGACTGTGGATTACAGAGGTCTAAACAAAGTGGCACCTCCATTGAAGTCAGCTGTACAATTGTTGAGAAAATTGCTAAAAATGCAGGAGAATATCATGCTGTGATAGACCTGGCTAATGCTTTGTTTTCGATTTTAATAGATCCAGAGTGTCAAGACCAGTTTGCTATGGTGTGGGACGGCCGCCAGTACACTTTCACTGTCCTTCCGCAAGGCTATCTTCATTCTCCAACGGTTTGTCATGGACTGATTACCCGAGATTTAAGTACCCTGGATTTGAAAGTCGCTGTGTTTCACTACATTGATGACATCATGATCTCAGGGATTAAAGCAGATGTAACTGAAGCACTGCACCTGCTAATAGAGCACTTGGAGAACAGAGGGTGGGCTATCAACAGAGACAAAGTCCAAGGACCTGCCACAGAAGTGAAATTCTTGGGAATGATGTGGACTGGGCCGCAGAGGAAAATTCCAGAGACAGTTGTGCAAACTATCCAGGCGCTGTCGCCCCCTACTACCAAAAAGGAGGCACAGAAGTTCATTGGAGTTGTGGGGTTCTGGAGATCGTTCATCCCACATCTTGGACTGATTCTGAGGTGGTACCTTCAAGAAAGAGGGGGTATGGCAGCTGGGGATGTTAGAGACATTTCAAAACAGTTGGCAGGGCTTGTTACTTTTACCAGCACCCAGCCAGAAGAAGAAATTCCTGTGCTGCAGTCATCCCCCATTCAAGAGGCTCCACCCTTTGAGTCTCTGTCAGAAGACATGAAGGAGTCAGCGTGGTTCACTGATGGTTCAGCCATAGTCACCTCGTCTGGACGTAAATGGACAGCAGCAGCCTACAACCCAAGTACAGACACAGTCCTGCAGGAGACTGGAATTGGAGGGTCCAGTCAGTATGCAGAGTTGAAAGCTGTGGTGATGACTCTTCAAGAGGATCCTCCTTCCCATGTCACTATCTACACTGACAGCTGGGCGGTTTTTAAAGGACTGACAACTTGGATGCCCACGTGGAAGTCCAATGAATGGATGATTCATGGAAAGGTGGTGTGGGGAGGCAAGGAATTCTGGGACTACATCTGGAAGGAAGCTCACTCCCGCACCATAAAATTGGGGCATGTTGATGCACATGTGCCCCTAGTCCCAGACTTTGAGAACTATAACAGAGTTGCAGATGAAATCGCCGAAGTGAAGGCAGTTGTGCCAATTGATCCTGTCTTGATGAACTTGGCCAACTGGGCCCACAAGCAATCTGGACATTTGGGGCAGAAAGCAACATATGAATGAGCACAGCAGAGAGGATTGCCTATATCCATGGACATGATAAAGACTGTAATAGGGAACTGTACAGTGTGTGGAGAAGTGCGACAATGGCCATTGCAAAAGTACTCCACCGGGTCGATTAAGAGGGGTGAGAGGCCTGCAGAGATCTGGCAGATTGATTTCATCGGTCCCCTGCCCCGGGGAAATAATGGACTGAGATATTGTTGCACTGTAGTGGACACCTATTCAGGACTTATGCTTGACCATCCTTGCAAACGTGCAGATCAAGCCGCAACGCTTCAACTGCTCCAGAAACTTGTTGTTGCTTATGGCTGTCCCAAACGAGTCCAAAGTGATAACGACTCACACTTCACCGGATCAACAGTACAGCAGTGGGCCAAAGATTCTGGAGTGTACTGGTTGTGCCACATCCCATACCATCCACAGGCAGCTGGTTTGATTGAAAGATACAACGGGCTATTGAAGGACCAGATACGCAAACTTACACCCACACATACACTAAGGGGGTGGGATCGGGTCCTCACACAGGCAGTCATGTTGTTAAATTCTAGGCCAATAGCCAAAAGCACACCATATGAGAGGATGGTAGGGGCTGGGGCACAGATTCCACAGCTGGAGTGCAGAGTTCAGTATTTATGTAAGGTTCCTGAAAGAACAGGGCTTAACAGATACCATGTTACTGCTTCCCATGACATAGCATTGACAGATGAGCTTCAAGACAGTGGCTGGGACTCTGACTGGTTAGTGGATACTTCCCAGCAAGAGTGGAAAGTGAGGCTACATAACAGCAAACCTTCCAAAATAAACAGCAGTGATCTTCTGGGAAATATCAGTATATTTCCTCTCCTCCCTATTGATGTTCTTTGGGAGGGTCAGAAGTGGGTACAGGCAGGGGGCAAAGTGTTAGTCAGATATCCAGGCAAGAAGCCACTTAGAGGAGAGATTTTAGCTGAAGGGCCTGGATCTACTGTTTATGTATTATTAGAAGGAACAGATAATCCGCTTTGTTTTCCACTCCACAGGCTGTCTCTGATAGGAAGACCAGAGAAAAGTGGTTACATGATGGAAAGACTGACGGAAGATCGCAAGAGCTGTGGAGAGCAAGGCCTTTGATGTATTACAAGCTTGGACTTGTTTCTAAAGAACTTTAGAATGGACTGTCTAATGAACTTTTTTTAGTTGAAGACTGAAACACCTTCTCAGTGATAGAAATGGGAGGTGTTGCATTCAAGGAAAATTAATGTTTAGAATGAGTTTAGTAATGAAGAGATTTTGTGTGTAGTCTGAGAAAAAAAATCTAGGGTGGAATGTGTTGCGTTTGTTACAATATGATTTTTTTTTTATTTAATCAGACTTACGATACATGGGACATAACATTATACAATAGTGGTTGGTCATAGAGATATTGTCAGTTTTTGGCTTGAGTAGATTTCTCAAACAAATGCTGTTTTATACAATGGGGGTAGATATCATTGTTACAGTTTTCAACAGGCTATTGTCTCTATTGGTACAGTACACAAGAAAGAGATTTAGTTGTTTGAGGTCTTTTTCAGCTCTCAAACTGAAAGAATGACTGTTAGATTACTGTCAGGTGTTGGCTTGATTAGACAATGGGTACGTAGATAGAGTTTTCAACAGTCTATTGTTTCTACAGTTACAGTAAACAGGCATGTTTTCTGTTGTTTGGTAACTATGGCAAACAGCCTGACACATAAAAGGGGTGAGTAGGGACACACACACATACCATCATGCTGTAACATCTGACGCCACTCATGATAGAAGAAACTTGCCTGATGCTCCAGAAAAATCGTTGCCAGTGGAGATAACGAATATACAGTAACAGAAGATTAACCTTTAAGTGTATTTGTACTATTATAGACCATAGGCTGTTCAGTTTGCTAGGCATTTTGCTTGTTATAGATATCTGTCAGTCTTGTATTGTATTCCTAATATTGTAATAGTTTTTGTACGTACAGCATCTTTGCATAGTAAAAGCACAATTTACACACTGCAGAAATCTCAGCTTCCTTGCTTATACCACAGAGTAACCTTGCTAGATAGACGCAAGCAAAACACCTTAATGCAAAGAATGCCTTTAGAACGACATTCACAATAAATGGCACATAACACACCACAATAGGCCACAATAACTTAAAGGAGGCCTAAACTGTGACATTTAGTCTTTGAACTGTCAGCCACTGTCCCTCGTTTTCCCATATAGATACAGACTACACCCAGGCCCGAACTTGAGTTCATCACTATTTCCCACACAGAGGGTTCCATTCACTAAAGCAGATTGCATGCGGTATTTAGGTGATCTGATACATTTTTGCCAAATATCACACGTGGTATTTACCTTAAAAACCAAAAATGCTTGGTAAATACAGCATAATATGGCATTAAAGTAAATTCACTAAAATAAATAAATAAATGTATGTGTTAAATAATTAGTGGTCCAGACATGTGATAGTTAAAGCAGAGTTCCACCCAAAAGTGGAACCTCCACTTATCTGCTTCCTCCCCCCTCCGATGCCCCATTTGGCACCTTTTGGGGGGGAGGGAACAGATACCTGTTTTTGACAGGTACCCTTCCCCACTTCCAGGACACAGCACCGCGGTGCCGTCTCGGAAGCACGGCACCCCTCCTCCTCCCTCCTCAGCCTAGCCAGTTAGAAAGTGCAGCACGCTTCGCTCATGCGCAGTAGAAAAACAGCTGTGAAACCGAAAAACTTCACTGCTGGTTTCCCTTAAATTGAATGGCGGCGGCAGCACCCATCAGCTGATCTGAAAATCGGCTGGGGTGTCGACATCGTGGGAACCCTGGACAGGTAAGTGTCCTAATATTAAAAGTCAGCAGCTACAGTATTTGTAGCTGCTACTGGAACATGTAACATGTTAAAGTAGTTGCATCCTCTCCCGCTCTCCCCCCCTCCTAGTGACAGCAAGCAGGGAACTTCTCCTGTCACAAGCATCCTTCATTCACAGTTTCCTGGGGATGACTTGAACTACAAGTACCATCAGCCTTTGCGGTTAACGCCTTTTAGTTCCGCATGGACTGTGAGGCTGCTGATGAGCCTCGTAGTTCATTCACAAGCCCATCAGCTTGTAAACAGCCAGCCCACATGCAGGCTTGTTTTCAGGAGTATGGCATTGCATCCCTGGTCCACTGATCACAGGTGCAATGCTTTACAGGTTTCTTAGGGGAAAAAAATAAATGCACTTTTTTTTCCTGCAAGATTATTTGCATTTACTATTTCTTTCAAAAGGTGAACTTATCCTTTAGGTTAGTAAGCAACAAATAGGTTTAAATTTAACATTGTATATTTTTTGCATTTTGAAAATTTAAAGCAGAATGTAAAATAAAAACATAAAGGCCCATTTAAAGATAAAGAAGGATTTTTTGCTGCAATGTAGTATCTAAATCTGGAGCTGTACCCCACAGTACTCTTTTCCGCTAGAAATTTATATCCACACTTTTTCAGCCTGAATGACAGTCAGTGTCATAAAATGATACCTAAATTCAAGAGCAAAAATTTAAAGCTGGAGTTTAATCTGCTAATATTTTTCAAACATTCTTTATTTGAGTGTTTCGCCAGTACAGGAAGAAACAGGCATTAGTAACAGTGGAACAGAAAAGAACAGAACAGAAAAGAGCAAAGAAACAAGTAGTGGAGGGCCGGGCATGACAAGGTGGAAAGTGAGGCAACAAGGGGTTAAGGTAGATGAGAAGTGAATGGGAGGTGGCAGGATGTGGAAAGGTTTGTGAAGGGGAGGAGCTACATAAAAGGGGAGGCGGGGACTTCCGGGAGCAATTCAGTCGGGTGAGACCGAAGGAGGCAGTTTTGTCCACGCTGCTCCTCTGTCATGGTGGACGTTGACCTCATTCTAGCACGCCTGCGGGTGGCGGCAGCTACTAGGGGGTAAGACTGGCTACAGAGCCAAGTGGCCACATTGATCCAGGACCAGGTGGAGGGGTCGTCCACTGGAGGTGAGGCTTCCCCACGCGCGCGGAGGTCGCGGCCTCCTGAGCGCTTCTCGCCCGGCCCCTCTGGCCCCTCCAGCAGGGCTCAGCGCCATCCCAGGAGCCCACTAGTGGACCCATCGGCACCGCCGGCAAAGCACACAACGGCTTCGACCAGGGGGGCACCTGACGGAATCCTCATCGCTGGCGGAGCCCAGGGCGGGGCTACGGGCCGCAATGGCGCCCGTTCCTTGCCTGCACATCGGGACTCAGGAGACTGTGGAGGGCATGATCCCCCCCATTTCACCTATCCCATCTAGGGGGGAGATCCGGTGTGGGAGGAGCAGCGGTACACCAGTCGCGTTTGGGGCCCAACGGAGTGGCAGGGGGACACGTGAGGGTGGAGGACAGAGGATAAGGCCTACCAGCCTACCAGGGGAGCCATGCACGCCGGATGGTGCAGCGCTGCAGATGTGGATGGGGCAGGCCCAGGGCAGTACTTTAGCGGCCTAGGGGGCTGCTGACACCTATGCTGCTGGCCCCTGTGGTTCGATCTGAGGGAAAAGTCTCAGGATCTGACAGGGAACAACAGCAAGATCGCATGCCAGCTGGAGATGCAGGTGCAACGGGGGGGTCAGCCCAGTAAGTCTGCCTATTTAGCAAATGTAGATGTATCGGATGTTTTGTGCCGTTTGTTAGTAGTAGGGGGTGGGGGTCCATGGTGATGGCAGTAGCTAGACAGAGGGCTATGGGGGGGAGGGGACTAGTTCGCGGGTGCCAAGTGATCCACCCGCCGCCTCTGGTTCAGCAGGGCAGCTGCAGGATCTAGTGAAAGGGTTACAGGACCTGGTCCAACTCTTTTCAGGCAGGCATGGCGTGCCATCACAGGTAGGTGGGTTGGCGGGAGTAAAGAGAAGGCTGGGAACGGGGGGACCCCTGCGGCTCTGGCGGACAGCCCGGCGGGTACGCCGGGAGTGGTGACGGTGAGTATGGCGGGGGGAAAGTGGGGAACTGGCGGCTTCTGTCAGAATGGACGTGGTAAGAATTGCAGATGCCGCAAAATGTGAAGTTTACGTTTGTTTCGAAGCCATTGGGGGCTCACTTGAAACAAGAGGTATGGGACAAGATCTTTAAGGGTGAGTATGTGGAAATCTTCTCATTGCTCCCCTTGGAAAAATTTAATTTGGATAGGGTTAAGCCCGATGACTCAAAGAAGGTGGATGAGGAGAAGAGGAGGTACCGTTTAACCCTGCGGACATTTGCAAATTGGCTGCAGGCGTTCGTCATCATGGCCAGCGTCAAAGGGGAGAAGAACCCGGAACACTACTTGGCACCGTTCTGATATATGGATGCTATAGGTGAGGCTTATAGGGTGTATGGGGGGACCGAGTGGCTGCAGTAAGATGAGCAGTTTAGGCAACGTTAGACCGTCACTACACTACGGTGGGATCACAAAGACATAAGCCTTTGGATGCGCCTTATGTCTTCGCCACGGGCCCCGAACCAGTTTCTTCAGGGGGTCCAGGGGAACACCCGCCTCTGGACTGCTGGCCGGAAAAAAGCACAGGGTGTGTTGGCCATTTAACGAAGGGTCCTGTAAGTTTGAGGGGTCATGCCGATTTAAGCACGAGTGCTCCGGGTGCGGGGGAAATCATCCCCTGTCCCGATGCTTCAAGAGAGGGAAGCGTGTCGGGGAGTCTGCGAACAAGAGGGAGGACTCCGGTGATGGTGGAAAGAATGCAGCCTTTCCTAAGTAGGTACCCGGATAGGAAAGCTGCTTGGAATCAAGGTTTTCAGAGGGTTTCAACATACCATGTTCTTTGACTTATTTGCCGCCTATTGCGCGGAATTTGAGGTCTTCACTACAGAATCCGGGGGTGGTATTAGAAAAAAATGGAAAAGGAAGTGGCGCTGGGGCGCATGGGGGGCCATATAAGGTTCAGCCATTGAAGGATTTGGTAGTTTCGCCATTAGGGGTGGTGCCTAAGAAGGAACCGAACAAGTTTCCGCTCATTCATCACCTATCGTTTCCAAAAGGGGGGTCTGTTGATGATTCCATAGACCCTGAAGCATGCACAGTGTCTAACACTTCCTTTGATGCTGTGGTGGTGTGGGTTAGGCGCTATGGACAGGGTGCTCTTATGGAAAAATCGGGCATTGAGTCGGCTTTTCGTTTGCTGCCGCTACACCCGGACAGTTTTAGGCTGTTGGGATGCTGTTGGCAAGGGGAATTTTATGTAGATCAATGTCTGCCCATGGGTTGCTCCATTTCCTGTGCAATGTTTAAGATGTTCAGTTAATTTCTGGAATGGGTAGTGAGGGACGTGTCGGGCCTGGATGATTTTCTGTGTGTGGGACCTCCTTCCTCTAATGTGTGTGCGATTCTCTTGTCCATGTTGCAGCACATTTCAGGTAGGTTTGGCGTTCCTTTGGTGGTGGAAAAAACTGAGGGCCCGACTACAGAAATTAGTTTTCTGGGTGCTGTGAGTGATTCTGGAGCCATGGAGTGTTGGTTGCCGACTGACAAGGTAGATAATCTCAGGATGGGGCAGAGTAAGGTCCAACTCCGGATGTTACAGTCCTTATCAGGTAAGTTTAATTTTGCCTGTATTTCCAGTGGTCCTGGCAATGGAGCTGTGGGGAGAAGCGTGCATATATTTGAAGATTAGGTTGAACTGTGACAACATGGGGGTGGTTCAAGTCATCAATCGGATCTCTGCGTCATCACAGCCGCTGATACGGTTGTTGCATCACTTAGTGCTGCATTGTTTACAGTTGAATATTTTTCTCTATGCTGTACATATCCCAGGCATTGATAACACGCTAGCTGACTCACTGTCTCGGTTTCAGTGGGACAGATTCAGGGAACTGGCTCCGTCTGCAAAGAAGGAAGGGGTTTCTTGCCTGGGATGGCTTTGGGAGATTGCCTTGGAGTCACCGTGGGATGGATCAGGAGGTCGGTAAGCGGGTCAACTTGGGCGACTTACTCCAATTTATGAAGTGAGTGGTTTGAATTGGTACGGCTGGTGGGAGCTGAGCTGGGTGAGTCCGAGATAAGGTTGTTGGTGATGTATTTTGTTTCTAGACACATGGAGGGTGGGGGTTCAGTATTGGTCATTGCAAAAAAGATGGCTAGTTTAGCCTTTTTGTTCAAGCTGCAAGGACGGCCGGATTTCACAAAAGATTTTTGGGTGAAGCAAGCGATAAAAGGGTATAGCAAGTGCCACTACAGAAAAGACACTCGTAGGCCGGTTTCCTTTGTGATCCTTCAGGACATGTGTGAACAGTTGGAGTATGTGTGTTCATCAGTTTATGAGGTAATTCTGTTTAAAGCCGCTTTTTCGCTTGCATTTTTCAGGTCATTTCGGGTGGGCGAGCTGGTGAACCCATCAAAACGGGTAGCGGGGGGTTTTATGTTCCAGGATGTGGGAGCAGCAGAAGACAGGGTGGTGTTATGGTTGAGTAAGTCCAAAAGGGGTCAGAGGGGAAAAGGAATGAGGGTTGAGCTGTTTCCCCTGTCTGGCTCAGGAGTTTGCCCGGTGAGTGGGGTAAGGGCTTTCCTGGGAGTTCGTCCGAATAAGGGTGGGCCGTTCTTGTTGCATGAGGATGGGTCTTACTTATCCAGGTTCCAGTTCGTGGCATTTTTTCGGAAATGGCTTAGAGCGGTGGGGTTTGATTGCCATAGTTGCGCGGACTACTTGGCACATGGCGAGATCGGTTATGAGGATTAACAAAACAAAAAGCGGATAAAACAAAGTGGTGAGTAGATTTGTTGCACGGAATGGGGGTTTGGTTATCAGACACATGGAGTTGGAGCTTAATGTGAGTTTATACCTGCGGGGTGATGGAGTTCATCTGTCAGGTGTGGGAATTGATCTTTGTGCGCTGGATATTCAGGATGTGAACCAGCGAGCCCTGCGGGTGTGGAGGGGCCCTTAAAGGTAAGATGTTATCCTTGCGGACGGTGGCGGTGTCCTTGGTCTTTGATGGTGGCAGATAACATATGTGATGGAAGTGGTGGGGGGCTCATCGGTGGTATGGGCCCCTCTGTGGTATTCCAGTGGAACTGTATGCTGGAATACGGTTATGGTTGCACTGCGGGAAAGGGGTTGTATCCGAGCTGTGATACGGCTGGAGGCCTGGTATGGTAAAAAGATCCTGCAGTGTATTGGTGGAAAATTGTTAAGTTGGGGGTGCCGTCAAAGACCAACAAGCTGTATGTTTAAAAAAGTTACTGTTATAAAATGTTATTTGGTAATTATTTAAGTTTTGTTAATAAAAGGCTGCTATGGCCATTTAAACTCAAAAAACTCCAAAACTCATGTGTGGTCTTATCATTGGTGGGGGGCAGGGGAAAGTGGTTTGGGTAAGTTATGGGTAAAAATGGGGTTAGGATAAGTTGGTGATATCTTAACTACACTGGTCATGGAAACAGACACAGCTTCAATGTGTCAAAAGACATACGGTAAATGCCCAGGTTAAAAAATTCAACTGAATATAATTGCCAGCATAATAGTAAGGAAGAGCTAGGAGCACTAACATGCATTAGTCAGTGAAACCACTACGTTTTTTTATTATGTTATAGGCTTGTGTACAACCCCACAGCATGGAATGGCAAGGTAAGGTCTAAGAAACAGAATTTGATGGGAAGGTGGTGGGAAGGGGCTCCAACCTGAGGGACCATAAAAGGCCAGGAGCTAAGAAAAGAAAAGCTAGACTACTGTTAAGTGTCGCCCATCAGTGCCACCCATCAATGCCCATCAGTGCCCATCTGTACCGCCTATCCGTGCCCACCAGTGCCGCCTATCAGTGCCCACCAGTGCCGTCTATCAGTGCCCACCAGTGCCACCTATTAGTGCCCATCAGTGCCACCCAACAGTGCCCATCAGTGCCGCCTATCAGTGCTCATCAGTGCCACATATCAGTGCCACCTATGAGTGCCCATAAGTGCGGAATATTAGTGCCTCCTCAATAGTGCCATCTCATCAGTGTCCATAAGTGCTGCCTCATCAGTGCACATCAGTAAAGGCGAAAAATTACTTAGTTACAAAATGTACTGACAGAAAAAAAGGAAAAAACATTTTTTTTTTCAAAATTTTTGGTCTTTCTTTTTTTTTAAAAAAAAAAAAAACCCAGCAGTGATTAAATACCACCAAAAAAAGGTCTATTTGTGTGAGGCAAATGATAAAAAAATTGTTTGGGTACAGTGTAGCACGACCACGCAATTGTCATTCAAAGTGCGACAGCGCTGAAAGCTGAAAAATGGCTTGGGCAGGAAGGGGGTGTAAGCTCCTGGTAGGCAAGTGGCTAGTGTACGCTTAGTCTGCCGACCTACATCATTGGCATGCTTCCCCGCCTGGACACCCCTTCCCCCCTCCACCTTTTCTCCGCCCCTCTTTTTCGATTTTCTTTTTTTCCTCTATTTATTTCTCTTTCTACTCTGATCTTTGGAAATACATTAAAAAGACAGGGGGATTGGGCGGTCTAATGCCTCATCTTGTGATTACTATGCATTGTTTCATGTCTAACGATAAGAAATGCAGAAACCTATATTAGACATACCTATTAATTACATCTATGTGGGCTTTTGATACCACTGTATGCAGATTTAATTGATGAACAAATTGTATATTGTTTATTTGGAATTGCTCACGATTGCATTATATTGATGTTATACCTGGGCTTTGCCCTCCCTGAGCTTTAATAAAAAAAAATTATATTTGAAAAGAAATACTAAGTGAAAAGAAAGGGGGAGGATGGGGAAATTCATGTGGAACTAGACCCCCCGGCAGACTTGTCTGGGTGGTTGCACAGAAGGAAGGAGTAAAGTGGAAAGGACGGAAGGGAAGACTTCTGGGTTCTTATATTTGGATGAGTATTTAAATTCTTCCCAGTAGTATCATTTTTTTTTTTTTTGCTCTGCAGTCTGATCTTCCATGGTCTGGATATCATTCACCCTGGCGAACCTAATCTGCTAATATTTTGCCTTCCCTGGTTCTTCTCCCTTGAAATAAATCTTTTCTGTTTTCATTACATATTTTATTTTACACCCAGCGGTGTTATCATTGGGTCTCTGCTGCATTCACCTTTTTTTGGTATGTGTTGTTGCATTAGGCAGTTCATCTAAAAAATTAATGGGCTGTCTTGACAAAACACACCTTAACGCACAGCATAAGGTGTGCTAATGCTGCACAACAGTGTGAACAGGGCCTTAACAGCCCTCAGCCCTCACGCAAGCAGTGGTCTGGCTCTTGGGAGGTATACAAATATCCAAATACCTTGATGGGTGCCAGTTTGGAAAAGTGGGTGTTTCTTGTCGGATTGCATTTGCAAAAAGACCACGCTGGCCACATGTGATGCTGAGCCTCCATGATTAAAAGGACTGAAATCCAACAAATTAAGAGGCAAGCCAGGGCAGTAGGACTAGGGAGGAAAGTGCTATATGATGCTGGATGTTCTCCAGCCAGGGAATGAGGCTGGCTCTGTCAGAATTGCTGCAGTTTCTAACGTACACTGTGATAACCTTACTGTGTGCTGGAAAATCATTGCAATCAATTTCAGTACAAGAAAGGAGCCTGTACAACTATGCAAAACTGAAGATAAAGCTGGAGTTTGGTTTTAATATACTGCAGCCTAACAGTCTGTACATATGTTGGCTACTTTAGTTTTCTTATTTCAGGCTAAGACCATTTTCAGAAAGTTCAGAAAATATATGTTGATATTGCCAAAAATGCTGTTGTGTTCTTGACATTTCAAAGGAATTGAACTGGGAGCATAAAACAATGTTATCTTCCTATTACTAATCTCCCCTTATGCCGTGTACACACGGGCGGACTTTTCGACCGGACTGGTCCGACGTACCGAATCCGGCAGACAATCTGACCGTGTGTGGGCTTCATCGGACCTTTAGCGGACTTTTTCTGTTGAAAGTCTGACGGACCTTAGATTTGGAACATGCTTCAAATCTTTACATCGTTTTCTATGTTTTCTAGGATCTTACACATGGTATGTGTTTACTCCTGCTTTGTCCTAAAATGCAACCATACTGTCACTTTTATAAAGTGTCAGTCAACCCAAACTTCAAGTCATAACAGAATGTTTTTGGGAATCAGGCATATGGACTTTAAAGGCAGATACACATCAATCAATATTTTAAATAGATTCATT
Organism: Aquarana catesbeiana; assembly: GCF_042186555.1. NCBI lineage: Eukaryota > Metazoa > Chordata > Amphibia > Anura > Ranidae > Aquarana > Aquarana catesbeiana. The sequence continues at coordinate 607,373,849 of NC_133324.1, read as the reverse complement.
TTTTATTTTTAACAACATCATAAACCTTATACAAAATTCCAGTCAAAAATATGTATAAAACTATTGAGACATTACTAGGCACTAGATATCCCAGGGATGGTGTGATACATGTATACTGCACAAAAGGAGGCTTGTCTAGATGTAGACTATTAAATATGTGATATGCTCCGCGCTTAGGATAATAACGGGTTGTAGCCATCCCTATTGGGTTCCAAAGGGAACTTACGGTGAGTAGAGGTAAGAAAGTGGGGTGGTTGGCGCTACCCTATTGCACAAGTTAAGTATAAAGGAAAGTAGTGGGTGAGTGCCCTGTTTGCAAAGGAAAACAGGGAGTGCCTGTACTATATGGACTAAATTATATATGTGTACCTGTCCTATAAGGACTAAGTGTATATATGTGTACCCTGCAGTGATGAATATAAGCGTAAACACGCACAAGTGTAATTAAACAAATAATCAGTGCATATGAAGCAAATATAAGCAGGTAGTATAAGTGGTCAACCAAAAATAACATACACATAATAGAAAATAAAAATGATATATGAATAGATGTGTCCATCAGGTCAAAAAACATAAGACCTAAAACATATACGTGTTACACAAATGTAACTAACCGACTGTCCAACCATATAAAAACAAAATATATTAAAAATAAAAATAAAAAATGAAAAATCAACGTGCAAGTCCCAAAATATGATAATAAAAGTGTAATTGCAAAAAGGCCAATTATATTCCTTGAGGTGACTTCAGTGCTCGGCAAATCAGGTGACTGGTAGTGCTCCCCCCGTCAAGTCCCCACTCACCAAGTGTAACCCTGCAGGGGTAATGGGCATGTGTGGGTAACCGTAGATGGAACTCCTCCTCAACTCTCTTAGTGTCCCATCTGTTGATCTGTCGGGCTCCCGCAGCTGGCTCCACACAGTCAGGCTTCCGCAGCTGTGTCCACACAGTCAGGGGTAAGGCACTTCCGTCAGCATCTGCCCAAGAGGTCGCTCCACAATTCGGTCCATGTGTGTGACTGGACACCGGACTCCTGGGCAGCTACTGTATAGTGTCTGCTCTCTCTTTTACTATAGCTGCCCAGGAGTCCGGTGTCCAGTCACACACACGGATCGAACTGTGTTATGTATATGTAATCAATTGTGTACTCTTAAAACATATATACATTATTATTTATTTTCCTCTATTGGCTCCTGAAGAATCGACTAGGTTGTGAAACATGTAGAGCTATCCTTGATGGTGTAGTGGAACCCCAGTAACTGTAGGAACTTGAAATACATAGTCTAAATCTAGACAAGCCTCCTTGTGTGTGGTATACATGTATCACACCATGGGATATGTAGTGCCTAGTAATGTCTCAATAGTTTTATACATCTTTTTGGGTGGTATTTTGTATAAGGGTTTATGATGTTGTTAAAAAGTGAAAAAATGTATCTTTTTTAATATAGATTGATGTGTATGTGCCTTTAAAGTCCATATTTCCGATTCCCAAAAACATTATAATTTTGGGATGTGGCACTGACTGTTATTGAGAGTGCCCATGGTACCACCCATTGGGCACCACAGATACAAATTCTTATTATTATACGAGATTTATATAGCGCCAACAGTTTACGCAGCGCTTTACAATGTATAAGGGGGACAACACAAATACAGTACAGTTCAATACAAAAGGTACAGGAGGGCCCTGCTCGTAGAGCTTACATTCTAAAGGGAGGGGGTGGTGGTACAAAAGGTAATAGCTGCAAAGAATGATTTGATGGGGGTGGCTCAGGGACAGTTATGTGGGTGTGGGATAGGCTTCCCTGAATAAATGAGTTTTCAGGGATCTCCTAAATGTGGACAGGGTAGGGGCTGATCGGACATACTGGGGCAGGGAATTACAGAGGATGGGAGAGGCTCTGAAGAAGTCCTGAAGGCGAGCATGGGAGGACGTAACAAGGGGGCTAGAGAGCAGGAGGTCCTGGGAGGAGCAGAGGGGGCGATTTGGGCGATATCTGCAGATGAGGTTGGTGATGTAGATGGGGGCGATGTTGTGAATGGCCTTGTATGTTATGGTTAGCATTTTGAATTTTACACGGTGGGGTAGGGGAAGCCAGTGAAGAGATTGGCAGAGAGGAGCAGCAGTCACGGATCGATTAGTGAGGTGTATTAGTCTAGCAGCAGCATTCATAATAGACTGAAGGGGGGATAGCCTGCTTAAGGGTAGGCCATTAAGGAGAGAGTTGCAGTAGTCGAGGCGGGAAATAATCAAGGAGTGAATAAGTTGCTTTGTGGTGTCATTAGTCAGGAAGGGTCGAATTCTGGAGATGTTGCGGAGGTTAAGGCGGCAGGATTTAGCCAGTGATTGGATATGGGGGCTGAAGGAGAGGTCAGAGTCAAGGATTACACCCAGGACTCTGGCATGTGTGGAGGGACCAATGGTTGTGCTGTTGATATTAATGGTGAAGTCACAGGAGGGGGACCGTGAAGGAGGAAATATAACAAGCTCAGTTTTAGAAACATTAAGTTTGAGAAAGTGGTGTGACTTCCATACCGATTTGTCATTCAGCAAGTTTAAGATCCGTCAGGAGATAGAGGGGGTGACTTGAGGAGTGGAGAGATAGATCTGTCTGTCATCGGCATAGAGGTGTAATTGGAAGCCATGGGAGGTTATCAACTGGCCCAGGGAAGAGGTATAGCGTGAGAAAAGGAGAAGCCCAAGGACGGAGCCTTGGGGTACCCCAACAGAAAGAGGAAGGGGAGCGGAGGAGATGGAGTTGTAAGTGACACTGAAAGTGCGCTGAGATAGGTAGGAGGAGAACCAGGATAATGCAAAATCACGGTGGCCAAGGGAGTGTAATTTGCTGAGGAGGAGCAGGTGGTCAACTGTGTCAAAGGCAGCAGAGAGGTCTAAAAGTACGAGTAGTGGCCATTGGTTTTGGCAGTTATTAGGTCACTGGTGAGTTTTAGTAAGGCAGTTTCAGTAAAATGTTGTGGGCGGAAGCCAGACTGTAGGGGATCGAGGAGGTTGTTGTCCGTGAGGTAGCGACTCATTTGGTCATAAACAAGGCTTTCGATGAGCTTGGAGGCAAACGGGAGCAGGGAGATAGGTCTTAAGTTATTCAAACAGGTGGGGTCTAGTGAGGGTTTTTTGAGTATGGGGGTAACCAGTGCATGTTTGAGCGGGGAAGGAAAGGTGCCGGAGGAGAGGGAGAGGTTGAAGATGTGGGTTAGAGAGTTGAGGATAGAGTGGGAAGGTGGTCGCAGTAATTGAGAGGGGACATGGTCCAGGGGGCAGGTAGTGAGGTGGGCCATGGAGAGGAGTTTATCAACTTCTTCTGTGGTAACTGGGGAAAAGGAGGAGAGTATTGAGTGTGGTGTTGGACCTGATATGTTGGGTAGGGGGGGAATTTAAATGCTGGATATCTCCTTGCAAATTGTGTTGATTTTGCTATTGAAGTGGTTGGCAATATGTTGAGCGGTAAGCAAATTGGTGGGTGGGGACAGTGGGGGGTGAAGTAAGGAATTAAGGGTAGAAAAGAGTTGACGAGGTTTGGATGAGAGGCTTTTCATGAGAGTGTTGTAATAGGTTTGTTTAGCAGTGTGGAGGCAGGAGTTATATTTGAGAAGGGCAAATTTGTAGAGGGTAAAATCTTGCAGGGATTTAGATTTACGCCATGCTCGCTCAAGAGCACGGCTGTATCTCCTGAGACTTCTGGTGTCTGGTGTCGTCTGTTTGCCAGGGTTGTGGCAGATGGTTCTGCGTGTAGAAAGAGGAGCAAGTACGTCTAGGGAGGATGACAACGTGGTGTTGTAGATGGAAGTGGTTAGGTCTGGGCAGGACAGGGGTGCGATTTTGTCATAAAGGCCATCAGTAGCAGAGTGAAGAAGGGAAGGTTTGAGGTTGTGAAGGTTCCTGCGGGTAGTGGTTTGTGGGTTGGCAGCATGGGATGTAGGAGACAAGGAGAGTGTGAAATGGATAATGTAACAAATGTAGCCCCTTGGTCCTAAACTGGGGCTATCATGTAAATGTAGTTTATGGCTAGGCTATAGAGAGCTCAGACTGATTAGTTTATCTGGTCTTTTCCAAAATCTCAATTAGGTTGTGCATTTCTCACTGTCGCCAGTAGGTGTCACTGGTACCATAGGCCAGTATGAGAAGTACAACTAGGTTGAGCTATGAATATCTATTCTTCTTCCAGCCAGCCCAGTAGGAGGTTCTTAGCCACTGGTGCATTCTGGGAAAGGATATTTATTTGGGCTGGGCCAAATGTTTGCTCTCTCTTACCTCAGGCCCTTCTGGCCTGAGGATGTGCTGCTGAAAGTGAGCTCTGCAAGTAGGGCCAGAAGCCTGTCTGGGGCCTACTAATCGTGAGGTGGTCCTTAGGCTGTTTTGCCTGTGTGGAAGAAGCCAAGCCAAGCTGAGAAGATCCAGGGGAAGACCCTTGCTGGAGAGAGCCAGGATGAAAGCTGGTCTCTCAGCAGGGCCTGGTGACTCGCTTGGAGGACCCGCCTACATCTAAAACCTGTTTGCAGTATTGCCGGATCGGCTTAAAGGTTCTGGTACTGTCAAGCTGTTCTTTTCTGGATCCAAGGAGTCTGTAAGTGATCTGCAACTGGTATCTGAGACCCCTAATCCTCTCTCCTACTACCTTCTTCCAAGTTTTGCATTAAAGCTTTAAAAATATCAAAAGTGACTGGTGCCCAATTTCTGTTCCAAATTACACATTATAGCCATGGACTCAGCCCTGGGGTAAATGCTAGCTTGCTCTCTGCCTCTGGAGGTCACACCCTGCCCCCAGGGGGGAGCTACACATATATGTTGATGCCAAACTACAAGTTTTAGTATATAATGTTTTCTTTTTAAATAGTGCAGCGCTTACCCCCGAAGGAGCGGCTTAATAATTGTTATATCCGTAATTCACGTTTACCACCCAACTCTCGTAGCCCACAGATTCAAAAGTCACAGTCCTTAATGCTTTTTCTTAATGCTTTATTCATCAACATAAACTGGGATGGGGGAAGGGTTTCCTTTGAGATGCTCTTTGGTTAATTTCTGACCTTTTCCTTGCTTCACTTGCAAAAACATACAGCATTGCGGGTGACAGCGATTCAAAACTGGATAGTTACTTTATCAGGGAATATGGAGGTAGATTTCTGACATAGAAAAAACGACAAGAGTCACTCTGAATGACCTCTCCCGCTTGGCTGAATGGAATCCCAGGGCAATGCTTAACCCAAAGTCACAGGCCACAACCACCTGTCTTGCTGACTTGCGTACCAACATCCCTCAACCTCTGAGCAGTACCTCTCCCTTAGGATTTTCACTCACTTGATCAATAGCCTGTGTGTTGCTCCTATGCAATCGATCACCCAGTTTCCTTCCGCTTTGTGGCCCGCTCCCCTCCCCGCAGGGGCGGCCAAGGACATCAGCGACTACATGCTGTAAGATGTCGTCCGTTCCTCCATGAGGACTGGTCCTTCACCCTTCTCGCAAAGGTGAAGCTCCGTTGGCTCCCCGGAGGGGAAAAACCTCCACCTCCCTCTCCTGTAACCAGGCTGGCTCTCTCGCTCCTCAGCGCAGGAATGGACACGAGACTCCCGGACACCACGTGACCCCCTTTTTATATGAGAGTCCCGAGAGTTACCAAGCAAATCAATGATTGGTCTAGACTATCACATAAACTACCTGCCACTCAAATGGCAATTGACAACAACAGGCCTGCTGTAATAGCACAAGCCTGTCTAAATTTACCTGGCATAGAAAGTTATCAAAAAGGGTCACCTACCTAAAAGTAGGTGCCCGCTACAATAATATAAAGAAATTATTCATCAATTCATTCATTTATCTATATTATCAACAACTAAATTCTAATATATGGTTAATAGACAAGTGGTTGATTGTAAGGCTAGAGCTACATGGCATTTTTTTAGCTCAAACACACTACTAAAATTGCTAGAATCAATAAATAGGATAAACAGAGTATTGGTAACTGTAAGCGCAAACACACAAGTCCATATATAACAGGAGATATAAAGGGCTGAGCAACTTAGTCCATAGGGGACAGGCTGGAAGTTAAAGGGTTAAGTGGTAACCGGTAATGTAATGGTTAAAGTAGGCTGGTAGGCTAGGCGGCTGCTGTCCTCAGAGAGCTGGCTCTGTGATGGATGAGAGAGGGGTAGAGAAGTAAGCGCCACCTGAGTGTAGTATTAACAAATGATGTTTAATGACACCAGGTAAAAACACACTTACAGGATAAAAACATATAAAAGGCTCATCTGTATAGGTATGTGGTCCTCGGTGTTCCCTCTGATCCTGTGGTGGTGACACTGCAGGGATCTGGGCTGCAGAAGGTGGATTACCAGCCGGGAGCTCCTTCTGTGGCCATCAGGAAGAGACTAGGGGCCGGCGTGGAGTGCACGTGGAGCGTGCATGACGTCACAGGTCGTCCGTCTGCTTCCGGGTTCGGTATCCAGGGGAGGGATCGTCCAGGGAGGAGAGCTAGCAGGGAGGTTGAGAGAAGGCCCCTAGTCTCTTCCTGATGGCCACAGAAGGAGCTCCCGGCTGGTAATCCACCTTCTGCAGCCCAGCATCCCTGCAGTGTCACCACCACAGGATCAGAGGGAACACCGAGGACCACATACCTATACAGATTAGCCTTTTATATGTTTTTATCCTGTAAGTGTGTTTTTACCTGGTGTCATTAAACATCATTTGTTAATACTACACTCAGGTGGCGCTTCCTTCTCTACCCCTCTCTCAATAAATAGGATATGCAATTGATGGCTAAAAGATGCAGGAAGGTATAGACAGATACAGAAATAAATAGCTTCTTATGATATACACAAGTGGCATGCAGTAGTAATTAAGCATGTGTAACTGCTACTTATTAGTATAATATAGTGTTATATTCATTATTAAATTAGAACTAGTTTTACTTCTCTTCACCTTGCATCCCTTTTCAGTAAATCAGGGCATTTGTATAAATTAAGCAAAAATGAATGTTACCTGTTCCACCACATATACTCCATATTCTCCCTGCTGCTTTTGTAGAAATGGATGCATGTAATGCAGCCACGTTTTAAGATGGGGTTCCCGGTTACGATATGGAATAATTATGGCAATTTTCTGCAGAGCCTTACAAAGCTGAGGTATCGCTCTTCCTCCAAACTGCACATATGGATTTTCTGAAATGGTATGTAAAAATGAAATGTCCTCCTCCAGATTAATTACTATAGGACCTGTAATACGATGGAGAAAAACATTTAAGTTAGTCTTAGAGTAGATCATTACATCCTGCAATGCTACATTTAATATCTGAGAATCAGAGCCGAATCACCCATAACATGACATAAACAAGTGCCTAGGGCCTGGCTGGTGCCTGCAATCCTGCTCTGAGCAGGAGATAAAAAAGGTCTAATGCCCTGTACACAGGATAGGATTTTCCGACAACAAAACCGTGGATTTTTTTCCGAAGGATGTTGGCTCAAACTTGCATACACATGGTCTTGCATACACACGGTCACACAAATGTTGTCGGAAATTCCGAACGTCAAGAACGCGGTGACATACAACATGTACGACGAGCCGAGAAAAATGAAGTTCAATAGCCAGTGTGGCTCTTCTGCTTGATTCCGAGCATGCGTGGAATTTTGTGCGTTGAAATTGTGTACACACGATCGGAATTTCCGACAGCGGATTTTGTTGTCGGAAAATTTGAGATCCAGATCCAGATTTTATTTGTCGGAAATTCCGATGGAAAATGTCCGATAGAGCCTACAACAAGCTCCCATCAAACATTTGTTGTCGGAAATTCCGACCGTGTGTACGCAGCATAACTGAGATCACTTTCCAAATTTAAAATAGAAATTAGAGATTTTAGAGTGCTCTTCTCTCAGAACTTCCAGGTTCAGAGCCATCAAAGTGCAGGCAATAGAGTTGGGTGAACAGTTCCAGCCAAGTAAAAGTTCAACCTGATCATCACCTGTTCGCCCTTTCAGCGCACACCCGAATTTGTGGGTCGCTTGGTGGGACGTTCGCCTGTCGAGTGACTCACAATGCACTGCGTGCTGCACAGTGCATTCTAAGCCCTGATTGGGAAAACCTTTACCCAATCAGGGCATAGTGAATAACTGGTTGTTAAGGAGTGGGCCGGGAAGCTGGCTGCAGAGTCCTTAGCAATGGATGAGTCATCAAATGTCAAGGGGCTTGACAGCTGAATGAAAAAAAAAAAAACATTGCCGGCAATACAAAAATGTTAAAAAAAGCCACAATTTAAAAAAATGACGTGGGGTCCCCCCAAAATCCATACCAGACCCTTATCCGAGCATGCAGTGTGAGCGCCCCCCCCCCAAGGCATACCAGGCCACATGCCCTCAACATAGGGGGGTGCTTTGGGGCGGGGGGCAGGGGGGCTCTGCCCCCCGCCCCAAAGCACCTTGCACCTTGTCCCCATGTTGATGAAACAAGGGCCTCTTCCCCACAGCCCTGGGCTGTGCTTTTGTGGATTGCTGGAAGGGGGCTTATCAGAAGCTGGAAGCCCCCTTTAAGAAGAGGTCCCCAAATCCCACCCCCCATGTGAATGAGTATGGGGTACATTTTACCCCTACCCATTCACCAAAAAAGAAGTGTAAAAAAGAAAAAAAGAAATAAGAACACAGACACAGTTTTTGACAATTCCTTTATTAAAAATAAAAAACAATGTTCCCAGATGTAGACACCCGCCCGCTGCCACCAGACCCAAAAGAAGAAAAAATAAAGCTCTAATCTAAAGGTTATGACATCAGGAGTGGAATATGAAACAAACAGGCACAAATCATCTAAATAATAGTTCACTGTTATCCTCCAAAGTAAAAAAAGTAATAATAATAATAATAATTTTTTGTAGCCTGTAAAGCATTGCAGTGTTCCCCTCTTAGCCACGTTTTTTTTAAAATTGTGACAGCTAGCAGGGGTCCCAACGGTCAGATCACGTAGGAGGTGAGGGGACCAGTCCGTTCGTAATGTGTTACATGTTTCACCCTGAATGTGGGTGTAAATATTTTAAGAAGGGTGAACTTATCCTTTAAAGTGGTTGTAAACCCTTACAACACACTTTTTGCTACAGGTAAGCCTATAATCAGGCTTACCTGTAGCTACCCTGGATATCTCCTAAACCTGAAAGGTCTTGAGGATATCCCCTGTATTTGCATGTGCCGACGTCATCGGCACATGCGCACTGAAGCAAACTGAAGAAATGGCACGTACGTGCCGTTGCTTTAGTGAGCGTGCCGTTACCGGCAGCTCCCACACGCATGTGCGGGAGCGATGTCATCGGGGCTCCGGCATTTACAGTGCCGGACCCCGCGATACCTGGAAGTAACTCCAGGAGCGATGACGGCCACCAGAGCGGTGTACGAGGACGGCTGCAGGGGCTTCGATCTCAGGTAAGTAATGCATAATGAGCTAGTATGCTATGCATACTAGCTCATTATGCCTTTGTCTTGCAGGGTTTTTTTTTTGTCCTAGGGTTTACAACCGCTTTAAACCTTGGTTAACAAGATGAATTCTTTTTTTATATACAGCGTTCCACATCAAAATATTAATTATACTACCTAAAATATTTTGTACATACATTAACTATTGCTATCTTAGGCTGCAGTCACACCCGAGTGTAGCATCCTTGAGTGTTTTTTGGGTGGTTTTTTTGCGCATTTTGCAATTTTGAGCGTTTTTTTTATTAACCAGTAGAGAAAACTATCATCTGTTGTATCATTTGTTGCTAGGTTTTTCAGATTTGCTAGCTTTTCCCTTAGCTTTTATTTCTTTTTTACTTATTATTATTAATTTATTATTATCTTTTTTCATTAGGGTAAGGGGCTAGAATTAAGGTTAGGGTTAAGAGTTGGGGTTAGGGTTAGGATTAGGGGTTAGAGTGTCCTGTACCTTGGTTGGAGGCTGAGTTGATGAGAGGACTTCCTTTGTGGCTCTGGTCAGAGCACCCCGAATGTGGTGACAGAGGTACAAGGCTCAAAAAAGTACGGGTGCCAGTAGCTTGATAGCAGGTGACTGGCACAGTCAGGGACGTAGTCAAGGTGAGACGGGGTAATACGCGGTAAGACAACAGGGTGGTCAGGAGGCGCCTACGTGTCAGTGCACACTGGATATTAGCCTGAGCTTGTCTGTGTGCTGGTACACCTGCACGAGCATTAGCTGTATGGGAATGAGCAGTAGCTGCAGAAGAATTTGCAGTAGTTGCAGAAGAATTAGCACTAGCTGTATGAGAATTAGTATTAGCTGAATTACTACTACTACTGCTCCTGCTACTGCTACTTTATGTTTTACAATTTTTAATTTGAGCAGAAAAACATGCAACAAAAAGTGCGAATGGTGCGTTTCTATGGGAATAAAGACGCTCAATCCTGCCTGATTCAAGCTACAATAAAAAACTCCAAAACTTTTTTGAGCGTGAGGCATTTAGTTTTAGGTGATTTGGAGTGGAGATGTGAACCATCCCCATAGAGAATAATTGTTTTTTTTTTTTTTCTCCTTAAGCGTTTTGGAGCTTCAAGCTTTAAAACGCTGAGGTGCGAATGGGGCCTTACTCTTGAGAATGTGTAGATTATGAAACACGTATTTCTTATTACAATGAAATAAAAACATGGTAATAATAGTATATCATGATCAAGTTGTATAGTATTATGCCTTACCCATAATATACAGTGGGGCTTGATCATGATAAGATATTATTACCATGTTTTTTTTTTTATTGTAATCATTGTATTAAGAAATATGTGTTTCATCATCTACATATACAGCAGATGAATTGAAAGGTGTCCTAATATTTTTTTTTTTCAAATTCTTTATTTTTGAATAACATATAATACATTCCACATAGAGCATTTCACTTAATCTTCATATCCTCTCTTACATCTCCATTTTATTGTAATATAACAGCATAATACATTTTCTTTTAAGTGGAACTAAATCTCATCTACCCGATAAACATACATAATTTCCCTTTTCTCTTGTCATAACCCTTGTACCAGCCCCCACCCTCAAATGCAAAAAAAAAAAAAAACCCCAGGGGATGCCCCCTCCTCATTCCCATTCGATCGCGCATAATCTACCTCTCCTGCTCTCTACTTCTATAGTCCAGGAAGGGAGACCATATCCTCCAATATTTCTCATCTTGTTCTTTCAACATCAAAGTCAAATTTTCCATTTGTTGGATTTCCGTAATCCTGACCCACCACTGTGTTTTGGTCGGAGGGACTGAACTCTTCCATAAAGCCGGTATACAGGCCTTCGCCGCCGTGAGAAGGTGTTTAAGCAAAGAATTCCTATATTTTTCCACCGACAGGGGGACATCATTTAATAGAAATGCAGCCGGATTATTCCCGAGAGACACACCTGTAATATCCTTAATCGTTTCCTCAACCATTTCCCAAAAATCCTTGATCTTCTCACACTCCCAAAATATGTGCAACATAGTATCCTCCGCTCTCATACAACGCCAGCACATATCTGAAGCCTGTAGAAATATTTTATGTAGAACAGATGGTGTTCTATACCACCTAGTGAGGATTTTATATCCTCCCTCTTGGTACCTGCTAGCAATCAATGTCTTATGTGTGGATCTTAACATTTTAACCTTCTGTCTTTGGGAGAACGTTACCCCTATCTCTCTCTCCCAGGCTTGAATAAAGTTAAGCTCCTGGGGGGCTTCTAGACTCGTTAGTACCTCGTAAAAATGTGATAGGGAGTGTCTCATACTCTCTCCATCTAAACATCTCCGTTCGAAGCAGGACAGATCCCGTACCACTGGGTAAGTTTTAATTTTCGAACGGATGAAAGCTCCTAACTGCATTGCCCTAAAATAATCTAAATCGGGTGTCACTTCTCCCTCTATCTCACCTCGTGTCATCAAGCAATTACCCCTAGAAAAGTGTATGAGCCTGTTTCTTCCCCTTTGTTTTAGTACCTCATACCTCCGATCTAGTAGGCCAGGTTGAAAGTCTGGTGAACCCAGTACCGGAGCCATAGGGCTTGGATGAGATGAAAGATTTGTCTTTTTGAAAATCATATTGATAGTGCGAATGGTTGCACCTGTCAGTGGGTGTTTTTTCGCTATTAGAGGTAGTTTTGATTTTGCTATCCATGCCAGGCCCTCCAAGGGGATTTTAACCGTTGCTTGTTCTAACTGTACGTGTGGTTTCCTCACGGAGGCGCACCATTCCACCACTCTAGCTAATTGTGAGGCTTCCTGATATCTCACTGGGTCTGGGAAGCCAATGCCTCCTTTTTCTTTTGGGAGTACTAAAATATTTCTCCTTACTCTTGCTGGCTTCCCTGCCCAAATGAACCTCAGAAACCTTGATCTGAGGTCCTTCAGGAAACACAAAGGGATCTTTATTGGCAAGGTTTGTATTTGGTAAAAGAGTCTAGGCATCACGTTCATCTTTATGATATTGGTCCTTCCAAACCAAGTAAAGATCTCCCTATTCCATCTCTTGAAGTCCTGTTTAATTTGTCTTAGCATCGGGGCATAGTTTAGTTCAAACACTCTGCTGAGCTTCTTAGGAATTTTAGTCCCCAAGTAACTTATATGGGAGTCTGACCATCTAAAATTAAATTGTGACTTTATCTGTTGTATTTCAGGTACCTTCATTTCCAACGCCATAGCTTCGGATTTAGTGTAGTTCACCTTGTAGTTTGCTAACTCCCCATAATTACTTATTTCCCTTAGAAGGGATGGAAGGGATATAATTGGGGAAGTTATAAAAAAAATCAAATCATCAGCATAGGCTGCCAGTTTATGCTCCTCTCTTTCTGTCTTGATACCATTAATATTGGGATTGGCACGTATCTTCCTTAGAAAAGGCTCCAATGTGAGAATAAAAATAATAGGCGATAAGGGGCAACCCTGGCGCGTTCCATTTCGTATCCTGAAGGGGTCTGACAATCTGTCATTTACCTTAACCCTCGCACTCGGGATTGAATAAAGGTTTGAGAACCAGCTCAGCATTCCATCACCCAATCCAATGTGCTGTAGGGTGGCCTTGAGAAAAATCCAATCAACTCTATCAAATGCTTTTTCTGCATCAGCTGAAAACAATATTAAAAGTTTCTGTCGGCTCTGTGCAATGTAAATCGCATTAATTACTCTCTGCGTGTTTTCCCTCCCCTCCCTTCCAGCAGTGAATCCCACTTGATCTGGGTGTATCAATGCGGGGATATACTCTTCTAGTCTAATCGCTAGAATCTTAGAAAAATTTTTTAAATCCACATTCAGTAATGCAATCGGCCGGTAGCTGGAACATTGAGAGGGATCCTTTCCCTCCTTCAGGATTACTGCAATATGTGCCATCAGTGTCTCACTGGGTAACATCTGTCCCTCCCGTAATGAATTAAAAGCCGCTATAAATCTTGGAGCCAGTTTCTCAGCGAAATGTTTATAATACGCCAGAGTGTACCCATCTGGGCCCGGTGCTTTCCCTGCTTTTAGAAGGTTTACTGCTCTCTTAAATCCTTCTATTGAAATTGGTACATCTAGATCTCGTACTATCTCCTCTATCAGCTTTGGCATTTCTGAGTTACATAGATAGTCCCTTATCCTCTCCCATTTACTTTTACGCCTCTGTGGGGAATGGTGGTCATCTAATTGATAAAGACCCTCATAGTACTCCTTAAAAATCTGTGCCATGTCCTGTGAGGAGTTGACCATCTCACCCCTCTGTGTCTTAATACCCAATAAGTACTTCTGTGTTGTAGCATCTTTAAGGGCAATTAGCCAACATCCTGCTTGGTTTATTCCCAAATTCACATAGTGTCCGCCTTCCCCGTTTCAATTTCGCTTTAGCCTGTTCAATGAGTAGAGAGTTCAGATCTTCCCGGAGACCACTTAATTTCTCCTCTAGTTGCTGTGTCTGAGATTTTTTATGTTTTAGCTCTACTTCCCGAATTTTTTTAAATAAAATCTCAATCTGTTCGTTGAGCTTTTTTTTCCTATGCGCCTCTAAAGATATCAAAACTCCTCTCAGCACACATTTATGTGTTTCCCAAATACAAAGTGGGGTAACTTCATCCGTATCGTTTGTCAAAAAGAAAAGGTCCAATTCCTGGCTTAGTTTTTGTTTATACTCTTTATCCTTTAACAAAGTATCATTAATCTTCCAATGCCACTCACGGCTTTCTTCCTCCCCTAAATCTAGTGTACAGTTTGTCGGGACGTGGTCCGACAAGGTAAATGAACCTATATCAGCACTCACCATTGATGTTATTACTATCTGTGATATCAAGATATAGTCAATGCGAGTGTATGACTTATGTTTTGCCGAAAAAAATGTATAATCTCTATCTTGTACATGAAGCGACCTCCAGGTATCTATCACCTGCAAGTTGCTTAGTAATTTTTTGACTCTTCGTAATTTTGTCGATGAGAGGTGTGAAGCTCCCCTGGAGGCATCTAAGAGAGGATCCAGTGTCAAATTTAAATCTCCTCCTATCACCAGAATACCTTCCTTATACTGATGTATCATTTGCAGGCAGGTTTCTAAGTAACCAACCTGGTCTTCATTCGGGAGATATAAGTTCACTAATGTAACCCTCTGCAATCCAATTAATCCCTTTACAATTAAAAGACGGCCCTCCTCTTCTGTGATTACTTTCATCTCCTTCCATGGGATCTGTTTCAAAACGATAATAGATACGCCATTGGATTTAGTGCTCAAGGATGTACTGTGATAAGCCACAGGAAATTTATGATTTACGAGTTTTGGTATTCTATCCCTTCTAAAGTGGATCTGCGTCTTTAACCTTCCCACTTCCGCAAGCAGTCTAATCCGTTTCTCCGGAATGTTCAGTCCCTTAACATTATATGAGGTGAATTTTATTCTAGTCATGTCTTTACGATCGCCTGGAAACTACGAGGAGGGGGGATCCCAAAAAAAAAAAAAAACCCTCCCCCCTATCCCTTGTACCACTAAAGGGGATAAACCAATCGGCACGAATCCTCGATGCCATTGGGAGAAAAAAAAAAAAACCCAAAGAAAAAGGGAATTTAAACCCTAAAACGCCTCCGACTTTCCTCCACTCAGAGGAGAGGCATTTATTATTGGGGGATGTCCCCGAGCACATGAAGTTTGAGCATAGGTATATCAGCAGCAGCGCGCCCAGTAAAAATAACTAAGCAAGGTTTCCACAATATTTACAGTTAGCAATCACCAGTATACCACCGTATGTCCCTCCACTTTTACAGCAAAAGAAAGAAAAGGCAATCTTATACAGTTGTATTTACATTTCCATACTTATTTGGCAATCACGATCATAATACATGGTTTACCCCCTCCCCCCTCCAGCCCCCCCAGCCCGTCCTCCATAACCAACCCACTTCCTTTCTACCCTCTACTCTTGATAAATTACACCGTGCATCTCACTCTTCCTTCCTTCCCATATCCCCCCACCCAGTCCCTTCCCCTGTGAACCCCATTCAATCCCCCCTAACACCGCCACCCAACCCCACCACCCCCAAATCCAAAAAAAAAAAAAAAATTTTTAATAGTGTGTCCTACCCCTTTTTATGACCTTATCCCACCCTAATTCATGAACAACACTAAAACATTTATTTTCCCCACACAAATTTATAAATGATTATCACTGTGCCAAAAAAAAAAAAAAAAAATTTGTGTCCTACCCCTTTTCCCCCACCCTACCTCATGAATAAAACCAAAGCATTAGTTTTTCCCACACAAGTTTGTATATGATTATCACCTTACCAACACCTTTTTTTCACCCTACTTCATGAATAACACCACAACGTTTATATATAATTATCCCCGTGTCAGCCAAAAAAAAAAAGTATTAAAAAATATAAAAAAATATAGTGTCTTACCCCTTTTTATTTATAACCTTTTTTCACCCTATTTCATGAATAACATCACAACATTTATATATAATTATCACCGTGTCAGCCCCAGAAAAAAAAAAAAAAAAGGGGGATCGCCTTACCCCTCCCCCCTACATTAATCCACACATCCCCAACCCCCACCTTCCCCCCCCCCCTACACCTATCCCCTCCCATTCCTCATGTGTGTCCCAAGAACATCGTGATAATCACCCCAAACACATCAAAAATCAACCACCCTCACAGCAAACCATAAAAAGTGAATTACACCAACAAAAAAAAAAAAAAAAATTGTGTCCTACCCCTTTTTCCCCACCCTATCTCATGAATAAACTAAAGCATTAGTTTTTCCCACACAAGTTTGAATATGATTATCACCTTACCAAAAAAAAAAAGAGCAGAGGTATCTCATATTGACAACAATTTAAATCCTATTATCCCTTATCAGGGGTTTCCTCCCCCCTTCACACCAGTATAAACAAAATCTTGAGGGAGAACCCCCTAAAAAAAAAAAAAAGAAAAAAGGATGACTGGGGGTGTATGGGAAGGGGAGTATAGAGAAAGGTGGGGAAAGAAATCAAATAATACTCCATAGAATCTGGGCTTTAAGAAAAATTCAAAAAAAATGGGAAGAAAAAAAAAGAAAAAAGAAGATCCACTTTAAAGTCTAAAGTCCAATTATTCTGCTTCCTTCTCCCAATTCCTTCTCCTCTGCCGTTTCTTCTGTTGGTTATACCCCCCCATAGTCTCAATTGAGATGTCAACCCAGTCAGGAACCTCCACTACTTCTGAACCCAGAAACTTGAATAAATCCGGTAATTGCTCTGGTACAGACAAAATAAAGGCACGTTCATCCTTTTTTATAATTAATGATAATGGGTACCCCCATCTATAGGTTGCCCCGTTTGCCCGTATTTGGTCCAGAAGTGGCCTCATTAGCCGTCTCCTTATCTTCGTCTGCCAGCTAAGGTCTGGAAACACCTGAACCTCCTGACCTGCAAATTCCAATGCGCCTTTCTGCCATACTGCTCTCATTATATCTTCCTTTACTTTGTAAAAGTGAACTCGACATAACACGTCTCTAGGAGACCCTTGTTCTGGGATGAGCCCTGCCGGACTCCTATGTACACGATCCAACTCAATATGAGTATCGGAGGGGTTCTCCAGATATTTGTTAAAAATATCGATTGCTGTCTTTCTCAAATCAGGTGTTTTTATGGTTTCTGAGATCCCTTTAATGCGCACATTGTTTCTTCTACTTCTGTTCTCAAAATCCTCAGCTTGCAACTGTAAAATTAACAATTTTTGGTGTTGTGATTTTAACTTTCTTTCCAACAGATCAATGCGGGCATCTGCCGAGGACTGCAAAGACTCACAGCTACACAATCTTTTGTCCATTAACTCTAGCTTGGCACCTACTTCGCTCATTTCCTCCTTTACAGCCGCCTATAAGTCGCTCATCAGGACTCGTATGTCCTCTTTGGTCGGTAGCGCCTGTATGAGCTTCCTAATGTCCGATTCACCACCACCAGCCACTACTATCGTCTCCCCTGTATTTAAAGAGCATACCTGGGTCTCTGTGATAGCCCTGGTCCATGGCGTGATTGGGGAGCTTACTTCAACGGCCTCTGTCAGCTCTGTGTGGATGTTCCCAGCTGACCTACTTGAGGTGGCTGGGATGGCTGATTCCTCCATGGCCGCTAGCTGTCTCTGAGCTGCCCGCACGGCTCGCTGGGAGGCAGCACCGGCCTCCACGGACATGGCTGGTTCTTTTTTTGCTGCAAGGTACTTTGTAATGAGCAGATGTCTGGATGCCTCCGTCCCTCCTGTGCCCTTCTCTCATCCACGTCCCGGCATGTATTCCTGGCGTTCCTGGCATCTCTCACTCAGCCCGTTCACGATCTCCTGCTCGGACGCGCCACTGCGATGCACCGCCCCTCACTCCATCATGCTCAAGCCACGCCCCCCGGCGTCAGCGTCTAAAAGGTGTCCTAATATTTTAAAGTTGTTAATTGTAATAAAATCTATGAGGTTTGAATTATTTTGTCTTATAGAAGGGTCTATAGAAGAATTCTGCCTATGTTGTACTTCCAAGGGTGCCAACCCTTGGATTCACACAAGGAAACATAAGCCCTCCAGACTCTATAATATATGTTTCTGGAAGCTGGATTCCGTGCATTAACTAAGGTAGAGACAACTGACCAGGAAAGCCCACGTTTCTTTAGAATGTGGGTTTCAATAGCCAAGCCGTTAAATTTAGAGTTTGTAAGGTAGGATGGAATATCGGCCCCTGTGAGAGTAGGTCTGGCCTTAGTGGAAGGAACCATGGATCCCCCACTGCCATCTTTACAATTTCTGCATACCAGGACCTTCTGGGCCATGCTGGGGCTACAAGAATTACCGGCTTTCTTTCCAGCTTGATCCTGCAAAGAAGTTGTGGCAGCAACTGAACAGGGGGGAATGCATAAATCAGTGAGAACTGATCCCACGGGGTCACCAACGCATCTATTCCGCATGCGAGTGGATCCTTCGTCCTGCACACAAAGTTGACCAACTTCATGTTGAACCTGGATGCCAGAAGATCTACATCTGGAGTCCCCCATTTCTGGCAAACAGCCCAAAAAATGTCGGGGTGGAGACCATTCCCCCAGGAGCAACTGCTGGTGGCTCAAGAAGTCCGCCTGCCAATTTTCTACTCCCGGAATTAAAACTGCTGATAGGCATGGAACATTCCTTTCTGCCAAGTTTCTCTGTGCTGTGAGACTCTTGGTGCCCCCTTGGTGTTTGATGTATGCCACAGGTGTGGATCCTAACAGCACAACCCCGTAACCTGAATGTCCAGGCCTTCAGAGCCAAATTCACTGCCCGAATCTCTAGGATGTTGATGGGCAAGGTCCTTTCAATCTTGACCACTGTCCCTGGACAGTTGTCTTTTCTAGCACTGCTCCCCAACCTGAAAGGCTGGCATCTGTAGTTACCACCTTCCAGATAACAGGTCTGAAGGATTTTCCTTTCAGCAGATTCTGGGTTACCAACCACCAACTGAGGCTCTGGGACACCCTTGGGGACAGCCGCATTGGAAAGTCTAAAGCTTGAACAGTTTTGTTCCAAGCGGACAGGATACTGTTTTGCAACAGTCTCAAATGGGACTGGGCATAGGGAACCACTTCGAATGAAGCCACTCAGGGGCATTGCTAGGTCTGCAAAAGATCTTGGGGCTAGAGCCCATAGCAGCGGTCACCAACCTGGGGGGTAAGCAATTTTTCGCAAAGGAAGGCTGGTGTTGGTGTTTCAATCATCATGGCACCATGGTTGATATGGTGTCAGGGTGATCGAAGCGTATTGTTTCTATTGTTACGTTGTAATATATAATGAAGGGGTTCAACTCACCATAATGCAGAAACAGTGGCAGCCCTGGGCGTGTCACTTGCCATGTCACCTGCCACCATTTGCAGATTGTCACTTGCCACCATTTGCAGATTGTCACTTGCCACATCACTTGCCACCATTTGCAGATTGTCACTTGCCACATCACTTGCCACTATTTGCAGATTGTCACTTGCAACCATTTGCAGATTGTCACTTGCCACATCACTTGCAACCATTTGCAGATTGTCACTTGCCACGTCTCCTGCCACCATTTGCAGATTGTCACTTGCCATGTCACCTGCCGCCATTTGCAGATTCTCACTTGTCACATCGCTTGTCACCATTTGCAGATTGTCACTTGCCACATCACTTGCCACCATTTGCAGATTGTCACTTGCCACGTCACCTGCCACCATTTGCAGATTGTCACTTGCCACGTCACCTGCCACCATTTGCAGATTGTCACTTGCCACGTCACCTGCCACCATTTGCAGATTGTCACTTGCCACGTCACCTGCCACCATTTGCAGATTGTCACTTGCCACGTCACTTGCCAATTGTCACTTGCCACGTCACTAGCCACGTCACTTGCCACCATTAGCAGATTGTCACTTGCCACGTCACTTGCCACCATTAGCAGATTGTCACTTGCCACATCACTTGCCACCATTAGCAGACTGTCACTTTCCACCATTAGCAGATTGTCACTTGCCATGCCAGCCAGTGCCACCAAATGTGCATTGTCGCTGCATTGGTGGCAGGCTGGCAACACTGGCCCATTTAGTGAGGGCAGGAGAGCGTAGATGCAGGGCGTAAAGTGATGAGATGATGTAATCTCTCTGCTCCTCGCTGCACCTCAGACATTTAAAAGACCCTGCGCTGTGAAGCAGGAAGAGCGCTGATGTGTGGCAGGCAGTGAGAGATGATGTCATCCCTCTTCTCCCCACTGCACATCGCTCCCATGTTGAAGTGGCCTGGCTCTGAGGGCAGAAGAGTGGTGACGGGCGGGCGGAGAGAGATGACCCACTCATCTCTCCTCCACCTCCAATGCCGCCCACCGCAGCTGTGACCCGCCCGCTCTTCTCTCCTCCACCTCCAATGCCGCCCGCTGCAGCCGCGACCCACCCGCTCTTCTCTCCTCCACCTCCAATGCCGCCCGCCGCAGCCGCGACCCACCTGCTCGTCTCTCCTCCACCTTCAATGCCGCAGCCGCAACCCGCTGAGACTCAGGGCTATGGGCTCCACAATCGGGGCTCCAGCCTCGATAGCCACACCCTGGCGACGCCTATGAAGCCACCATCTTTCCTAACAACCTCATGCAAAGGCGAATGGAGGGATCTTTTTTCGACCTGACCATCTGCACCAGCAATCTTATGGCGTTGATCTTTGCCTGAGGCAAGAACACCTTTTTCTGGGCTGTGTCTATGATCAGACCCATCTACTCCAGCCTTTTTAACGATTTTAAGGAAGACTTCTCAAGGTTGAGAATCCAACCCAGATTTTCCAGGTATGAGTTTCCACGCTTTGCTCCAAACGGGCCACTGACTGGTCTATTAGCAATAGATCATCTAGGTATGCCAAGACTGTTATGCCTGTTATGCCCTGTCCCCTTAACCTGGCTAAAGGTGGAGCCAGAACTTTTGTAAACACCCGGGGTGTTGTAGCTAGCCCGAAGGGCAAGGCTACAAATTGAACATTATGCTGTTCTACCTCAAACCGCAGAAACCTTTGGTGAGCGGGAAATATAGGGACATGCAGATATGCATCCCTGATGTCGATAGATGCCAGAAGTTCTCCTCCTTGTAGGATAGAAAACATCGACCTGATTGACTCTATGCGGATCTTCAGGAACTGATTTAGATTCTTTAGATTTAGAATGGGTCTGACATGTCCATTCGGTTTTGGTACCGTAAAAAGGTTTGAATAAAACCCCAAACCTTGCTCTTCTGTGAGGATTTGTATGATCATCCCCTGAGCCAGTAATCGGTCTAGTGCCCAAAACAGAGATTGCTTTTTCCCTGGATCTTTGGAAATGTTTGACCTCAGAAAACGAGACAGTGGAAATTCCCGAAATTCCAGTTTGTACCCTAGAGTTACCGTGGAGATGACCCATCTGTCCTGAATTTCCTCTTGCCAGACTTCTGAGAACTGCAGAAGTCTCCCCCCCCACCCTGGCGAGCGGGGGCGCCCCTTCATAATGAGGCTTTAGAATTCTGCTTTGCAGGTTTCTGCCCCCAGGACTTCTTTTGTGCCTGGGGCTAACCCTGAGGCTTTCCTCTAGACTCTGACAGATTGCGAATGCCCCTGGCGCAGGAGAAAGAGCCTGCTTAAATGAAGGGCATTTATTTCTTCTCTTGACTGGCAAAAGAGTACATTTCGCACTTGAAATTTTTTGGATGTATTTGTCCAAATCATCCCCAAATAGCCAATCCCCATGAAAAGGAAAACCACCCAGGAGCCTTTTGCATGGTGCCTCGGCTGACCAATTTTTTAACCACAGGATCCTACGCATGTGTAATAGCACAAGCTCAAGGCGGGACACCTGGTGAATAGAATCTTTAATGGCATCTATGGCAAAACATAATGCTCTTGGTAGTTCGGCCAAATCCCGGGCTTGCTGTACAGGAACCTCCTTAAGGGCCTGTCTAAACTGGTCCTTTAGGGATTGACAGATGCCTATTGCAGCGACTGTAGGCTGAGTAACTGCACCTGCCAAAGAAAAAGAGGATTTTAACAGGAATTCCAACCATTTATCTGTTGGACCCTTAAGCATTTGTGCATTGTCTACTGGACAAGTTAGACTTTTATTCACACTGGAAATACCAGCGTCAACTACTGGTACATTCCATCTTTTGGTGTATTTCTCCTCCATAGGATAGAGTATTGTTTGCTTATCCGGGTGATCCTATTCAGCATAAATTAGCTGTTCTAGTAATGCATGGACAGGAAACGCATGCAAAGGCTGTGAAGGTTTTAAGGAACCCAAAAAAGAAACAGAACTTTCAGCTGACTCCGTTAGGGGTAGCTTGAAAGTGGAATGAACCATTTCTGTAAGAGACTGTACCAGCAATTTCTCAGATTGCGAGGCTGAAAAGGGTTCATCCACCGTTGTCGTGGGTGCTACGTCCCACACACGGCGCTGCGCCTAGGCCCCACCCCCTCCGCTATACACCCGCCCCCCCTTTCGTTTGGATTATAAAATGTTCCCACGCACGGGCAGCCTTCGGGTCCTGCAGACCCATCACAAGGGGGTGAGGGAGGCAGAGCCCAACAATGACGCTGAGCAAGGGGAAACTTTTAGAGCCAAAAAACAGGACCTCCACACCCCCTGTGGGGGGAGGGATATGCAATGGGAGCAACAACATCTGTTGAAATCCCTAACCCTTTCGGTCCCTCCAAGGGGGAGAAATGCAGATCTCTTACCTCCATGAGGAATCCCCGCTGTGACAAGCTGCTGCTGAATCCATACACAGACTGACACTGAGCTGAAGTGAAGACAACGAATTAAAGGTATGTGCATTTCCTCCCTCTAGTGGAGATTTAAGGCATGACAACATTTTTCCCAAGGAAGAAAAAAACATAGGTGGACTTTTCAAGGTTCCTAAGCTTCTTCCCTTACCTTATCCTCGCCACAGGATACTGCTGAAGACAGGCAGATCCAAACTTCACCCATCACGGCGGGCTGCGTTAGCAAACCTTCAAGGACCAGGTCCCTTTTTATCGGGGTTCCACTCCCTTGGACCTGTTTAGCACCCCGCCAGGAAAAACTTTAAGTAATGTGAGCATGACCAAAGCCCTGTGTTCCGGGGTCCAGCCCTGCAAAGACCTGCAAAGAGAGGCGTTACAGGCAAAACCTCGTTCTTCCTATACAAGGCAAGGGTACCATCTACTTTGGCCTCAGTGGCACTTTGGATGGATCCGATCTGTGGAGGCTGTTTAAATCCTAGCAAGGTTATCTCCAGCAGAGCTCTTCAGAGCACATCTTCACTCGTGACCAACACCTTAGACACTGGTGAAAAAACTGAGGTACTCCTGGTAGGAGGAGGGTTTATAAGGAGAGTGAACTTCCTGTATTGGGTGTGCCAGTGTCCATCACCTGAAGGTGCCTATATACCCATATAGTTACTACTATGGCTCTGTGTCCCGTGATGTACCATAAATAAATCTCTAATCTTGTTTCCCGGGCACTACATTGTGGCCTCATCATACAGACTGTCTCCCCAAGCCGTTGCTTACAAAATAAAGAAAGCTTGCAGGGAAAATGTCATTTTGCAGGGAAAATGTCTAATGGCTTCATAAACGTAATTATTGCTGCAGCAGCTTTTATACACAGTACAGATGTGTCACTTTACAGGTGGACTAAGGGGACCTCCCAGGCACTATATTGAAAGTCATTTTTCATTTTTATACTTTCACTTTAAGCATAAATAAATTACTGCACATTTAAAAATTAAGTTTCTTACAAACTTTTTTTTCATTAATACATGTCCCCCGGGGCAGTACCCAGACCCCCATAAGCATTGTATGCCCAATTACTTGCATATAAGCTTTCAAAATGGGCACTTTTAATTTTCCACGTTCGGGTCCCATAGACTTCAATGGGGTTCATTATTTGGTTCCGAACTTTCCTGATGTTCGAAAGTTCTGGTGTGGACCGAACAGGGGGTTGTTCGGCCCATCCCCAATGTTAATATAAATCAAATTATTTGCATACTCCAGTGAAACATGCTTCTTTATTTGTATTATTATTTACAGTATCTCACAGAAGTGAGTACATCCCTCACATTTTTGTAAATATTTTATTATATCTTTTCATGTGACAACACTGAAGAAATTACACTTTCCTACAATGTAAAGTAGTGAGTGTACAGCTTGTATAACAGTGTAAATTTGCTGTCCCCTCAAAATAACTCAACACACAGCCATTAATGTCTAAGCCGCTCACAACAAAAGTGAGCACACCCCTAAGTGAAAATGTCCAAATTGGGCCCAATTAGCCATTTTCCCTCCCTGGTGTCATGTGACTCGTTAGTGTTACAAGGTCTCAGGTGTGTTAAATTTGATGTTATCGCTCTCACCCTCTCATACTGGTCACTGAAAGTTCCACATGGCACCTCATGGCAAAGAACTCTCTGAGGATCTGAAAAAAAAGAATTGTTGCTCTACATAAAGATGACCTAGGCTATAAAAAGTTTGCCAAGACCCTGAAACTAAGCTGCAGCACGGTGGCCAAGACCATACAGTGGTTTAACAGGATAGGTTCCACTCAGAACAGGCCTCGCTAGGGTAGACCAAGAAGGTTGAGTGCATGTGCTCAGTGTCATATCCATAGGTTGTCTTTGGGAAATAGACGTATGAGTGCTGTCAATGCTCAGACGTACGCCGCACACTGCATCAAATTGGTCTGCATGGCTGTCATCCCAGAAGGAAGCCTCTTCTATAGATGATGCACAAGAAAGTCCGCACACAGTTTGCTGAAGACAAGCAGACTAAGGACGTGGTTTACTGGAACCATGTCCTGTGCTCTGATGAGACCAAGATAAACTTATTTGGTTCAGATGTCAAGCGTGTGTGGCAGCAACCAGGTGAGGAGTACAAAGACAAGTGTGTCTTGCCTATAGTCAAGCATGGTGGTGGGAGTGTCATGGTCCAGGGCTGCATGAGTATTTGAACACGCGAACACAATTAAAGTCTATGGGACACGAACGTGAAAAATCAAAAGTGCTAATTTTAAAGGTTTATATGCAAGTTATTGCCATTAAAAGTGTTTGAGGACCGGGGTCCTGCCCCAGGAAACATATATCAGTGCAGAAAAAAAAGTTTTAAAAACGGACGTTTTTTTCGGGAGCAGTGATTTTAATAATGCTTAAAGTGAAACAATAACATTGAAATATTCCTTTAAATATCATGCCCTGGGGGGTGTCTATAGTACACCTGTAAAGTGACACAGTTTTCCTGTGTTTAGAAAAATACCACAGCAAAATGACATTTCTAAAGGAAAAAAGTCAATTAAAACTGATTGCGGCTGTAATGTATTGTCATGGCATGGGTCCCACCCCAGTCCATTACCAGGCCCTTTGGGTCTGGTATGGATATTAAAGGAAACCCTGCATCCAAATGTAAAAAAAAATGACGTGGTCCCTCTGAACAGCAGTATATATCCTATACAGCCTGCCCTATATACTCTGTAGAAAATTGGGCCTTAAGTATTGGTGGTACCAGAACACTGTAAGCCCTCACAGTTAATCTTGTTGACCGCAGGAACGGGTCCTGCTGTGAAATATTATATCAAGAATTGTAATTACATGCCCCTATTAAACAGGGGCAGACAAATTGGGCCTTTAGTGGTGGTGGTGCCACAACACTGTAAGCCCTCATAGTAATGCCCTGTACACACGGTCGGATTTTCCGACTGAAAATGTGTGATAGGACCTTGTTGTCAGAAATTCCGACCGTGTGTGGGCTCCATCACACATTTTCCATCGGAATTTCCGACACACAAAGTTTGAGAGCTTGCTATAAAAATTTTCCGACAACAAAATCCGTTGTCGGAAATTCCGATCGTGTGTACACAAATCCTAAGGACAAAGTGCCATGCATGCTCAGAATAAATGAATAGACAAAAGCTATTGGCTACTGCCCCGTTTATAGTCCCGATGTACGTGCTTTACATCACCGCGTTCAGAACGATCGGATTTTCCGATAACTTTGTGTGACCATGTGTATGCAAAACAAGTTTGAGCCAACATCCGTCGGAAAAAATCCATAGACTTTGTTGTCGGAATGTCCGATCAATGTCCGACCGTGTGTACGGGGCATTATTCTTGGTGGGCACAGGAATAGGCCCTGCTGTGAAATATTATATCAAGAATTGTAATTACATGCCCCTGTTAAACAGGGGTAGAAAAATTGGGCTTTTGGTGTTGGTGGTGGGGGTGCCACAACACTACAAGCCCTCACAGTTACTGTTGTTGAGCGCAGGAACGGGCCCTGCTGTGAAATATTAGATCAAAAATGGTAATTACATGCCCCTGTTAAACAGGGGCAGAAAAATTCGGCCTTGGTTGGTGGTGGTGCCACAACACTGTAGGCCCTCACAGTTACTCTTGGTGGGCGCAGGAATGGCCACTGCTGTGAAATATTATCATACTTGCCAACAGTACCAATTTTCCCGGGACAATCCCGATTTTTGGACCCTCGTCCCGATTTAAGCTTATCCCAATTATTTTCCTGGGATTTTGCTTTTGTCCTGGGAAAATCAGGAATGTTTTTGGCTAAAAACGGCAGCGGGCTACACAAAGATGGCCGCCGCCGTTGCCACGAGTATTGTTTCCCCTTGTGTTCAGTGGAGAGGAGAGGGCAGCGAATCGGCTTCTCTCTTCAGTGGCTGCAGAGATTGGAGACCCCTCCCCTCTCCACTGAACACAACAGGAAGAGATCAGCCGCCGATGCCAATCCTGCGCCCCCCGTGAAGAAACAGATGGTCAGTGCTTTGTTTCTATGGGCCATTTAGTCTGTAGCTGCCAAAAGTAGCCAGGCAGGCTTCAATGTCTCTGTGCAGCCCGGGTGAGAGCCTGTAGTGTTGACCTGCAATTATTAAAGGTGTGAGTTAAGTAATCACATTCAAGAGACAGTGACTGACTGCATAGAGAGGAGAGATTTTCGCTTGGCTGTGTGCCTGTCCATACTGCAGAGAAATTAAATGTCCATTTCAGACATCGATGTTAAAGTCTTTACCATGTGGAATATTTTAAAGATTTTTTCATCTTTGTCATCAGTTCTGCTGCTTAACTGGATCTGCTCTGCTAATGCCCTTCGTACTGCTCAGTGCTTGTGTTTTATTGCTTTTCATTTCGCTTTAGCTTGTCTTTTTCATCTCTGTATTTATATTTTAAACATATTACAAAACTGCTAAGGCATGAAAAAGTTTTAGAGAACAAAATGAGTAAAGTACAGAAAGCTTCAATGCTCTGTCATTTTCTGCAAGTGATATACTGCATATGCTGTGTATTTTTTAAGATGTAATAACACTTTGCCCCCTTTTTGTGATTCTTCATTTTTGCATCCTTTTGCCTCGTTCAGTTTCTGCATTATTTATGGCAGCTGGAACGACCCAAACCTAAAGCAGGCCATACATTATGCAATTTTCTTTCCTTCAAGCACGGGTTGAAGGGACTCTGCTGGGGGCACCTGATGCAAGGACGGACTCTGCTGGGGACACCTGATGCAAGGACGGACTCTGCTGGGGACAACTGATGCAAGGACAGACTCTGCTGGCAGGCAACGTGGCAGATGACACGCTCAGGGGTCCCACTGATACTGCATTATGGTAAGTTGAATGATTTAATTTTATATTACAATATAATAATAGAAATAATGCGCTTCAATCATTCTGACACCATAACAACCATGGTGCCGGGATGATTGAAGTGCCAATACCAGGTGATTGGAGTATCTTTAAAAGGGGCAGAGAAATTGGGCCTTGGGTGGTGGTGGTGGTGCCACAACACTGTAAACCCTCACCGATACCCTTGTTGGGTGCAGGAACGGGCAGTT
This sequence comes from Aquarana catesbeiana, assembly GCF_042186555.1. NCBI lineage: Eukaryota > Metazoa > Chordata > Amphibia > Anura > Ranidae > Aquarana > Aquarana catesbeiana. The sequence continues at coordinate 607,346,058 of NC_133324.1, read as the reverse complement.
AAATATTAGATCAAAAATTGTAATTACATGCCCCTGTTAAACAGAGTCAGAAAAATTGGGCCTTAGGCAGTGGTGGTGGTGCCACAACACTGCAACCCCTCACAGATACTCTAGTTGGAGCGCAGGAACGATCCCTGCTGCAAAATATTGCACCAAAAATTGTAATTACATGCCCCTGTTAAACAGGGGCTGAAAAATTGGGCCTTAGCCACTGGTGGCGGCGCCCAGAACCAAAAATATTCTTACAAGCTATCAGCATGATCATTGAGGAGGAAGAGGATAGTGACTCAGCATAACAGGATAGTCACTCAGCATCAGTATAGGCAGTCTTAAAGGGATCTGACATTTCAAAGAAAATTATTCGGTTACATCAGCATCAGGTGCTTGGTAGCTGGTGGTGATCCAAGACTGATTCATTTTTATGAAGGTCAGTCGATCGACTGAGTCGGTGGACAGGCGAACCCTGTGATCGGTTACAAAACCTCCAGCAGCACTGAATGTGCGTTTCGAAAGAATGCTGGATGCAGGACAGGCCAGTAGCTTAATTGCATACTGTGCAAGCTCTGACCAGTGATCCATCCTCAAGACCCAGCAACCCAGAGGATTTTCAGTGGGAAAGGTGTCCAAGTCAGATCTTGCCCCTAGGTATTCCTGCACCATGTAAAACAGACGTGTGCAGCTGCTGCAGCATGGCCAACGCTGAGTTCCGCCTGGTGAGCATGTCACAGATTAGGCGGTTCTTGGGCAGGTTAAATTCCTTTTGGAGGTCTGCCAGCTGAGCACTGGCATTATATGACCGGCAGAAATGCACACAGACTTTCCTGGCCTGCCTCAGGACATCCTGTAAGCCTGGGTACCTGCCCAAGAACCGCTGCACCACCAAGTTAAGGACCTGAGCCAAACAAGGCACATGGGTCAGTTGTCCCTGTCGGAGGGCGGAGAGGAGGTTGGTGCCATTGTCGCAAACCACCATTCCTGCCTTAAGTTGCCGTGGCGTCAACCACCTCTGAACCTGCCCCTGCAGAGCTGACAGAATCTCTGCCCCAGTATGGCTCCTGTCCCCCAAGCACACCAGCTCAAGCACCGCATGGCATCTTTTGGCCTGCGTACTTGCGTAGCCCCTTGAACGCCTACGGAGCACCGCTGGTTCCGAGGACAAAGCACAGGAAGAGGCCATGGAGGAAGAAGAAGAGGAGGGGGTGGAGGAGAGAGGTGTGTCAGAATCACCAGTACTGGTATTTTGGAGGCGTGGTGGCGGAACAACCTCCAACACTACTGCACCTTGTCCTGTATCCTTCCCAGCTGCCAGCAGAGTCACCCAATGCGCGGTGAAACTTAGGTAACGTGCCTGTCCATGCCTGCTGGACCATGAGTCATCGGTAATATGCACCTTACCGCTGACCGCCCTGTCCAGCAAGGCCAAGACATTGCCTTCCACATGCCGGTAGAGAGCCGGAATTGCCTTCCGTGAGAAAAAGTGGCATTTGGGAACCTGCCACTGAGGAATCGCACATTCCATAAACTCATGGAAGGGGGCAGAGTCTACCAACTGAAAAGGTAGCAGTTGAAGTGCTAGCAATTTTACCAAGCTAGCATCCAACCGCTGGGCACATGGATGGCTGGAAGCGAACTTCTTTCTGCGGTGCAGCAGCTGGGGCAGGGAAATTTGCCTGGTACAATCTGACATCGGTGTACTGATAGCAGATTGCCCGCAAGTACTTGGCTGTGACACACCTAATTCAACACCTTCATTCCTCTCAGTGCAGGTCTCAGAGAGGACTGAAGGTATAATGGGGTTTTGAGATCCCAGTTGATGAGGAGCAAGGAGAGGTCCTCTTTGTTCTTTGGTGTGGGTCTTTTAGGTACGCTTGCCAACGAACTGCATGGCAGGTCAACATATGTCTGGTCAAGCATGTGGTGCCCAAGCGGGAGATGTTTTGGCCACGTGAGATACGCTTGAGACATATTTTGCAAATAGCATCAGTTCGATCTGATGCACTCGTCTCAAAAAAGGCCCACACCAAAGAACTTTTGGAATAACGCACAGAGACAGCAGCGCCCTGCACATGCGGATCTCTGCGGTGTGATGCAGTCAGTGTGTTGCCCTTAGGCTGGCCCCTGGAGGGCATCCTACCTTGTTGTTGATGTGCTTCCTCCTCCTCCTCCTCCTCCTCCTCCTCCTCCTCTCTCCTATCAGGCACCCATGTTGAGTCAGTGACCTCATCATCCCCTCCCTCCTCATCACTGGAGCAAACCTGGCAGTATTCTGCAGCAGGGGGAACATGACTGCCAGATTGCTGTCCTTCTTGGGCACCTTCTCTGTCCGGGCTCACATTACTGCCTTCATCTAGCTCAGTACCATCATCAGAGCCTTCAAAACGCTGGGCATCCTCCTGGAGCATGTACCCAACACTGCTCAATCAGTTCCAGGGACTCCTCAGGAGGACATGGTGAGGCTAGGGAGGGAGTCACTGATGCCATTGAGCCAAGGGTAGAGGCCGCGTTGGCAGCTTCTTTGCCAGACAAAGTACCCTGAGCCTGGGTGAGAGAGGATGAGGAGGATGAGGATGGCTTGGTCATCCACTCAACCAAGTCATCCGCATGTTGCGGCTCAACACGGCCAGCTGCCGAAAAAAAGGCCAAGCGTGTCCCACGGCCACATGCTGATGAGGATGCACCGTGTCCACGACCAGCACTGTTGCCTCTAGACACAGAGCCTGCTTGCCCTCTTTTATTGGCTTGTGACTGTCTGCCTCTCCTTGTTGGCTTTCCAGACATACTATTGGCCTGCAGTGAGCTGCACAAAACTGGGATGTATATATATATATATATATATATATATATATATATATATATATATATATATACCGATTATACTGCAGCTAGCAGAATCAACTGCCTGCCCGTAGTATTATTAGTATGATAACACCTGCACTTGTCTTCAGGTAGCTATACTGTAGGTGCAACTGTGCAGGGTACACAGTACAGTAACTGGAAATACGTCAAGAGCCTACACAAGCAGCTGCTGCAGGTAGCTATACTGTAGGTGAGACTGTGCAGGGTACAAAGTACAGTAACTGGAAATACTTCAAAGAGCCTACACAAGCAGCTGGATGCAGGTAGCTATACTGTAGGTGATGCTGTGTGGGGTACACAGTACCGTAACTGGAAATACTTCAAAGAGCCTACACAAGCACCTGGCTGCAGGTAGCTATACTGTAGGTGAGACTGTGTGGGGTACACAGTACAGTAACTGGAAATACTTCAAAGAGCCTACACAAGCACCTGGCTGCAGGTAGCTATACTGTAGGTGAAACTGTGTGGGGTGGGAACAGGTAAAAGGGTAAGTACAGCGCTGCGCTAGATCAAAGGAACACTGAAACAGCAGCTAACACACCTATGGACTCAAGGTAAAAAATAACAACAATAAATAAAAGTGTAGCGCTATAACTCAGTAATTGTGTACAAAAAAAACATACATATATGTGTACAGTGAACACGTATTGTCAAACCACATATAGCTATAGATGTGAATAACACTATATGGAAAATCCACAACACTATAGGGTGAAGCAATAAATAGTACACCTTATAATTGAATACAATAGTGACTAATATATAGAAAACAGTGACAGTTCCCTAAACTCAACAACTCAAATAATATATAGAAAACCTGAAATGTAATAGTCCATTTCAAAATTGTGAAAACTTTGTGAAAAACACCACCAAGAGTCTATGGGGGTAGTGCATAAACAATTATGTAAAAATGATGGAAAGATGACTCTCAAGTATGCAGATGGATAGTTAAACCGATTTCAGCAAGTGAATGAACAGTGGGAGAACCGTGGGTGCACAAAAAAATTTAAATCAGTGCCGAGGTCATCACCAGGAAATGAAGAGGCTTACCGGAACTCAATGACCTGAAATGGCGTACGCCATACAAGTCAAAACAGGCTTGATGACCAATAGGTCTGGGCAGTGTGTCTTGACAGATGTCATCAGCATACAGCAGAAAGGGGTATCAACACGGCTTCCACATCCATAGACACTCCAACATAACCCAAGCGAATGATTCAAGTGCCATGTGAGGAGCAAGAAAACTCACATAGCGTGATAACGTTTAACCACCTCAATACTGGGCACTTTCACCCCCTTCCTTCCCAGACCAATTTTCAGCTTTCAGTGCTCTCTCACTTTGAATGACAATTACTCAGTCATGCTACACTTTACCCAAATGAAATTTTTATCATTTTGTTCACACAAGTAGAGCTTTCTTTTGGTGGTATTTATTCACCACTTCATTTTTTATTTTTTGTGATATAAGCGAAAAAAGAGCGAATATTTTGAAAAAAAAACAAAATTTTCTACTTTCTCTTTTAAAAGAAACCAAAAAAATAAATTTTTCGAAAATTTAGGCAAAAATGTATTCTACCACATGTCTTTGGTAAAAAAAATCCTGATAATTGTATGATCATTGGTTTGTGTGAAAGTTATAGAGTCTACAAGCCATGCTACGCATTATTGAAAATGTATCAATCCTAATGCACTGATGGCCTAATGCACTGATCTCATTTCTTGAGGCCCTAAAATGTCAGGACAGTACAATAACCCCCCAAAAGACCCCTTTTTGGAAAGAAGACAGTCTGAGGTATTTAGTAAGAGGCATAGTGAATTTTTTGAAGTTGAAATTTTTTCCCCACAATGCTTTGGAAAATTAAGAAATATAGATTTTTTTTTTTCCTTCACTAAATTGTCATATTTACAAGTTATTTCTCACACACGGTGCAGGCATAATTGCAATTACACCCCAAAATACATTCTGCTATTCGTCCTGAGTATGGCGATACCCCATGTGTGAGACTTTTCCACAGCCTGGCCACATACAGAGGCCCAACATCCATATAGCACCATCAGGCGTTCTAAAGGCATAAATTACACATTTCATTTCCTGAGTACCTATCACATTTTTGAAGACCCTGGAGCACCAGGACAATGGAATTACCCACAAAATGACCCCATTTTGGAAAGAAAACAACCCAATGTATATTCTATGAGGCATACTGAGTCTTTTGAACATGTCATTTCTTTCCACAAGTTTTTGGAAAATGTAGAAAGAAAATGAAAACCTATTTTTTTTCTCACAAAGTTGTCAATTTAGAAGATCTTTCTAACACTTAGCATGTACATAGCCAAAATGACACCCCAAAATACATTCTGCTACTCATCCTGAGTGTGGCAATACCCCATGTGTGAGACTTTTCCACAGCCTGGCCACATACAGAGGCCCAAAATCCATATAGCACCATCAGGCGTTCTAAAGGCATAAATTACACATTTCATTTCCTGAGTACCTATCACATTTTTGAAGGCCCTGGAGCACCAGGACAATGGAATTACCCACAAAATGACCCCATTTTGGAAAGAAAACAACCCAATGTATATTCTATGAGGCATAATGAGTCTTTTGAACATGTCATTTTTTTCCACAAGTTTTTAAAAAACGTGGAAAGAAAATGAAAACCTATTATTTTCTCACAAAGTTGTCAATTTAGAAGATCTTTCTAACACATAGCATGCACATAGCCAAAATGACACCCCAAAATACATTCTGCTACTCGTCCTGAGTATGGTGATACCCCATGCGTGAGACTTTTCCACAGCCTGGCCACATACAGAGGCCCAACATCCATATAGCACCATCAGGCGTTCTAAATGCATAAATTACACATTTCATTTCCTGAGTATCTATCACATTTTTGAAGGCCCTGGAGCACCAGGACAATGGAATTACCCACAAAATGACCCCATTTTGGAAAGAAAACAACCCAATGTATATTCTATGAGGCATAATGAGTCTTTTGAACATGTCATTTCTTTCCACAAGTTTTTGGAATATGTGGAAAGAAAATGAAAACCTATTTTTTTTCTCACAAAGTTGTCAATTTAGAAAATCTTTCTTACACATAGCATGTACATAGCCAAAATGACACCCCAAAATACATTCTGCTACTCGTCCTGAGTATGGCGATACCCCATGTGTGAGACTTTTCCACTACCTGGCCACATACAGAGGCCCAACATGCAAGTAGCACCTCCAGGCTTCTAGCACATAGCATGTACACACCAAGAATTACACCCCAAAATACATTCTGCTGAGCAAAAGGTAAAAAAAAAAGCTCACCTGTGGTTTCAGCAGGCAGGAATACCGTTCCAGAGCAGCCAAAGCATTTGTCCAGACAGCCAAAGGAAATGTCCAGGAATTGTCCAGGCAGCAGACAGATATGGAAAAGTATGAACATGGTTCAGTACAGTCCAAGGTTTAGCAGGCAGTTCAGGTAACAGGCATAGGCATGGCCAGTCCAGGTGGCAGGCAAAGGCATGGCAAGGTCATGTGGCAGGCAAATGCATGGCAAGGTCATGTGGCAGGCAAAGGCATGGCCAGTTCAGGTGGCAGCAGGCAGCACTTTGTACATTGGGCCTTGGTCAGGTAAGACCTGAGGACAGGGGTAGAGGCTTCTTCCCACCCAAATCTCTACGAAGCCTCCGAGTCTCCAGACCCTAATCCGAGAAAACTAAAAACCCGGAGAAAAATGTTTTCTCCACTCGGAAAACCTTTTCTGGAGCCCCTCACATATGTGAGACCCCTGTGCTGTACAGTGGCAGGGCAAATGATCAGTTCAGGAGGCAGGAAAAATCATGGTCATTTAACAGTCCGGGTCAATTCACGTTGAAGGCAGAAAGATGTTTGGCAGAGGCATAGTCGTTAACAGTCCGGGTCAATTTACGTTGAAGGCAGAAACATGTTTGGCAGAGGCATAGTCGTTAACAGTCCGGGTCATTCACAGAAATGGCAGATAGTGGAAAAAAATCATCTTCACTGTACTAATAGTGTAGTGAAGTATGATAGCTCCGATAGCACGTTCCAATACAGAGCCCTGGCTCGGAGGGACATTGGGGACAGTAGTATCGGGTGTCACGGCAAATTCCTCTACTTGCACATACACGACATTTTTTTGGGGGTTTGCGACCTGTTTGGGTAAGAGGGAGGATTTCGGGAAAGTGCCTTTCATGGAGTCTGGCTAACGCATCGGAGCGAATTAGTTGAGGGGCTTGGCCTTGGGGATAGAGAAGGGCTGTGAAAACTTCTTCTTGGAATTTTAGATAGGTTAGGGAACTTTGGGTGCACTTAGAAAAAATGATATAGGAATTAAATAGGGCAAGTTGCATCAAATAAATGGCGACTTTCTTGTACCAAAATAGTGATCTCCTGGTGGCCAAGTAGGGCTGCATCATCTGGTCGTTCATATCCACCCCCCCCATGTATAGGTTGTACTCATGCACACATTTTGGCTTCTGTATGGGGCCTCCTCTTCTCTGAAGTTCCACCAAGGTGTCGTCATGTATTGTTGAAAGGATGTAGACATCTCTTTTTTTATCTCTCCACTTCACCGCTAGTACTTCTTCAGTTCGCATGCTGGCCATTTCACCCTGCTTCAATTTCTTGGCGACCAATCTTTGTGGGAAGCCTTTGCGGTTGGTCCGTGCTGTCCCACAGGCCACAGTGTTCTTTAGGTACAAATGGCGGAAAAGTGGGAGACTAGTGTAGAAATTGTCTACGTAAAGGTGGTAACCTTTTCCAAGTAATGGTTGGATCAGCTGCCAGACAATTTTGCCACTTGTTCCCATGTAGGTAGGGCATCCAGGGGGGTTTAGCTGTCTGTCTTTTCCCTCATAAATGATAAAATCATATGTGTAACCCGTGGCCCTGTCACACACCTTATAAAATTTTACCCCACGTCTGGCTCTTTTACTGGGGAGGTATTGTTTTATTCCCAGTCTTCCGGTGAAGTGCACCAGGGATTCATCAACACATATGTTTCTATCAGGGGTAAACATCTCCTTGAAGCTGGCGCAAAAAAAATTGATTAGGGGCCGAATTTTGAATAACTTATCGTAACTGGGATGATTACGAGGGAGGCATTGGGCATTGTTATTGAAGTGTAAAAATCTCATGATCATCTCATAACGGGTTCTGGGCATAAATGACGAATAGATCGGCATGTGGTGGATAGGTTGGGTAGACCAGTAGGAATGGAGTTCATTTTTTTTTGTCAGCCCCATGTTGAGGGTTAGGCCAAGGAAAATTTTAAATTCTTCTACGGTGAGGGGTTTCCAAACAAAAGGACGGGCATATGAGGAACTGGGATTGTTGGCTATATGTTGGCTGGCGTATAGATTACATTGCTCCACAATGTAGGTTAGGAGATCATTGGTAAAAAATAAATGAAAATAATAAAGTGGGGTTACATTTTCCGTCTGCATCTGAGGGCCTGGCTGGGCTGTGAAAAGGGGTATTACAGGTTCTACTGATGTATCGGGCAGCCATGTTGGATACAGTAGAACATCTGGGAGGCTAGTATGGGCACTGCCTCGTTGATGGGATCCGTTGCTAGCATCTGGCCTATCTTCTAGGAAGGTTGCAGAACTGCTGGTGGATGCCCGCCTATCCCGGAGTGCTGCGCTGCTGGTGGATGCCTGCTGGTGGATGCCCTGGAGTGCTGCGCTACTGGTGGATGCCTGCATATCATCCTGGAGTGCTGGGCTGCTGGTGGAGGCCTGCATATCATCCTGGAGTGCTGGGCTGCTGGTGGATGCCTGCTGGTGGATGCCCTGGAGTGCTGCGCTGCTGGTGAATGCCTCCTCCTGCTCATTTCTCCTGATTCTCCTTGTTAGGATTGTATCTTCCTCTGTTTCCAACTCGGAGCCACTGCTTTCCACTGGCTCATAGTCGCTATCCGAGTCTGACGGAGAGAATTCCCCGCTACTCTCGTCCGACATACTCTGGAGTATTTGGAGAGCCTCCTCTGCGCTGTAAGACCTTTTTGTCATGTTGGCGGGCAGATGTGTCAGATGGTGGGCGGCTGTGCCAGATGGTGGGTGGCTAGATGTGCCTGATGTTGGCGGGCAGATGTGCCTGATCGTGGGCAGATGGCGGGCGACAGATGTGCCTGATGGTGGGCGACAGATGTGCCTGATGGCGGGCGGGTAGATGTGCCTGATGACTGGCGGGCAGATGTGCCTGATGACTGGCGGGCAGATGTGCCTGATGATTGGCGGGCAGATGTGCCTGATGGCAGGCGGGCAGATGTGCCTGATGGCAGGCGGGCAGATGTGCCTGATGATGGTGGGCGGCTGATGTGTCAGCTGTTGACGGGCTGATGTGTCAGCTGATGACGGGCTGATGTGTCAGCTGATGACGGGCCGATGTGTTAGCTGTTGACGGTGTCAGATGGCGGGCGACAGATGTGCCTGATGGCGGGCAGCAGATGTGCCTGATGACTGGCGGACAGATGTGCCTGATGACTGGCGGGCAGATGTGCCTGATAGCAGGCGGGCAGATGTGCCTGATGACTGGCGGGCAGATGTGCCTGATGGCAGGCGGGCAGATGTGCCTGATGATGGTGGGCGGCTGATGTGTCAGCTGTTGACGGGCTGATGTGTCAGCTGATGACGGGCTGATGTGTCAGCTGATGACGGGCTGATGTGTTAGCTGTTGACGGTGTCAGATGGCGGGCGACAGATGTGCCTGATGGCGGGTGGCAGATGTGCCTGATGACTGGCGGGCAGATGTGCCTGATGACTGGCGGGCAGATGTGCTTGATGACTGGCGGGCAGATGTGCTTGATGACTGGCGGGTAGATGTGCCTGATGGCAGGCGGGCAGATGTGCCTGATGGCAGGCGGGCAGATGTGCCTGATGGCAGGCGGGCAGATGTGCCTGATGATGACGGGCTGATGTTCCGGCTGTTGGCAGACAGATGTGCCCGCTGTTGGCGGACAGATGTGCCCGCTGTTGACGGACAGATGTGCCAGTTGTTGACGGGCAGATGTTCACTGACAGGTGTTTTCACTGTTTGGGGACACTGTGTTTTGGGGACACTGTGTTTTGGGGACACTGTGTTTTTGGGACACTAGCTGGGTGATCAGTGGGTAAACAGCAGACAAACAGCTTTATTACTCACTGATCTCCTGGCTGCAGCACAGATCTCTCTTCCTCTCCTCACTGACAGGCTCTGTGTGAGGAGAGGA